>NC_086159.1:24167622-24470653 GCF_035149785.1 Candoia aspera
AAGAAACCGCATTTAAGGTTGATTGCTCCTGTCAAGAGCCATTGCTGAGAGAATGAGGACCTGAAGAGATGGTAGTAAAACCCATGTTGACTGAGAATCTAGACAGACCCTGATATATGACTTGGGAAAGGCCAGGCAGGACTTCTTTATATTCCTATGATCCATCAGCTAAGAATCCAGAAGTGATAGTAGCCCCCAGTATACTAGCTGACAAAATGAACGGACAAGAATTGAAATACCATAAATATGAATGCCCAATAGATGAAGGTATGTCACGTCCACTGTCCTGTACTGGGTGAAAACCCTGAGGGTGGCTGACAGACTGAAAAACAACATCCTGAATTGCTAAGAAATATTGCTGACGACAGAATAGAAAAAACGTGTTTTGGAGACACAGCTCTGTGGAAGTAGATGTCACTTTGGTCTGTTGAGGAAAACTAGTCTGAAATGTCTTCATTCTGAAGGGTTAGGGTTGGATGTATTTGTTGAAAGCAGAGATCAAGTACTGGGCATGCTCCTCCATTAGTATTTAATGTCACAATATGAATAAAAGCAAGCTGTGATAGTAGAACAAACTTAAACCTTTGTGTGGCAGAAGTGAAATGTGTTCAACAGAAATGAGATCAGATAGTAGACCGAACAACTATCTATGAGCAGTCACCAATGTGTAACTGACAGCCACTGTAGTCATAATCCAAGAGTTAGGATCTTTCAAAAGTCCCAGAACTGAACCAATGACTTATTTTTTGACGGTGAAGTCTGTTCAGCCCAAAAGCAGATGGCACAATGGATGGAATGCAAAAGATTTTTAAAAATGCTGTTCATCAAACAGGAGTGCAGCTGGCTAACTTGTCATTTTTTTCCCTCAGTACTGATCCTGACATATGAACCAAGGTGGTTGCAGGCCATCACATTTTTCTTTGCCTCTATCTGAAAAGTAGAGAAAGGCTCCTGATATACAAAGGTTTTATAGTTCCATTGGAAGTTGTCCTTCCTCTAGGTGTTGGTACAGAAATCCTTCTAAATATTGCCTTTGACTCAACTGTCTCCCTGACAACTTGCCAACTTAGCTCACACATTGTACAACATCTCCAAGTATGGGAGAATATTTCTTTGAACTCTTGGGTTATGACCACCGTGGCTATCAGCCAATCCAGTCAAGGACATCAAGCTACACCACAACATATTTTGCAGAGTTGATTTATTTCGAAAGCACTGATGCCTCAGTTGTGAACAATCCTGTAAGCTTTATTTTATCCTCTGACAAAGGGAGAAGGCCATCTCTCTCTCTCAAAACAAAAAAAAACAAAACCCTGATAACTGCTGAGACATGTCTGGTGATTCACAATTCTGAAAGGATAAAGTAGAATATTCCCTGTGAACTGTTATACCCATCTTTCTCCCAGTTTATCCACATTATCCATGTGTCATTGCTCTGATAACTTCAGTTAGCCAGTTTGGTCTAGTAGTTAAGGCATCAGGCTAGAAACCAGGAGACCATGAGTTCTAGTCCTGCCTTAGGCCTGAAAGCCAGCTGGGTGACTTTGGGCCAGTTGCTCTCTCTCAGGCCAACTCACCTCACAGGATTGTTGTTGTGGGGAAAATAGGAGGAGGAAGGGGTATTAGGTATGTTCTGTGCCTTGAGTTATTTATAAAAATTATAAAGGCAGGATAAAAAAATCTTTAAAAAACCCTTCTTCTAGATGGCTTCCACAACCAGTGAGTTGAGAGCCAGATGGTGAAACACAAACAACACCCCTCTTACTGCAGCAGGTACAAAGACTCTGTATAGTTTGTTGTTGGAGGCATAGATGTTGGCTTTTCCCATAGCTTCTTGGCCAACTGAAGGAGGGTGGAAAAAGCTGGAGTATCAGAATAAACAACGAGGAAGATGACGGATGGATGGATGGATGGATGGATGGATGATAGATAGACAGACAGATATCTCCCTTTGAGTCAGCATTGATTCCTGGCTACTGCCTGGACAAGTCCCTGCAGTTTTCTTGGCAAATTTTGGAAGTGATTTGCCATTGCCTTCTTCCAAGGGCTGAGAGAGTGAGTGGCCAAGGTTGCCCAGCTGGTTTTGCATCCAAGGCCGGACTAGAACTCATAGTCTCCCAGTTTCTAGCCTGGTGCTTTAGCCACTATACCAAACTGGCTCTAAATCATGTATATCCAAAGTAAAATGCAGCACCCACATCTCCAGAATTTTAGATATATACACAGTAGATGCTCCTGATTAATCCCTCACCATTGGATCTGGAGAGAATTTTCAGTAATTATCTTGATCAGGTAGTAGCCAAACTATTATCCAAGTACTAGAGTGATACACAGGATGCTTTTAAATTCTCATGGCTGAGATTCCCTCAAAGAATAGTTGTAGTAGGTAGTCTCCAAGGAATCTGGGGCTGTTCTGGGGCTATGGCATGGGGAAGCCATATCAGATAGTTTGGATACTATAGCATTTGGCTCTGTATATAGATAACACTCATGATAATATGAGGTTGAAACTTCTGGAAATAGACTGGCAAATCCTTTCTTGAAAGATGTTTCCCATGGCAATACCAATTTAATTGATGGTATTTATCTTCCTCCACTCATCTCCAGTTGTTGGGTATGTATCCCAGTCATGAGAAGGGGAGGAAGAAGAAAGGAGTTTCCTTTTGTGAATTTCTTTAGGTTCATTTAACTTTGAATCCAAGCCTTATTGTCCTGTGATCCAATCATTTCCACCCTTAGAGGATGTGCCCATTGACAGGGTTTGCACACCACTCTAAGCCAAAATGTGATTGGCTTGTTCATAGTTCAGTGTGAACCAACCAATTAGGTTAATTCAGTTAACCACAATTAAATAAATTATGGATTAGTAAATACAGCTATTGAGTCTATACGTGATACTCTGAACATACATATGATCATCTACAGCTTCTTTATACGGAGTTCCTAAGGTCTCTGCAGTGTCTCTAAGATCTTTCAACTACAGGTGCCTAGCACTGAATCTGGACTCTCTGCATTCAAAACACGTGCTTTTGCTCTGACTTTGCTCTGAAATGAGAACACAATTGCAAAGGGTTTCTTTTAAAAAAAAAATCCTGTTAAAACCTATATAATAAATACTGTGAAATCATCATTTGGCTTTCTTTATGGTATAGCAATTCCGTGTATGTATGAAGATTTACATGGAAGTTGGCAATGGGTTTGCATTACATTCGCAAAATTAATAAAGTGTGGAATTTCCTGCCACCAAATATGGTAAAGTAACCGATTTAGGTATTTTTAAAAGAGACCTGGACAAATTTATGGACGATCAGGCTATCAGTAACATCCAGGTTTGATGGCTGTTTATTAACTCTGGTATCTCAGGCAACATACCTTAAATAACAGTTGCCATGGAGCAACAGCGGAAATGAGCCTTTGCCATCCTGTCCATGTTGTAAATATGCGTATGTGTTTGGCCACTGTGTGACACAACACTAAATGGACCATGTCTTATGTGTCCTTGGAGTGCTGGAGATTTAGCAGGGGCGTAGCAATGAAAACTACATTGACTCAAATAAATCCAACTTTTTTATTCAGATTTCCACTTGCTTTGAAGGTCACTAGCCTTTAACAAAATGGATGCTGACCTTCTTCAGCTAATCAGCACTGCTGTGACTGACCGCCAAGCCCATGACTTTCTGAAGCTGACTGGCAATACTTACAAAGATTAAATCTAGCTAATATCAGAAAACTTGCAGTATGTACCTTGTGAAACACTCCGATCTTCAGAAAAGAAAATGGAATTTATTCTGCATTTTCTCATTAAGATTCCGAAACTTGTTTTTCTTTCCTCACAACTTCATGCATGTACTAAAATGCACTGCTGACCAGTCTCTCAGCCCATTTAATAGCCTACCGTAAAATCCTGAGAAAGACTCTTCCATCGTAAAAATACAAGTAGTCCTCATTTAGTGACCACAATTGGGACCAGCAACTTGGTCATTAAGCAAAGCAGTTGCTAAGTGAAACTGGAAATGTGTTTATGATCTTACTTCAGCTTTCCTTTGTTTACAGACCTGCAGAGGTTGTAAATACGAGGATTGGTCGTAAAGTTACTTTTTCATCACTGTCATAACTGCAAATGGTTGCTAAATGAGGACTACCTGTACTTTGCAGTTCATGTCTGTTGTGCAGCAGGTTTGGAAATGGCTAGAGAGTGTAACCACATACTTCCTCTCTAAGTTTTATTTACATTTTAATGATGAGCACACTAAACATTTCACAGTGCTGGAAAAACTTGCTTCTTTGGTAGTTGCCCACATCATAACCTCAAGATATGTTCAGTCACACATGAAAGAAATGAACAAGTTCTTCAAGCTTGCTGTGTAAACTAAACCTCTATCTGTTGCCTCTGTTGAGGCAGTTGCTGCTGTATGAACAAACTCCTTCCTGTGAACTTCCATCAGGACTTGAATATACTTTGAAGTGTGATCTTCAAAATATTCTGTCTGCCACAATCTGGAAAGCAAATGTTTTGTTATATCCACAAAGCAGAAGGCAATTTCTCAGTTTTGGCTTCTTTCCACAAATGCAAGGAGGAGAATCAGTTGGTAGCTCATAAGTCTTGTGCAGCATTCAAACTGATTATTGGAACTTTAAAAACAATTTGTAGGGACAAATAGATAAAGAGAAGATAGTGAAGGGCACATATGTTGTAGCTTTTGGCAAGGTGCACGAATGAGCACTGCAATGACTTTGCATTTTTTTCCAGGGGTTTATTGAACTGAGTAGGAGATTCCCACAAGATAATATATTTAGGAGCAAGTTACATTCATCTAGGTGTACTTGCTAGAAAATTAGTGCAATTTCTAACAGGACAGTGCTGATCATGCAAGACCCCCACAAGGGAACAGCACCATCCAACTACTGGCCAATAACCTGCCTCCCCACAACATGGAAAGTCCTATCAGGCATCATAGCTGCCAAGCTGCAGGATCATATAAGCCAGTACATGAGCACAGCTCAGGAGGGCACTGGGAACAACACCAGAGGCTCAAAACACCAGTTCCTCATAGATAGAGCAGTCACCCAAGACTCAAGGTCTAGACAGACCAATCTGAGCACAGCCTGGATTGACTACAGGAAAGCCTATAACTCAATGCCACACACATGGATCTGTGAGTGCCTGGTGCTATACAAAGTCAACAGAACACTCAGCATCTTCCGCAAGAACTCAATGGGGCTGTGGAAGACAATGCTGAAAGTCAACTCAAGACAGCTTGCACAAGTGGCCATCAAGTGCGGCATATACCAAGGTGATGCACTGTCCCTGCTGCTTTTCTGCATGGGCTTGAACCCCCTCAGCCAAATCATCACTAGGACTGGATATAGATACAAGTTCAAGAGTGAAACTACCATCAGCCACCTCCTCTACATGGATGACATCAAGTGGAGTGAACGAGACATCAACTCACTGATCCACCTGACACAGATCTACAGTGAGGACATTGGGATGTCATTCAGACTAGAGAAGTGTGGCTGGATGGTAGTAAAGAGAGGGAAGGTATTTAAGACTGATGAGGTGGAACTACTAGCGGGTCACGTAGCAGACATACAGACCAGCTACAAGTACCTTGGTATCCCACAGTCACATGGGAACCATGATGAGGAGGCAAGGAAGACAGCAACATCCAAGTACCAACAAAGGATAAGACAGGTCCTGAAGAGCCAGCTCAATGGGAAGAACAAGATTCACGCTATCCACATGTATGCCTTGCCAGTCGTCAGATACCCTGCCAGTATAGTGAGCTGGCCAAAGGAGGACATGGAGGCTGCTGATGCGAAGACCCAAAAGCTCCTCACAATGTACGGATGCTTACACCCCAAGTCCAACACCCAGAGACTGTTCACCAGCTGTAAAGAGGGTGGGCAGGGTCTGGTGAGGGTCAAAGCCACTATCCTGGATGAGACCCAGAGCATCCAGGAGTACATCAGTAAGATGGCACCCAAGGATGAGCTGCTGAGGGAATGCCTGAGGCCACAGCAGACATGGAAGGAAGAACAAGCAGAGGAAGTACCATGGCAAGACAAGACCCTGCATGGGATGTACCACTGACAGATAGCTGAGGTGGCTGACATTGGGAAATCCTACCAGTGGCTGGAAAGGGCTGCTCTAAAAGGCAGCACTGAGGCACTGATCACAGCAGCACAAGAACAGGCACTAAGCACCAGATCCATAAAAGGGTCTACCACACTAGACAGGACCTAAGGTGCGCCCTGTGGAGAGAGGCCTCAGAGACAGTCCAACACAGAGTGGCAGGATATAAGATGCAGGCAGGAACAGCATACACTAAACGGCACAACCAAGTAGCTGGCACTGTGTACAGGAACATCTGCACAGTGTCCAGATGGGAGATTCCACAGAAGGTCATGGAGAATGACAGGGCCAAGATTCTGTGGGACTTGCAGATCCAGATAGGCAGGTACTGGCCAATCAATCACACATTGTGGTAGCAGACAAGGACCAGAAGACAGTGGTGGTGATAGATGTAGCGGTGCCAAGTGATAACAACATCAGGAAGAAGGAGTATGAGGAAGTGGAGAATTACCAGGGCCTGAAGGAGGAACCAGAGAAGATGTGGAAAGTAAAGACCAAAGTGGTCCCAGTGGTGGTAGGGGCACTTAGGGCAGTAACGCCTAAGCTGGGAGAGTGGCTCCAACATATCCCAGGAGCAACATCAGAGCTCTCTGTCCAGAAGAGTGCAGTGCTAGAACAGCTAAGATACTGCACAGAGCCCGCAAACTCCCAGGCCTCTGGTAGAGGAGCCAAGGTTGAGGAAGACACATACCACCCATAGGAGTGAGAAGGGAATTTTTTTTTATATAGTATTCTTGTGAAAAGTTCTGCATATTCATCAGTAGATCTCGTTCCAGTTATAGATAATACAGAGACTTTCAAGACTCACAATGCATCACACCCTTTCAAATGTCTCCAAGTAGAACAGCAAAGGCTGCCGGAAAATGTAGTCTCCGCCAAGAGCTGCCACGCCCGTTGCTTCCGCATCATCTCTCCCCTCTCCGAAGTAAACAGCATTCAACCAATAGCAGGTGATCACCCGCCTCTCGGCTTCCTGCCAACCAATCGGAACCCACTCTTGCCTTCGGAGGTGGGGACAGTTGCTGGGGTTTACCGTGGCGTCATTCGAGGTCAAAGGTAGAAGGGTTAAAAAAAAAAAGAGGCGGTGGCTGGAGCTGCTGCTGTTGCTGCCTGGCCGTGAGAACGAGCTGGCCGTTCGGCCGCGCCCTACTCAAGAATGGCGGTGGAAGCGGCGCTGGCAGCGGTCGGAGGGCGAGACGGGGCTGAGCAGGTCCTGAGCCGCTTCAATGAGCAGGTACTGACGGGATCCCGCTCGCCCCCGCTCCCCGTTAAAGGCACCGCCCCCCTTTGTGAGCCCAAAGCCTTCGGGCAGCCTCCCATCTTCCGCCCCCCAAGTGTTGGGGGAGGCAACGCCCATAATCCTACCCGGATTATGTCTAGCTGTCTGGCGCACTGGGGAGATGAGAGTTGTAGTCCACGGACCGTTGGAAGATGCTAGGATGGAGAAGCCTCCGGGGTGGTCCCCACCCCTCCTGCCAGTCCTCCGAGCATCCTTCTTGAACTCTCCACCCGATGGTCCCTGAGCTGCGCTGGGAAGCCTAGAGGCAGAGGGACCCTCCCTTACTGCCCTCGAGACAAGCCGGCTCTTGCGCCCCTGGCACCGCAATGAATGAGGTCCCTCAGCCTTCCCCAACCTGGTGCCCTCCAGCTGTGTTGATCCACAGCGTCCATCGCCTATCTCCAGCTGTCAATGCTTCTGGAGGGCACCTGGCTGGGTGAAGCTGACTCTCCTGTGTGGCTTTCTGGAGGACATCCTGGGCAAAACCACCCATTCCTGGCAAAGTGCTCTTTAACCTCCATGCCTCCTCCATGCCATGCTACTCCATGCCAAGCCATAAGCTCCATGTAATGGCAAAGTGACTTTTTTCCCCACCAAATATGAGCATTCAGCTCTATCATCCACACCAAGGGTGTTTTTCTTTCTAGGGCTTAATACATTTCTTGCATATTTCCCAATAATAACATTATTTTCTTTTACTATTGCATTTTTTTCTTTTTTGAGTTAATGCTCTTTAATTTTTCCTTCTTCTTGTGTTACCATATGGCTGTCATCTTCTGCCCAACATCTAGTACTGCTGTGGCGATCACCATCACTATTGTATCTTGTAATTTCTGTTACTTGAATATTTAATTTTTCCAGAATATAATGCACATTTTCTGAATAAAATCTTCCCCACTTCCTTTAGTGTCATGGAATCCTTTCTGTGTAGGCATACAAAAATGCAAATTTCTGTAATGAATTCAAGAAAGGCTGTAGCAAAAATGCATGACACTACTAACCACAGTAAAGGTTCTATAACAATTAGAACTATAATTATGTTGTGTAAAAATGAAGCTTCTGAGGCAAAAAATTGTCAATAATTAAGTCCCATGAAAACAAATACTTGACTTAGTTTTTTCTCCAGGGTAATTTTTTAGCACCTTTTCTCTTTAAATTTTCCCATTTTTAGAGGGTTTTTTTGATAGCGTGAAGAATGGAAAGCAAAATTCCTCATTTAGACTGATGTTTGTTTTTCTGTGCAATGAGTTGAGCAATTAAGTTCCTGTACTCCTCTACACAAGGTTGCCTTTAAAGCTTCAGCTGGTCTCCCTAGGTAGTTGCCTAGCTACTGGAGAGCCAGCTCTAGCAACAGTGCTCCACTAATCGACATTGCTTGCTAGTCCATTGTGAAGGTAATTAAAGTGTCTAGTTAAAGTAATCTGCTAGGGCCCTGGTTGAAATATCTACTGCTTGATGGCTGTTCTCATATAATTTTGTAACTCAGGTCAAAATGCATCCTGTAGTTTATACTAGAACATACTACTACTTGCACAGAGTAGTCCCAGATGTTTGTATGAGGATTAAATTGTCAGATGCTTCTTGCTTTGTATTTGAAGAGTGTTGATGCAATAACTCTTTCACGGCTGAATATTTTAATAGGCATATCCACTTCTAAATTCCATTTCGTTGCCATGGCTAATAGTCATGGTAACCTGTTGTCCGTGAACTCATACTTTGCAAAACCCATCTTGGCACTGTCTTGGCAAGGGCCTTTTGCTGATAGCTCTACTGATAATAATTCTTATCAAGCAGTCCTGTATAAACCACTCTGAGCTTCTTGGGGTTTCATTCTAAGCAAACTGTCAGAGTATTAAGGCTGGCATTGCAGAGGGTGATAACTTGGATGGCAAGTAACTGCCTGGTGAAAAATCACTAATGGAGCAGTTCTAAGTGGGTTAGGGCTGCTCTGTCCAACAGTAGAATGATCATTCATAATTCTAAAAAAAATATATTAAGGATGCCTCAGATTTCTACTTCTCCATTTAAACGTAGGTTTGGAAAGGAAGTAAATGGCTAGCTAATCTGTATTTGTTTAATTCAAAAATAAAAGTTCAATCAGTTAAAGTGAAAGGCCTGAATCTTTTCCAAGTAATTTTGGTAAGGATTCAGATATCAAATTAAAGTGTGTTTTGGCAAAATGAAATATGTAAGCCTGTATGAAACATGTTTATTCACATTTTTGTAAAAAAAAAAATGAATTTTGTTTATTTCTTCAGAATAGGGCCACTTTCAAATTTGAGTCATCAGATGAAGAAAAAAGAAAGGTAAGCATGTTAAACCTGGTCTTTAAAAAGTGTGTGCATTTTTGGCACATATTACGCATTAGGACTGTGTAGATCCTTCAAAGAGGGGTGTCAAAATTTGCAGGAGATGTGGCTGCTTTGAAAAGCTGCTCCCTGCTGTCTCTCTACAAGTGTGCAAGCATAGCCACTTCACTTCACCAGGGGTCTGAAAAAAAGAGTTTGTTGCTGTAACTATTTGTGGTTTCTATGTGTCCCTATATCTTTTGAACCACCTCTTTCAAAGAATTTGCAGAATTTACTGTATGTGTTGTTCTTGATGTAGTAGAAATACATTATAACTAGGACCGTGGCAAAATGGATAGTTGCTTCTCTTTATTAACAGTTTTAGTTAAATTCAGTGTATTACATTTAATATATTTAAAATTTTATCAGATTAATATGAGAAAAGTAGAAAATACACTGTTTTGATGGGCTGCAGGTTTAATGGAACTTTATAGTGACAGCACTTGGGATGCATTGTTGTTGTTGTTGTCTACACAACTGAGGCATAACAGAGAAGACACTGGAAGCTGGATCTTGAAGGAGGAAGAAATACGTTCCTTGTCTGGTTGTGACATTTTTGCTTTGTGCAAATGTTAAAAGATATTATCATATATGCAGTTTTGTTTGACTGAGTAATACCCATGTGATTGAAACTGCATATATTTTTACAACAGCAATAAAATTATGTCACTGTACTTGAGGGTACAGAATAACAGGTGAACATTTTTCAAATATGGCAAGTGTATTGATAATATCAACAGCCAACCCTTCCCACAGAGGAGTTGGGCATTGTAAAGGCACATGGGTTTCCTTGTTCACTTCTGAAGCTTTTTTGCCTAGGTTATGCCTCTGATCTAAAAATGCATGGATGGTTGTTTAGTTTAATGTTTTTCATAACATTATGAAAATTGGAATATTGTTGGTGAGTAAGGATGGTTCTTAAAAAGTAGATAAATTAAGGGAGTCTGCAGGCTGATTCTTCATTTTGTGAGATAGATGCAAGCGCAAATTTTCTAGTAACGCTCGTTCCATCTTTTTTTACACTGTATGCAAACTTGTCCCTGCTTGGAAAACTCTTTTATGTACATTGAGTTTCTCTGTGCGTAGGAGTCATGGAGCTGTATTCTAATCATAGAAAAAAGAAAATTGATATAGACAAATGGAAATACTATCCTTCAGAATAGTTTCTGCAGGTGATTGGTACTGAAGACAAGGAATTTTACTATATATATTTTCATAGAATATGAGACATTAATACTAAATCATCCTATTCTATTAGACATAGATAGTAGAAATAAATGTTGTAACGGAAGGGTAGTAGTGTTTTGTAATGCATAGCTTGTAAACATAATTAAACCCTTTGTAATATACTTGGGATGAACATTCCTAAATTGGTGATCTAGCGTTTTAGAAATAGCCATACCATGTAGGTTTCTGATGAATCTAGGAAACGAGTATTGGGACATAGAAGAGAGTCCCACCCCCAAAGGACATCAAGCTGTTGGATCAGAAGAACAAAGTGAAGCAAAATTCAGGGTTCCTTTGAGAGCATCATAGTGCACCTAAGTGGATGGAAATTCTAGGCAAGTCTCTGAATAATGCTCTATTACAAAACTCTCACGCTTGCCAGCAAAATTGTTGCATGTAAAAGAGCTGCTTTCAACACTGCTAGCATCTAATTAACGTTTAATAAATCTGAGACCTTTTGCTGTTCCCAGGAGTTAGTATTTTTCACCTGAGTCCTAAGCATCCTGCAATCTTGGATTTCTCTGAAGAAATGCTGTTGGATTTCTTCTAACTGTAATGTGCACTTATATTTAGTAGGACTGATACTTGTGATTTAAGATTGCAGAAGAGAGCTGCTGGAAGAATAAATCCTGAAAACAGGAACTGAGTATAAACATGCAGTATTAGGCTGCCTGCATTCTCTAGAAATCAGAGAACTATGCAGATACAAAAGGCATATATTTGCAGATAAGCAAATTATAATTGCTTAATTAGCCAGTTCCTGGTTTGGTTCCTCTTCATTGCTATTTCTTGCCTTGAATCTCAAGTAATTTAAAGGCTTGGTCAAGGCATAAAAACTAAGAAAACACAAATTATGTATTGTCATTTCCATATACCACTAAATCACAGTTGCAATTAATAAGCTAAAACAAACCATGGTTTCAAAGTGACTTACTTCCCTTAATTATGATTTATTTATCTGTTCACATAATCATTTTAAGCCAGAAACAAGCACAATAATTTGATAGTTAGTATGTTATATAATCCCAGCCACTGATCTGCTTAATGAATTTATCAGCAACTTAACAAGGGTAGTTTAGATCTGTTTCCACTAAATAATTTATTATTAGTTGTTTCTAATCATTCATTTGTTCTGCTGCTAAAGCTACATTTTAGGGCTGTCCGCTTAGCTTAAAACTTGAAACACTTTTATGATAATAGGTTGACCATGGAAATCGTTTAAATTGTAGTTTAAAAACAAATATGGCTAGTTTAACTCTTGTTGCCATTTACTACTGTAAGGTGCAAATTAGCTATTTATGGAGGTCTGTGCCCATGTTACCCTGCCCTTTTGCCTTGTCTCATCTCAATTCCCAGAAAGTTCAGAGTTATTTGATTATGGTTGGTAACATTTTGGAAAGTATATTTCTTTATTAGAACCCAAATGACCAGCATGTAGTTTAAAACTCCACCCAAGGAACTTCTGTGATCCAAACCATTATAAATTAAACTAATATTTTCAGTAGCACTCAAAGGTAGAAAATCCATCCTTCTTGGTTGTTTTAAAATAATTACAAATCCTCTTGACATATTTTAATTTTATATATAGCTTGTACAAAGCAGCAGTCTTTGGGCAGCAATTACCATCCATGTTCAGTGTCAGCCATTTCACAAGCAGTCATATTAATCTTTGGAGCAAAAGTCACAAATCATCCTGGTGTCCCTTAAAAACTAATCAGTTTATTGCATCAGAAACTTTCATATGCCAGAAAGCCCACTCTCTGAAGATTCATCAGGTCTTATTTCTGTAGATGTGGCTTGCTATAGACAATACCAGATTGCAGTGATCAAAGATCAGACCCTCTGCTAATGAACTTCCTTGTCTGTGGCCTGGTCATGCCATTCTAAGACAGCCTTCCCGAAGCTGGTGTCCTCCAGATATTTAGATTAAATCTTCTCAGATATTTGCTGAGAATAGTGGGAGTTGAAGGGCATCCAGGTTTGGGAACGCTGTGTTAGGCAATACCGTTAGGCTTAATGTGGTGAATGAATTTGGCCATTGTGCTTTGTAAGTTATGATTTATGGCTTAGTACAGCAAATTAGCATACAGTGGTTTATCAGGATAGGATACTTTTTTGCTTTTCCCATCCCTTGCCTACCACCAAATTGTGGTCACTAATATCAAGGCTACTAGCAGCTAAGAGTTAGCTAGTTTCTTTTTGTAGTCTCACTTTGTTCTGTGCCATATAGAGTCAACAGTGGGCATGTTGTTGGCCCATCCAGAGTTTGAGTGAGTTACAGAAAAGCTGGAAAGGGTGAGAGCAGTTAATTTATTATATAATTTATTCCTAGAGTTCTCATGTACTTCATTATAACCACACTGCCTAGTGAAAAGCTACAAGCCTATACTGAGTTCAGTAAATTTAAAAACATGTCTATCTGATGAGCCTCCTATGGAGGATTTAATTAAAAGCAATTGAGAACTTAGAATTGAGAAGGCCCTGGGTCAAAAAATCTCAGCATAATAATGAACTACAAAATCTTAAGGCCAGTCCAGCATGACATGAGGCCAATTATCATTTATGTGGGAGACAAGGAACATCATGTACTTGGCAAACAAATCCTGGTGAAACCAAAACACTGGGACTGCCTATACAGTGGGTCAGGTGACATCATTTGAGTTGGATAATTTGGGGTCTTGTGTTTTGCTTTTCAATGATTTGACCTTTTGCAATGCATTGCTTGTTTCTAAAGAAGAACCATGCCAATTTGTGGAAGGAGCTTACTGCAGATCATTTCATTCTGGTTTCATGTACTGTATGCCCTTTTGGTAGTAATAACTGTCAAGCTCAGCTAGATTGTCGCTATTCTGGAATATACTTCTAAATTAAATCTTGGACAGTAATATATGTAATAAGCTGTTTCTGTTTGCTTGACAGTGATTATTTCCAGTGTATACTTGCACAAAGTTAGCCAAAACAGCACCAACTGAACACAGTAGTGAAATGGATCATAGTTTGGATATAATCCTTCTTGATTCAAGCAGGAAATCCATAGGGATGAAGTGAGAACTGCCTATAGATATTACTGGAGAAATACAAGTTTTTAACTGAGGTGTGAGAGTTTTTATCTCACAAAACACCAAATGGGGGTGAGAAATGGAGAACAGCCTAAAAACTGAATATGAACATTCTGACAAGTCCTGGTTCTGGAGCTTACTTCGTATTCTTTTTGTCAGTGTCTTTGTTAGAACAGTTGGCTGTTCAGAGTAAACAAGGTCTCAGATCTACTTGTTGTTGGTTGGGGGGTGGGACTTAGAGTAAGGCTGTACAGTCTTTCAAATTTCATTCCATAAAGGTACTTTAGCATGAATGAGAACATGAACAGAGCTTCTGTCTGCAACTCTTTAAAGCAGCTCTGTCTTCCTTTGGAGTCACACAGCAATCGTTTTAAAGGCTGGGAGTCATTTGCTACTTCTTCATTCCCTCATGCTCTGAAGCACCTTTCTGGAGTTGAATCCACAATATTCCACATCCCTAATAGATAGGACAGGCAGCAGGGCAAGTAATAAAGGGGGAGAAAACAACCCTTTCTTTACTACTTAGAAATAGTGCAAACCACTGTATATTTCCATGGATTTCGTAGCATTTAATATGGTGACAAATACTTAAAGCAAATATATGCACAGGGGCCATATATCAGATGTATAGGTAGGTAGTAAGTGTGTTCCATAAGGGAGGTTACCACGGCTGCACAGTGTTATTTTCTTTTTTCTTTTTACTTCAAATTCTGAGCTCCTGTGACTGCATCCTCATTTTCAGAAATGTGTAATTGTTCAGGAAATGGGCAACTGATATGCCAGTGAAACGCTGTAATATATACTGCTTTCGATGTTACTTGAATTCATTTGTTGATGGACTTAATGTATTCTTTACTTGTACTGTATGTTTTCTGTTGAAATAACTTCCTAGCAATAAATCAGGTAGAGCACACAATAAATAGGCATTGTGAAGATCATTAAAACTTTGTGATTTGAGGTAGACTATGGATTTGGTATATTCCAGGGGAAATAATACGTTTTTTCCATCCCCTTTGTTTAGCAACTGTGTGAAGGAATACTGCAACTATTAAACAAAGACATAAACACATCCTACAGAGTCACTTGTCTAGAAGCGCTTCGCATTCTCTCAAGAGACAAGAAAGTCTTAGTTCCTGTAACCACAAAGACCAACATGCAGACCTTGATGAAGCTAGCAAAGCTGAATACCCTGGAAGATCATTTGGAGGATGTGACTGATTTTCCCGTCATAGTGGAAGCTCTAAAATGCCTTTGCAACATTGTTTTTAATAGCCCAGCTGCCCAGAAACTCAGCCTAGAACTGAACTTGGCAGCCACGCTTTGCAATCTTCTGAGAAAATGCAAGGACCAGCAATTTGTGGAAGACATTAAGTGCTTTGATCTACGTCTCCTCTTCCTTCTCTCCCTCCTGCACACAGATATCCGATCCCAGTTGCGTAATGACCTCCAGGGATTGCCCCTGTTGACTCAGGCCTTGGAAAGTGCATTTAGCATAACATGGACAGATAAGTACATCACAGCTGAGGACCAAGAGATGTCACCTTTGTCACTTCAAGAAACAGATTGTGCCATTGAAGCTTTGAAAGCTCTCTTTAACGTTACTCTTGACAGCTGGAACGTACACAGCGAGGTAAGGCTTGAACTGAGATCGTTCTGATCGTACTTTTTTCTTTTTTCTTAGACTCCTGGGCTGATGTTTATAGATGCCATATGCACAGCCCAGAAATGCAGGCAGGCCAACAGATGCACTTTTACTACTGTTCTGGATGAAATAGCTCAGTTGCGCGTTCATTCTCAAGTGGCAGCAGTTTAGTTCTGCAACAAAACATGGTCTCAACTGATGTAGGAATACCAGAGGATATATTTACTCTCCATTGCATTGGCTTGCAAATAGCGTAGCCAAGGAGTACGATACTACTGGTGGAAAGAGTAGTTCTTTCCTTTACTTGTTTGTAAACATATCCAATAAGTATTCCCATAGCTCCTAATTAAATATGTACATTTCTTTCATGGTGTACATATAAACAGCAAATTAGTTAGAATATCAGATTGTTGCGAAGTTAGTTCATGTCAATTATTTCTATAATAAGGAAACCTTAATTGAACAGATAGATTGAGGTAACTGTCAATAGGTAAGAATTTCAGAGAAATACATTGTAGTGCAGCATGGAGAGGAAAAATAATACTTAAACTAATAATTCTGGGTATCACTTTTCCAAAACTCAGTATACTTACAATAAAGTATTTGAATGCTAAAGTTCAGTGGGTGCATTTTGACAACGTTCTCCTGTCATGTATGCCCCAAAGGAGAAAAGTCAAGAGCCTAAATAAAGAGAATACAAGTCAAAACTAGTGACCTGAAGCCATCTAGATATTGATGAACTTCAGTTCCCACCATTACTTTCATTTCCCAAATTGACTGGGATTGCCGGGTGTTGCAATAAAGTATGTCTGAGAAACAATAGGTTCTCAGTCCTTGGTGTTCATGTTATGGGAAAGGAAAAAATAAATTGGAAGGAAGGAAGTAGAAATTCATTACCAACAACAATCCAATGTCTGTCAATCTAATTGTGCAATTTTTAAAAATTTTAAAGTAAGAGGTGTTTCTATATTTTGAATATCACCTTTGGGTAGTAGGACAAACAGTTTCCCTAGAACAGAGTTACCTTATTGTAACTGTAGTCAAAACATCCCAGTATATTTTGAGAAAACACCTTGCAGTTTCAGTAAACACATACAGTTGTACAGCATGTAAGAGATTAGGCGTCTCAGGTTAAATTGTATGTTTCAGTGAATCCCTAAGTAAATAGATACTGATACAACCTCACCTTACTTCAAAATTAAACATAACCTCTTTCTGAAAAATTGAATGTGAAGTTGTTTATAGATTCAGAATAAGACAGTAGTGAATATGATAGATGCAAGAGTTTGGACATTTTTCTGGCCAGTCCTGTTACAACCTCCTTTTGCAGAAACAGCTTCTGAAGCTTCAACAGTTTCCGCAGCCAGCTAAGAGTCTTTGTATCCTTACTTTTGGAATTGTTCTCCACTCTTCCTTGCAGAACTCTTCTAGCCCAAAAATATGTCTATATTCTTCTAACCAAAAAATATAACTTTCCTTGCATACACTGCATATTTGAGATCTCCCCACAGATTTTCAGCAATATTCAAGTCCAAAGCTTTTGTCGTTTTTTCTTGTAAATACTTTATACTAGAAGCTAAGGTCCCAAAGATGGTGACAGACAGAGAAGCTGAAGATAGGCTGCATATTTCAGTAAGGCAACCATATGAAACTTACCTCCAGGTAAGGTAAGGTAAGGTAGTAAGTTTCTTTTTTTAAATATAATTTTTATTAAGAATGTTAATTACAATAGTAAAAACTAATACAAACTAAACTTAGAGAAAGAGAAGAGAATGGAAAGAAAGAAGAAAAAGGGAAGGGAAAAAAAAGAAAAAAGAATATAAAGAAAAAGAAAAGAAATATATAAAGAAGTTACTTCCAACCTTCATCACAATAAGTATAAACAAATTTAATAATCCTTCACCCATTATATTGTTAACAGGTATCTCTTCATCCCAAATCCCATCCCTTATCTATAGACAAATCCATAAAACAGCAACTTTTCAATCCTGGTGTCAGCAAAAAGTCCATAAAGGGTTGCCAGAACCATGTTAAAGTGGCAAGTTTCCAATGGTTGCCTTACTAAAATATCCAGCCTCTCTTCAGCTTCAGTGCACGCCATCATCTTTGGACAATCCAACTGTGTTAACCAGGTATTTTTAGTTAAAGCTGAATAATGACTTTTAGAATGCCCTTTAAAAAGTGATATAGCATATGCCATAACTTTATAAAAAACTGAGATATATTGAAAAATTGTAAGCTTCACATTTCAGATCCCATGCTTATTTACTTATTTATATTTTACTAATTTTAAAAAAATGTCAGCAAGGTTGGTGTTGATCTGACTTCAGGTGGAACACTATTCCAAAGGAAAGGGACAACAATGGAAAAGGCATATCCTGGTTGCAACACTGCTTCAAGGATGGCACTCAAAAGGTATCCCTATTATCTCATTGGGTGGGCAGAAACAGCTGGGAGTAAGTGGTCTAACGGATGTCCATGCCCCAAGCTATGTGAGGAGTTAAAGATGACAATCAGCAACTTTAATTGCACTTGGAAGCCAACTTCATGTTCACAGTTCTAGCAGTAAGTAATGTTACTTGGGTAAACTGAGAGGTGCCCTTAGCTACTTGAATCACTGCATTCTGGACCAGGCGTAGCTTCTGGCTAGTCTTCAAGGGCAGCCTCATATAAACATGTTGCAATAGTCCAATCAAAAGATGACCAAGGCATGAGCGACTGTGAATAGAGGCTTTTCATTCCTTCAGTTACAAAAACGCTTGCAACTGGTGCATGGGTTGGAGTTGTGCAAAGGTCCTCCTGTAAGTCTCACAGTAAGCAAAGAGAAGTAAATAATACATAAATACTAAATTTTCAGAAAGTTGCTGTGTTTAACTGTTTATTCTGTGGTGGTAGTATCAGCTTCTTTTTACCTTTTATTTGTTGAAACATATGACTTGCTCAGAGGTGCCTAAAATTTGTTGTACATGCCAAGGATGTTTTTGAAAAATACAATATTCTGAATTCAGATTCTCTGACAAATCTTTTTCAGTAATCGTTTAAGCATGGCTTAGTTGGATTTTTTTAAAAGAGTAAACTGGAAGAACTTGAACAGAACCCATGGGCAAGGTGTAGTTCAAGAAACAAATCCAGGGCCAATCAGTTCCCAGTACTGAAAGTCTCTCTCTCTAGGACAGAGGAATGGATCAGGAGCACATGTGGGTGATCTCCCAGAGATTGGTCAGGTGCATCAAAAGGCCAGTGTGGATGGAGGGTGGCAGAGAAAGGTGTAGCCTAATCAACAATTCTACTTCCAAAGCTTGTGTAGTATTAGCTAGTCAGCTAAACAGCTAGATTAGAAGTGACAAGTAGAACTAACCAATTCTAAACAGAAATGCTAGAAAAAACAGCCAGGAGGCTGGATCCTGGCACTTACAAGGATTGGTTACTTTATTTGAGTCTTGTTTAATGTCAAAAAGAATGCTGGATACAAGAGACATAAACTTGCATGAGTAATAATGCTCTGGAATGAGGTAGTTTATTGGCTGCTGGCTCACTTTTATGAACATGTAGCTTGAAACAAGAGTTGTCCAAAGTACATGACTCAACAGCTTTCAGATTGATAAGGATACTGTACTGTGATAGTCTTCCTATTTTAATGTATTGTTTTTGTGACATGGAACTTCTCCTTTGTGGCCATCATAATAAAATACATTCCTCTTCATAATTCGTATTTATACAGAATGATTCTCATGAATTTCGTTATATGACTGCCATTCTGCGTCATTGCTTATTGACTCTGGGCCCTACCGAAGATAAAACTGAGGAATTACACAGGTTAGTGAAATTATAAATCTGGTTATTCTTAGAACAGTGTTCTAGTTTGGTCTGGTGCTCATCTGTTATATCTAAATAAAGGAGTAAGTAAACTGGTGCTTTCCATATATAGTGGACCATAGTTGCCATAAGTCTCACCATTATGATGAATACTATAGATTCTGAAATAACTGGTCTTTTCTTGAAGCAGACACTTATATTTCAATGACTTTACAAAATGAAAAAGTGGCTGCCCATCAGGAACTTTTGTTTAAGACTGAATTAATGTAAGGAGAGCTTGCTCACTTAATATTCCATAGTGTCATGCGCTGCCTGCCTCTGAATAATACTCAGACACTGGTTCGTGGATCAGGCTCTGATTTATTCACAGCGCAGTAACAGCGTCGGAAGAAAAAAGCTGAGAGTGACAGGAGCGCGCCGGTGCGGGGTTTAAATACCCCGCGCCGGTCAGCGCCCCCTCACTCGCGGTCACGTCACCCCCCTTTGTCCAATACGTTGCCCTGCCGGTGGGTGAGGGGTTGTGAGGCCCCGCTGGCGTTCCGGGATCGCCCATCATCAGGTTTTCTATTCCTCTGGTGATTGCTGTCAGCTGGGCGATCTCCGATGTATTGGCGCTGATGGCTTGGGTGTGCTCCGTGATCCGTTTAGTTATTGTTTGTTGGCCGTTAGTCGTTGTGGGTTGATGGCTACTTATCTTGAGCCCCTTCACCTATTTCCTTGCTATTGTCATGTGTGCCATTGCGCTGATGACTTCAGCTCAACGGCACTCATGACACATAGCAGGGTTTATATTTTTATGCTAATGGTAATATTGTTATGATAGAGATTTGTCTACTAACTTCCAAGATATTGTGATTTTTTAAAATAACATTTTAGAAAAGAATTGTCACAATTATGATTTAAAGAAGTTTTCTGTAAACTTCTAGTTTTAGGCCTGTTGGAGCTAGCCATCTGCAAAAAACTTCTCATAAGTTTTTTGAACGTAAGAAACTGCAGGATGGTCATAGAATTTATGAAGCTTTAAACATTTATTTAGTAGGTTAGCCCAAATACAGTATCTTTCCACAGCCTCAAGTCCAGATATACTGTAATTAAACAGTAACATATACATTATTCATAGTGATACTGAGAAGTGGATAGAGACCCCCTTCAGGATCAAGGCAGTAAATAAGACCATGTTTATTATTTATTTATTTATCTATCTATTTATTTATCAAATTTATATGGCCGCCCATCTCACAAAAAGTGACTCTGGGCAGCATACAAACAAAGATATAAAACAATAAACATATCAAAAAACAGTCATTATTGAAAAGTTTTTTAAAAATCATAAGGCATACAAGTATTAGATGTTAACAGCAATAATGGAGCCACCTCAAGATCTCACCGGTCCCCTGGGACCCGCAGGCCTGATGACATAGCAAGCTCTTGAGGGACTTCTGGAAAATAAGTAGATATGGAGCTAACCTCACTTCAGGGGGGAGAACGTTCCATAAGGCAGGTGCCATGGCAGAGAAGGCCCACCTCCTGGGACCCTAACAGACGGGACCTGCAGCATGCCTCTTCTGTTAGATCTGATGGGACAGGCAGATGTAATCAGGGTGAGGGAGCCCCTCAAATAATCTGTCCCTCAAAATGTTGTTTTAAGAATGGAGCTTTGCTTAAGCTAGAGATTGTAATTAATATTCATACCTCCTAATACCTCAAGTATTAGGTATTAGGTATTTTAAAATTTCTTCAGCAAAGGATCGTTACCTTGTCATGGTGCTGGAGCTTGAGCACCTCAATGATGCCATGAGCTAAACCATGAAGGGCCACCCAAGACGGGAAGGTCATGACAGAGAGGTTGGACTAAATGCGATCCCTGGGGAAGGTAATGGCAACCCACCCCAGTATTCTTGCCGTGAAAACTAAATGGATCAGTACAACCAGAGATATGTCAGTATACCATCGGAAGATGAGACCCCCAGGTCGGAAGATGGTCAAAATGCTACTGGGGGGGAACAGAGGATGAGTTCAACTAGCCCCAGACATGATGACGCAGCTACCTCAAAGCCGAAAGGACGGCTAGCAGCCAACGGTGCTGGTGGTGAACGGCGAATCCGATGTTCTAAGGATCAACACACCATTGGAACCTGGAATGTAAGATCTATGAGCCAGGGCAAATTGGATGTGGTTATTGGTGAGATGTCAAGATTAAAGATAGACATTTTGGGCCCCAGTGAACTGAAATGGACTGGAATGGGCCACTTCACATCAAATGACCACCAGATCTACTACTGTGGACAAGAGGACCACAGAAGAAATGGAGTAGCCTTCATAATTAATAGTAAAGTGGCTAAAGCAGTGCTTGGATACAATCCAAAAAACAATAGAATGATCTCAATTCGAATTCAGGGCAAGCCATCTAACATCACAGTGATCCAAATATACACCCCAACCACAGATGCTGAAGAAGCTGAAGTAGAGCAGTTCTATGAGGATCTGCAGCACCTACTGGACAACACGCCTAAAAGAGATGTTATTTTCATCACAGGAGACTGGAATGCTAAGGTGGGCAGTCAAATGACACCTGGAATTACAGGTAAGCATGGCCTGGGAGAACAAAACGAAGCAGGACATAGGCTGATAGAATTTTGCCAAGACAACTCACTCTGCATAACAAACACTCTCTTCCAACAACCTAAGAGACGGCTTTATACATGGACTTCCCCAGATGGACAACACCGAAATCAGATTGACTACATCCTTTGCAGCCAAAGGTGGCGGACATCTGTACAGTCGGTAAAAAGAAGACCTGGAGCTGACTGTAGTTCCGATCACGAACTTCTTATTGCACAATTTAGGATCAGACTAAAGAGATTAGGGAAGACCCACAGATCAGCTCGATATGAGCTCACTAATATTCCTAAGGAATATGCAGTGGAGGTGAAGAATCGATTTAAGGGACTGGACTTAGTAGATAGGGTCCCGGAAGAACTCTGGACAGAAGTTCGCAACATTGTTCAGGAGGCGGCAACAAAATACATCCCAAAGAAAGAGAAAACCAAAAAGGCAAACTGCCTGTCTGCTGAGACACTAGAAGTAGCCCAAGAAAGAAGGAAAGCAAAAGGCAACAGTGATAGGGGGAGATATGCCCAATTAAATGCAAAATTCCAGGGGTTAGCCAGAAGAGATAAGGAATTATTTTTAAACAAGCAATGCGCGGAAGTGGAAGAAGACAATAGAATAGGAAGGACAAGAGACCTCTTCCAGAAAATTAGAAACATTGGAGGTAAATTCCAGGCCAAAATGGGCATGATCAAAAACAAAGATGGCAACGACCTAACAGAAGAAGAAGAGATCAAGAAAAGGTGGCAAGAGTATACAGAAGACCTGTATAGGAAGGATAACAATATTGGGGATAGCTTTGACGGTGTCGTCAGTGAGTGAGGTTGAATGGGCCTTAAGAAGCATTGCTAACAACAAGGCAGCAGGAGACGACGGCATCCCAGCTGAACTGTTCAGAATCTTGCAAGATGATGCTGTCAAGGTAATGCATGCTATATGCCAGCAAATTTGGAAAACACAAGAATGGCCATCAGATTGGAAAAAATCAACTTATATCCCCATACCAAAAAAGGGAAACACTAAAGAATGTCCAAACTATCGAACAGTGGCACTCATTTCACATGCCAGTAAGGTAATGCTCAAGATCCTGCAAGGTAGACTTCAGCAATTCATGGAGCAAGAATTGCCAGATGTACAAGCTGGGTTTAGAAAAGGCAGAGGAACTAGGGACCAAATTGCCAATATCCGCTGGATAATGGAAAAAGCCAGGGAGTTTCAGAAAAACTTCTATTTCTGTTTTATTGACTATTCTAAAGCCTTTGACTGTGTGGACCACAACAAATTGTGGCAAGTTCTTAGTGGTATAGGGATACCAAGTCATCTTATCTGCCTCCTGAAGAATCTGTATAACGACCAAGTAGCAACAGTAAGAACAGACCACAGAACAACGGACTTGTTTAAGATTGGGAAAGGAGTACGGCAGGGCTGTATACTCTCACCCTACCTATTCAACTTGTGCACAGAACACATCATGTGACATGCTGGGCTTGAGGAATCCAAGAGGAGTTAAAATCGCTGGAAGAAACATTAACAATCTCAGATATGCAGATGATACCACTTCAATGGCTGAAAGTGAAGAGGAACTGAGGAGCCTTATGATGAAAGTGAAAGAAAGTGCAAAAGCTGGTTTGCAGCTAAACCTCAAAAAAACCAAGATTATGGCAACCAGCTTGATTGATAACTGGCAAATAGAGGGAGAAAATGTAGAGGCAGTGAAAGACTTTGTATTTCTAGGTGCAAAGATTACTGCAGATGCTGACTGCAGTCAGGAAATCAGAAGACGTTTAATCCTTGGGAGAAGGGCAATGACAAATCTCGATAAAATAGTTAAGAGCAGAGACATCACACTGACAACAAAGGTCCGCATAGTTAAAGCAATGGTAGTAACATATGGCTGCAAGAGCTGGACCATAAGGAAGGCTGAGAGAAAGAAGGAAGATCGATGCTTTTGAACTGTGGTGTTGGAGGAAAATTCTGAGAGTGCCTTGGACTGCAAGAAGATCAAACCAGTCCATCCTCCAGGAAATCAAGCCAGACTGCTCACTTGAGGGAACGATATTAAAGGCAAAACTGAAATACTTTGGCCACATAATGAGAAGACAGGACACCCTGGAGAAGATGCTGATGCTAGGGAGAGTGGAGGGCAAAAGGAAGAGGGGCCGACCAAGGGCAAGGTGGATGGATGATATTCTAGAGGTGACGGACTCGTCCCTGGGGGAGCTGGGGGTGTTGATGACCGACAGGAAGCCCTGGCGTGGGCTGGTCCATGAAGTCACGAAGAGTCGGAAGTGACTAAACGAATAAACAACAATTTTAAAATTTATTCACCTTAGTAAAAATTGTTGTTTTTAAAATGTTTCATTTCAAATGCTCTGGAAAGCATCAGTAACTTTCCCAACAGATTATCTCCTTGTGTAGATCATTTTTTTTTTCAGAATGGACTGACATGTGGCTTCAGCTGCTGAAGTACTGGCCTGGGAGAATTGGTTTTAAGGATAGACAAGAGAGAAAATAGAAACACAACTCAAGGTTTACTTTGCTCAGTGCTGTTGGATTGGATTCAAGTGTAGGAGCAGGCAGGTAGGATACAGATGCAGGTTTGTTTGCCCGTCCACCAGTAGAGCTCTTACAGTCCTCCTTTTCCCCCAAAAGGTACACATAAATTTGCCAGACCTTGCTGAAAAAATAATCTGTTGCACAATTTTCAGATGTTGCCATGAGCACTGATGGTGAGCAGGAGGGGGCCCCTATCCAGGGGGGAAAACGCATGCGTAGTAGCGAGGAATTGAGCAGTCATTCATAGAGACACAGAACAGACCCTCCTTGACTTTTGGGGTTTATCTGTCTGGGTTTTTCCCACGCTTCTTCAGTTTGTTAGGATTTTCTATCTAATGTAGTAGTCATAAAACATTAGAGACTTATTCTTTGTCTCAGCGTGGTTCCTGCCTGTTAGGACATCAATCCTAACAAACTGAAGAAGCATGAGAAAACCCAGACAGATAAACCGCAAAAGTCAAGGCGGGTCTGTTCTGAGTCTCTTTGAATGACTGCTCAATTCCTTGCTACTACGCATGCGTTTTCCCCCTGGATAGGGGCCCCTTCCTGCTCACCATCTGTGCTCATGACAGATACCGTGTATATGTTCCATTCATGGAAACTGTTTCTGCCTCATTCCAAGGTCCCCCTGCCACTCCACAGCCTACTTTATTCGACAGTTTCCCAACCTCCAGTGTAGCATTGGGGAAGGGGGGACAGAAGTGCTGATATGTGTTCTGTGTGTGGGTGAGTGGAGGGATGATCTCTTTTATTAGTTGAGCTGCATGCTTCTAAATCTGGATTCAACCCCTGGCATCGGAGATCAGCAAGTATGGCAAATATGTGGGTCATCTGTGGATTGCCCACAGCTGGAATCCCCCCTGTGCTTTGCTGATCTTGTTCTGAGTCTAGGGTTCCAAATAAAGTATGAAGCTGCTATGAACAGTGGCCTTTTGCACCAAGTTTGTGAAAGGTGATCGGGGCATAAGAGCATAATTGCTCACTTGTTTTCCTTCTCTGCCAACATCTCAAATTTTGGCAAGTTGACCTTGCCATTAAAGACATAACCTGAAATCAAACATGAGTTTCTTTGGATATTTAGTTCTGTCTGATATCTTCTGTTAAGCATTCAACAGACCCAATGTTGTGACCATAGCATTTTTTGACTGGAATTGGAAGCGGAGCTAAAGTACTTGCATGAGCTTGACCTTAAAAATATAGATGTTTTGCAAAGCCTTTCCTGGCTTATTTACCTCTCTTTCCTTGTCTATCCCAATTATTACGTCATCCTTTATAAAATCTTCTGTGCTTCATGATCGAGTTTGTGTGCCCTTCTCACAGTACCTGCTCATGCCTGCCTGCAAATCTTAACACCATATATTCCTTAGTATCCATTCCATGTAGTGAGAGTAGGAGCAGTACTGGAAGTTTCCTACCAGAGTCCCTTTGGGAGATGGGCGATGATAAATTTGATTAATAAATAAATAAAGTTGTGAGCATCATCCTTGCAACTCTGTCCAATAGATCCAAAGATGGAAGTCCCATAATTATTTGAAAATGGTTCTGTTTTCCTCTGAATATCAGATGCTAAGCTATAATGTGGTTTGCTTGGTTTCAGCTACAGGGTTATGTGAACCCAGCCAGTTGTGATTTATTCAGTTAAACCACATTTAAATAATTCAAGACATGATGTGTGAACTCAGTATCTTCTACGTGAAGTCAGGAGACCAAGGCTGGAGTATAGATGAGGTGTGAGCCCTCTCCTGATCTAATCTTAAAGATTAAGAGTGACACAGTTGGAATTATAGTAAGGTGCAATCATATTTAAACTCTTACATTCTGCTGATGTATCAGTTGGACAAGTTAAGTGTTTAAAAGGTCAAAACTATATGTGTTTTGTATTGGTGCATTCTTACTTTCTAACATCCTGAAACACTACAACAAGGGGAAAAAAACAGAAGACAGCAGCAGCAGCCAGTATGGTTGCACGGAAATTGTAATGAAAATAAAAAAGACACATACAGGAGATGGAAAGAGGGACAGTCACCAAGGAAAATCACATATGGATAACCCATGTTGGTTGAGAAGATGTTAAGAAAGCTAAACTTCAGAATGAGCAGAGATTAGTGAAGGATATTAAAGAAAAGAAAGGTGACTTGTCTGGATAAGTTCAAAATATAAGGAAAGATTGCAGAAAGGAAACAAATAATAAAGAAATGGCAGGCTACCCAATTTCTGCTTGGGCTTAGTCTTCTTTGAGAAAAGGAATTTGCATTCTTGCAGGCAATTGTGAAGAGCGTGTTGAAGGAGCAAGTTTCTTGGCCAAGCTTAATAGTGTTAGGGAATATCTACTGATCTTGGATGACCTCAGATGTCCAGGGCCAGATTGATTGTATCCTAGAGCATTGAAGAAATTTGCTCACAATCTGGCTCAATCTCTGTTGATGATCTTTGAAAAGTCCTGAAGAAGGAGAGAAATATCAGATAACTGAAGGAAGGGAAATGTTCCTGTTGTCAAAAATAGGGGAAAAGAGGGCTCAGAGAACTACAAACAGGTCCATTACCATTGATACTTGGGGAAATTTTAGAGCAGATCATAAAGAAATTGATCTGTAAGCTTTTGAAAACAGTATGGTTGTTACCAAAAGTCAGCATAGATTTGTCAAGAACAAATCTTATCAATCTAATCTTACTTCAGTTTTTGATTGGGTAACTTTCTTAGTAGGTTGTAGGAATGCAATATATGTTGACTTTAACAAGAATTTGATGATGTACATGTGGCATTCTGATCAGTAAGCTAGTTAAAGATGGGCTGGATGGTTTGTCAAACAGGTGGCTCTACTGCTTGCTTGAAAACCATAAAACTACTCACTGCTGGTTCCTCATCATACTGGAATGTTACCAAGTAGAGCACCAGAAAATTCAATCATGTGGCCAGAACACTTCAACTTTTTAAATAATGACTTAGATGAAGAGGTGAACAGTAGTGCTTAT
This sequence comes from Candoia aspera, assembly GCF_035149785.1. Lineage (NCBI taxonomy): Eukaryota > Metazoa > Chordata > Lepidosauria > Squamata > Candoiidae > Candoia > Candoia aspera. The sequence goes on from NC_086159.1 coordinate 24,195,269, forward strand.
CCAGTTTGCAGATGACACAAAGCTGTGTAGCAGGGGTCGTGAGCCAATTAGAGGGGGTATCACAAATTATTTTAAATTTTGCACAGAAGTCAAGCTCAGACTTTTGAGTACACTAAGTGTATACATTTGTTTTCCATCTGCTTCCTTTTCTTAGTGTTACTGCGTTGACTGTGTTTGATCTCCTTGATCTTACTGTGATGATTGCCTTAATCTAAATAAAACTTACAGACTCAGAATCTTGATTCAGGTTCTTGATTTATTTAGAAAAGAGTGCAAACATGTAAAAAGCTGAGAATGAGAAAAGCGCGCCCAAACTCAAACTAAATAGCGTCTTTGCAAACATCACTCCACCCCCTCCCTCACAAGCAGCCCTCCCCACATTCCCAGGTGCTCCTAACGAGCACCGCTGATCATCGGGCTAAACGACCTTGACATTTAAGAGATAGCCGAAACACATTCCTCCCTGGCACCATCCAGCCTGTTTATTGTACAAGGTTCCCAGCAGCACCCTCCCAGCCAGTACACGTGTCAGCACCATGGCAAGCGAACCGTTACGATGTAATCCCATCTGAATGGTGAACATGACACTTACCAGCATAGCAGTTTTTATAGTGTTTAATAATTCATAATCTTTCTGGCTGTACAAATTTTTGTTTCCATATTTATCCTTTATTTCAGTGTTAAGTATGGGTTTGGATCCATCAACTATTTTAAGAATCCAAGGATCCCAATGTTAAGTTTCAGTAATTAATATGCAGTGCATATGCATGAGATAGTTAATTTCAAATTCTAAAAATAATGAACTGTTTTAAAGTGAAGAAAGAAAGTTTGAGATATTCTATCATGGGGAAGATGTGTAAAGAATAGGATTACTTTAGTTGGGGGAGGAAGAATGCCCAACATGATTATATTGCATTCTCCAACTCTGTTTCAGCTTTGTTTTTAAAAAATGGTTCATTTTTTGTTTCTGATACTTTGTGGGGGAACTATTTATGTAACAATGGTTGACCATCTTAACAACTAATTCTAAGTTACTAAAAAAAAAGATAAAAATATGAAACCACACTTGTTTAAATAATAATAATGATAATAATAATAATTTGTTTAATTTGGATGCCTCTTGATTCTCAATGACTCCGGGCAGATTGAGGCACCTCACAACTACTTGGCAATGTGAAATAAGACATCCATATCAGGTTCCACTAACATAAAGCCAAATCTTCACAGCCTTCTGGAAAGGCAACAGGGTTGGGGCCATCTGAATCTCATGGGGGAGGTTGTTCCATTGGACATGTGCCATGACAGAGAAGGTATGTCTCCTGAGTCCCATTAGATGACCTTGATTCACAGAAGGGACCTGGAGCATATCTACTCTGCCAGATCGGGGGGGAGGGGGGGACAAACAGAAACCACTGGAGACAGGTAGTCTCTCAAGTCCTGTGGCATGCAGAATTTTAAAGGTAACAACCTGCACATTGAATTGCATCCAGAAGCCTACTGGAAGCCAGTGCAGCTCTCATAACAGTGATGTTACATGGGTGTACCACAGCGTGTCCCAAACTGCATATGCTGCCACATTCTGGACCAATTGTATCTTCCAGATGCTTTTCATATAGCGTGCATTGCAGTAGTCCAACTGGGAAGTAAAGGCATTAATTACTGTGACCAGTGCTTCCCATGGGTACAATTGGTGCACAAGATTAAGTTATGCAAACCCCCTTCTGACCACAGTTGCCATCTGCTCATTGAGCACGAGCCATGAGGAATCCCAAGTTGGACACCAGCTCTTCCTGGGGTAGTGCTACCCCATCCAGAGTTAACAATGGAAAGTCTCCAAATCTGGAGATCAGGCCCTGAACCCACAGCCATTCTGTCTTAGTAGGGTTGAGTTGAAGCTGGTTCTTCCCCATCCAGATCCTCACAGCCTCCAGGCACTGAAAAAAACCCCTCAATGTTATCATTTGGATAAAAATTGTTTCGGAAGGTCTTCTGAGGTGAGAAGCAGCCATAATCATAATCATCCCTGAAACCATGTAAATCAAAAACTTTAAAATGAATGTATGTTGAATCTTATCTTTGTCCATCAGATACTTGATTCATTGTTCTTCAATTACCACAGAAAAGACCATGTTTAAACAGCATTTCAAAATATGTAGTTTACTGCCAAGCTTATTTATTGCTATTACTATTCAAATGTAAATAGCCAGGAGATGACCTAAAGATTTCATTGCACAGCTCTTCATTGTTTGGGGGAGCGATTGTGAAAGTTAGGATTTATATCCAGGTAAGAATTTAAGAAAAATCCCTTGATGCCTCACATTTTTTAAGTTCAGTGAAATGGTGTACCCGAGTGACATGTAAAATGTTGACTGTTTGACAGAGACCTCAATATTCATCAGTTAAGGTAAAGGTAAAGGTTTCCCTTGACGTAAAGTCCAGTCGTGTCCGACTCTAGGGGGCGGTGCTCATCTCCGTTTCAAAGCCTTGGAGCCGGCGTTGTCATAGACACTTCCGGGTCATGTGGCCAGCATGACTCACGGAACGCCGTTACCTTCCCGCCGAAGCGGTACCAATTAATCTACTTACATTTGCATGTTTTCGAACTGCTTGGTGTGCAGAAGCTGGGACGAGCAACGGGAGCTCACCCCGCCGCGCGGTTTCGAATCGCCGACCTTCCGATCGACAGCTCAGCGGTTTAACCCGCAGCGCCAGTTACTCAAACATAAATTCACTTTGTGCTTGTCTCACACTGTCTACATTTCAGATGATGGGAAAAGCCTCTGCCTGAGACCTTGGAGAGCTGTTGAATGTCAGAAAAGCATTAGGCTAGGTGGATAAGGGTCTGATCTTATCCATTCAATTGTTTTCTAGCTCCCCCTTGTAAAGTGATTATTTCACTTTGTTAGAGGGTTGCCTTGCCATCGGAAGATGAGACTCCCAGGTTGGAAGATAGTCAAAATGCTACTGGGGAGGAACAGAGGATGAGTTCAACTAGCCCCAGACGTGATGACGCAGCTAGCTCAAAGCTGAAAGGACAGCTAGCGGCCGACGGTGCTGGTGGTGAACGGCGAATCCGATGTTCTAAGGATCAACACACCATTGGAACCTGGAATGTAAGATCTATGAGCCAGGGCAAATTGGATGTGGTTATTGGTGAGATGTCAAGATTAAAGATGGACATTTTGGGCATCAGTGAACTGAAATGGACTGGAATGGGCCACTTCACATCAAATGACCATCAGATCTTCTACTGTGGACAAGAGGACCACAGAAGAAATGGAGTAGCCTTCATAATTAATAGTAAAGTGGCTAAAGCAGTGCTTGGATACAATCCAAAAAATGATAGAATGATCTTAATTCGAATTCAGGGCAAGCCATCTAACATCACAGTGATCCAAATATATACCCCAACCACAGATGCTGAAGAAGCTGAAGTAGAGCAGTTCTATGAGGATCTGCAGCACCTACTGGACAACACGCCTAAAAGAGATGTTATTTTCATCACAGGAGACTGGAATGCTAAGGTGAGCAGTCAAATGACACCTGGAATTACAGGTAAGCATGGCCTGGGAGAACAAAACGAAGCAGGACATAGGCTGATAGAATTTTGCCAAGACAACTCACTCTGCATAACAAACACTCTCTTCCAACAACCTAAGAGACGGCTTTATACATGGACTTCCCCAGATGGACAACACCGAAATCAGATTGACTACATCCTTTGCAGCCAAAGGTGGCGGACATCTATACAGTCGGTAAAAAGAAGACCTGGAGCTGACTGTAGTTCAGATCACGAACTTCTTATTGCACAATTTAGGATCAGACTAAAGAGATTAGGGAAGACCCACAGATCAGCTCGATATGAGCTCACTAAGGAGCTCATATCCTTAGTGAGCTCATATCCTCATATCCTAAGGAATATGCAGTGGAGGTGAAGAATCGATTTAAGGGACTGGACTTAGTAGATAGGGTTCCGGAAGAACTCTGGACAGAAGTTCACAACATTGTTCAGGAGGCGGCAACAAAATACATCCCAAAGAAAGAGAAAACCAAGAAGGCAAAGTGGCTGTCTGCTGAGACACTAGAAGTAGCCCAAGAAAGGAGGAAAGCAAAAGGCAACAGTGATAGGGGGAAATATGCCCAATTAAATGCAAAATTCCAGAGGTTAGCCAGAAGAGATAAGGAATTATTTTTAAACAAGCAATGCGTGGAAATGGAAGAAGACAATAGAATAGGAAGAACAAGAGACCTCTTCCAGAAAATCAGAAACATTGGAGGTAAATTCCAGGCCAAAATGGGCATGATCAAAAACAAAGATGGCAAGGACCTAACAGAAGAAGAAGAGATCAAGAAAAGGTGGCAAGAATAGACAGAAGACCTGTATAGGAAGGATAACAATATTGGGGATAGCTTTGACGGTGTGGTCAGTGAGCTAGAGCCAGACATCCTGAAGAGTGAGGTTGAATGGGCCTTAAGAAGCATTGCTAACAACAAGGCAGCAGGAGACGACGGCATCCCAGCTGAACTGTTCAAAATCTTGCAAGATGATGCTGTCAAGGTAATGCATGCTATATGCCAGCAAATTTGGAAAACACAAGAATGGCCATCAGATTGGAAAAAATCAACTTATATCCCCATACCAAAAAAGGGAAACACTAAAGAATGTCCAAACTATCGAACAGTGGCACTCATTTCACATGCCAGTAAGGTGATGCTCAAGATCCTGCAAGGTAGACTTCAGCAATTCATGGAGCAAGAATTGCCAGATGTACAAGCTGCGTTTAGAAAAGGCAGAGGAACTAGGGACCAAATTGCCAATATCCGCTGGATAATGGAAAAAGCCAGGGAGTTTCAGAAAAACTTCTATTTCTGTTTTATTGACTATTCTAAAGCCTTTGACTGTGTGGACCAGAACAAATTGTGGCAAGTTCTTAGTGGTATAGGGATACCAAGTCATCTTGTCTGCCTCCTGAAGAATCTGTATAACGACCAAGTAGCAACAGTAAGAACAGACCACGGAACAACGGACTGGTTTAAGATTGGGAAAGGAGTACGGCGGGGCTGTATACTCTCACCCTACCTATTCAACTTGTGCGCAGAACACATCATGTGACATGCTGGGCTTGAGGAATCCAAGGCTGGAGTTAAAATCACTGGAGGAAACATTAACAATCTCAGATATGCGGATGATACCACTTTGATGGCTGAAAGCGAAGAGGAACTGAGGAGCCTTATGATGAAGGTGAAAGAAGAAAGTGCAACAGCTGGTTTACAGCTAGACCTCAAAAAAACCAAGATTATGGCAACCAGCTTGATTGATAACTGGCAAATAGAGGGAGAAAACGTAGAGGCAGTGAAAGACTTTGTATTTCTAGGATCAAAGATTACTGCAGATGCTGACTGCAGTCAGGAAATCAGAAGACGCTTAATCCTTGGGAGAAGAGCAATGACAAATCTCAGTAAAATAGCTAAGAGCAGAGACATCACACTGACAACAAAGGTCCGCATAGTTAAAGCAATGGTGTTCCCCGTAGTAACATATGGCTGCGAGAGCTGGACCATAAGGAAGGCTGAGAGAAGGAAGATCGATGCTTTTGAACTGTGGTGTTGGAGGAAAATTCTGAGAGTGCCTTGGACTGCAAGAAGATCAAACCAGTCCATCCTCCAGGAAATCAAGCCAGACTGCTCACTTGAGGGAATGATATTAAAGGCAAAACTGAAATACTTTGGCCACATAATGAGAAGACAGGACACCCTGGAGAAGATGCTGATGCTAGGGAGAGTGGAGGGCAAAAGGAAGAGGGGCCGACCAAGGGCAAGGTGGATGGATGATATTCTAGAGGTGATGGACTCGTCCCTGGGGGAGCTGGGGGTGTTGACGACCGGCAGGAAGCTCTGGCGTGGGCTGGTCCATGAAGTCACAAGGAGTTGGAAGCGACTGAACGAATAAACAACAAAGCGGGTTGCTTGTTAAAGGTTGTGAATTCAGTTTTAAAGAACTTTGAATGGAGACTTTAAAGTATTTTCAGATATTTTCTAGTTTTAATGATAATTTTTAAGAAAAAATACTATCTTCAGAAGATAAATCTGGAGAACCTTTTTAGAAAGGTTTAAAAAAGACAAATTTAAATTAATAAAATGAATTCAGGGAATTGAATTCATTTTATTAATTTAATTTTCTATCTATATATAAATTTTAAAAGATCCTCCATTAATGAAGAATGAATATGTAAGCTGATTGTTTTGGCTCTGTGCGTTCTGTCACGTAAAATAGCCAACTACCCACAATTTCAGTAGATGTGAGTTATGGTAAATGCCATGTTTGCCCACTCTGAAGACTTTAATCACGGCTTTCGCTGGTGCTAAAGTGTTGTTTGCTTTCACTTTTGCATATCAGGAGGGGGCTGAGAGCCTGAGTAGGTGGATGTCATGTCTTGGTGATTAATGATCTTTAGGAAGCTGAGAGAGATAATAATATACGCAGCATTTCTACCCCCTGGAGGAGGAATGCAAACATTATTGTGCTGATCTGTGCCTAGTCAGTAACTTCCTGGTAGGTGGAGAATTTCATACACTCCTTGACCACAAATAAAACTGTCAGGTGGAGTGACAAAGTTCAGAAAGCCAGACTCCAGTTATTGAAAAGAATAACTTGAGCACAGTGATCCAGAAAATTAATTCTGTAGGTGTTTGGGAACACCATCGCTTCATAAGAAACCAGCAAAAAGGAGCTTTCCATGGAAAGGATCCAAGCTTCCTTTTCTTTTTCTGAATTAAAATCCTATTGTTCTTTGCCAACTCTGTTTTGCTTCAAGCAGATTATTTTGTGAAAAGCAAAACTCAATCTCCAGCACGTGTTAAGCATTTCAATTTAAATTGGTTCTGCTTTAAGGGAGTAAAAAAGAGCACTGGCTGAAGGGACAAAGTAGTAGACAGATATAACTACATCTTAGTGAAATTCTTGCTCTAAGTGAAAAAGGATCCAAATACCCTGATTGCTAATTCTTAACTAACATCTGAACATAACAATGCTACTAACAATGCTACTATTAGGTGAATCTAGGCTGACAGGATAAGTTAAAGGCCTAAATGACTTGGGGGAAAATGTTTTTAGATTTTAAACGTTATACAAATCAATAAGAACCCCTCATAATTATAGTTATGGAAGCAAAAGATGGCTGCACTATCACCTTGCTTGTCTTCTTTGCTGGGTGGTGTGGGGGATTGGGCATGTTGGGCTCAATGCTTGCTTATATGTCACAGAGGGTAAAAAAATGATGATGTGATGAGGCAGCTACGCTTTCAAAGGTGACCCACCTTTCAGTCTGTACCATGGTGACAGAATAAGCAAGCTAGCAGAAGCAGCTACTTGCACACTGCTTCTAGGCAGCACTGTGACTCTGGTTCTCCCTGCATGGTGCCCAGACAGGGTGAGCCTTTGCTTGCATGCTTCTTTACTCTTCCCTAAAAGTGTCAGAATTCGTAACCAAGATGCTCCTGGTTCTTGATTCCATATTGCATCCTGAAAATGCAATACAAGTGTTTAGTGAATTGCTGAAAATACCAATTAGAAAAGTCTAAAACCATTCAAATATAACTTGTTGTATTGAGATGCTTTAGCTATTGTATCATTGCAGCATTATAACCCATGCTCTTATGCCCCTGTTTCAAGGGCTTCATCCCCATATTACGTACACAAGTATAAAATTACATGCAGAAATGTGTGTCATCAACACAAATGCTTAGAATTTGTCTTTACTGAAGATTTATTTTCAAGTATAGTTTTAAGATAATGACCTTTAAATTTCAGCAATGCGATCAACCTGTTAAGCAACGTTCCAGTTTCTTGCTTGGATGTCCTTATCAGTCCATCCACTCAAGAAGATGCAGAGGAAACTGATATGAAATACAATGGCATGAATATGGATGCCATTCAGGTGCTACTGAAGTTCATGGAGAAGAGAATTGACAAGGTTAGAACCCTTGAATTTGGGAGCCTGTTCCATTGTTTGATTTTAAAAAACTTTTTTTAATATTTTACATCTTTAAAATGTTTTGAAGTTTGGATGAGCCACCATGGAAATAGGTGACTCCATCTACTAGAATAAGAGTGGTGTGTGCCATAACATTTGAGTTATGTTGTTGGAAAAATGTTGAATTCTTTATTCTTTAGGGGAGCAGCTATCGGGAAGGCCTCACTCCAGTGCTCAGTTTACTAACAAGATGCTGCCGATCCCATCGGAACATTAGGAAGTTTATTAAAGCTCAGGTGAGACATGGGGGTAGCCAAAGACTAAAATGTGATGGAAACTTTTGTACCAACTATGCATAAATATTAATTTCTGTTCATTAAAGAATCTGATCCTTCTCCAGTAATTTTTTTGCTCTGGAAGTGTAGGGCAACACAAAGCTGAAAAAGGGATAAATGAATGAAATTGCTGATATTGTACAACATACAGGTTTTCTTGAAAGTAAATATTAACTTTGTTCAGTGGAGCTTATTCACAACTTAGGCAGCCTAAAATGACTATTTAGAAGAAATGGAAAATGATATACAGGTAGTCCTCATTTAATGATGCTAACTGGGATCGGAAACTCCATAGTTAAGCAATGTGGTTGTACGTTGAAAAACTACGTGACCGCACTGCTTAGTGATGGCAGTCTCAGTTGCCATCGTTAAGTGAGGACCTCATGTGACTGTGACTTCCAACTTCCTGCCAGCTTCCCCATGGACATTGCTTGTGGGAAGCCAGTAGGAGGGTTGCAAATTGCAATCATGTGACCATGGGATGCTGCAATGGCATAATTGCAATCCAGGTGCTGAGTGCCTGGATCGCAATTCTGTGACTACAGGAACACTGCGATGACTTTAAGTACAAGGTCCAGTTGTAACTACCATTCATGCAGCATTGTCATTTGAACAGTCACTGAACAAGCAGTTGTTAAACAAGGACCACCTGTACATTCACAAGAGCGTGAAAGCAACAGTGTTAAAATTTCTGAATCATAAAAATAGCTTATTTTATTAAGGTTACTGATGTTCACCCCCAGATATTTTTATTTAAGCCTGCAGAATGGTACACTGTTAGACCATTCTGGGGAAGGAGTTGCATTACCCAAAGTCTGCAACAAAAACCCCTTTGTTGCTTCTCCTGCACATCTAAGTTCTGATTGCTTTGAAAAACAATAAAATGGGCTTGTGTTTTAGGATGAAATGGGATGTAAATGTAACATTTATAGGAAGCAACAAGCACACTTAAATAAGATGGTGGCATGTGTCGTGTGGTCCAGAAGATGGACAGTAACATTCTCTTTCAGAACTGAATATCGCATTGCCTTCCCCCTTGTACCAACCCCATTAATGATGAGCCTTTCATAGCAAATTTTATGTCATTAGGATTTAGGAGTCTTAAATCTGCAGAAAAGGTTCTAACATTGAAAAGTATTTTGTAAAAAAATCCTAAAATCGCTCTTCATTGATAACCTAGTCTCTAGTTTCTAATTCAACGTTTAAGCCTGAATGGCAGTGATTTTAAAAACTTCTGTGACTGTACCATTTTCTCTGTTATGAGCATCTTGGTATTTTCTAGGTAGGGGTTGGGGATTTGGGTTTTGAATTTTTTCTTCTATTGAGATTGACTGGCATGATTCCCTGTTGAAATTTGCAGGATAAAAGTTTTTTTCTACTGCTGGAGCCCCCTCCCCAAAAAACAGCTGTGTGTGTGTGTGTGTGTGTGTAGCTTTTTCCTGAGGTATATGACTGATGCATGCTGAATTTCTGTTGTGTGAAGTAACTTTCAGATCATCCAAATCGGCATAAGACAATTATACCTATGGATTAAACCGGAACTGTAAATTCAATGTTAGAACTCTTAACAACCAAAGTAGATATATATTTTAAGATGCCAGAATTGTTCCATAATTATTTTTATTTATTTATTTATCAATTTATTTATCAAATTTATATGGCCCAGATTGTAGTGAGCATTAACTCTATCCCTTTTTTAACATCATTTAATTCAATAGATCTCTTGCATGCAAATTGTTTAGATAGCCAGAAAAAAAGTGGAATTATTTTGAAGAATTTAAAGAAATAAGTGTGGCGACACCTTGCATTGGGATTGATTCCTCTTCTTACCTTTCTGTGTCTGTAGGTGCTGCCTCCTTTGAGAGATGTATCTAATCGTCCTGAAGTGGGCACAACACTGAGAAACAAATTAGTCCGTCTTATGACTCACGTTGATCTAGGAGTGAAGCAAATTGCTGCAGAATTCCTTTTTGTTCTTTGTAAGGAGAGAGGTACAGACTGATTTTTACTGGAGCATAAGAGTGGTTATAGCATATTTGCAAATTCAGGTAGTCCTCAGTTAATGACCATAACCAGGACTGGGAACTCTTTTGCTAAGTGAAGCAGGCATAAAGTGAAAAATCACATGACTTACGATGGCAGTTCCAGTAGTTCCAGTTGCAGTTGTTAAGCAAATCGCACACGGTCGTTAAGCACAATGTTGCACAACCACAACTCGTGACTACCTGCTGGCTTCCCCATTGACTTTGCTTGTCGGAAGCTGGCAGTGAAGGTCACAAATGGCAATCACATGACCGCGGGACATTGTGACCATTGTAATTGTGTGCTGGTTTCCAAGCACCCAAATTGCATGTAATGATTGCCTATTCCAATAAAAGGAGTCTCATCAGTAATTACTAGAGAAAACTAATTTATTGAATGAATAGTATGCAAAGTACGAAGAAAGCTGAGAATGAGCAAAAGCGCGCCAATTACAAACTTAAAAAGCTTGGTTTCCAAGCACCCAAATTGCAATCACATGACCATGGGGACACTGCAATGGCTGCAACTCTGAGGACTGGCCATAAGTCTCCTTGTTCAGCGCCATTGTACTTCGAAGACTTGCTGAACAAGTGTTTGCTAAGCAAGGACTACCTGTAGTCACTTGCTGAGCTGGCTATCTCTTGCCAATAAAAAAAATATATAGTTTTTTTTAAATCTAGAAGTACTGGAAGATGTACTTTACAGATCTGACCTTCAACCACAATTTATAAAACACGAGCGTGTCACTTTTTATGGCAACTAGTCTACTATTTCCTTCTCTGAAAATGTCTTAGGACAGATTAAATTGAAGACAAATAAGAGTTATTAAACTTAATCTTAGACTTTTTCAGCCATAAAGTCTTAACTAGTATGTATACACTGCGTGCGCAATTATTAGGCAAGTTGTATTTTTAAGGATGAATTTCATTATTGAACAACTACAGTGCTCTCGGTCAATCCAAAATGTTAATAAACCTCAAACCTGAGTATTTAAGAAAGTAAAAGTGAGGTTTTGGCTTTCTTAGGAGCATACCTATGTGTGCACAATTATTGCTCAACTATTAGTGTGCAGAATTATTATGCAACTAAATGAAAAATGAAAATTCCCCCATCTCACTCGTTTATTTTCATCTGTTAAAGTGAGAATAATAAACAAACAACTCAAAATTTACAAATAAACATTTCTGACATTTCAAACAAAAAATCATTGACCAATATAGCCACCCTTCTTTGCAATAACAGTCATAAGCCTTCCATTCATGGAGTCTGTCAGTTTCTTGATCTGTTGACGATCAACTTTTTGTGCAGCAGCAATCACAGCCTCCCAGACACTGTTCAGAGAGGTGTACTGTTTTCCTTCACCGTACATCTCCCATTTGAGAAGGGCCCACAAGTTCTCAATAGAGTTTAGGTCAGGTGAGGAAGGGGGCCATGTCATTATTCTTTCATCTTTGAGGCCTTTACTGGCTAGCCACGCAGTGGAGTACTTCGATGCATGTGATGGAGCATTGTCCTGCATAAACATCATGGTCTTCTTGAAAGATGCAGACTTTTCCCTGTACCACTGCTTGAAGGAAGTGTCTTCTAAAAACTGGCAGTAGGTTTGGAGTTGATTTTGAGTCCATCTTCAACCCAAAAAGGTCCAACTAGCTCATCTTTAATAATACCAGCCCATACCAGTACCCCACCTCCACCTTGCTGGCGTCTGAGTCAAAGTGGAGCTCTGTGCCCGTTACTGATCCAGCCACGGGCCCATCCATCTGGTCCGTCAAGAGTCACTCTCATCTCATCAGTCCATAAAACCTTTGAAAAATCTGTCTTCAGATATTTCTTGGCCCAGTCTTGCCGTTTCAACTTATGTGTCTTGTTCAGTGGTGGTGGAGTTTCAGCCTTCCTTACCTTGGCCATGTCTCTGAGCACTGAACACCTTGTACTTCTGGGCGCTCCAAGTAGGTTGCAGTTCTGGAATATGACAGCACTGGAGGATAATGGGTTCCTGGTAGCTTCACGTTTGATTCTTCTCAAATCTTTGGCAGTTAATTTGCGTCTTTTTTTCTCAACACGTTTCTTGCGACCCTGTTGACTATTTGCAACAAAAAGTTTGATGGTTCTGTGGTCACGCCCCAATATCTTAGCAATTTCAAGAGTGCTGCATCCCTCTGAAAGACTTTTTACAATTTTTGACTTTTCAGAGTCAGTTAAATCTCTTTTTTGGCCCATTTTGCCTGAGGAAAAGAAGCTGCCTAATAATTATGCACACCTTGATATAGGGTGTTGATCTCCTTAGGCCACACCCTCCCTCATTACACAAATACACATCACCTGATATGCTTATATCCAATAAGCATTCAGGTTTATACAGCTTGGAAGTGGAAAATATGCATAAAAATGATATGGTCAAAATACTCACTTGCCTAATAATTGTGCACACAGTGTAGGGTGCAAAGCTGCATGTACAGGCCTTCCCATTAAACTGTCCTTTATGGCCATCCTCTCCTGTTAGAATCCAGTCTAAAACGTGAACACAGCTCCCCATGAGCCTATGCATTCTGCTTTGTCAGGGTCACCCGCTATTTGGAGAGTCCTCCTCTCACTTACCCAAAGGTGAGTAGAAAAACTCTTCAGATTTGCCACTCAGCTACTTCAGCTGAGGTGATCATGCACAGCCATGTGATCCTTAGAGTATATATATCCCAGTTGGGCTTAATGCCTGAAGAGTGATTTTCTGAAATTCCAATCCAAAAATGAAAAAAAAAAATTAATCCCATTCTGTCTTCAAGCCACAGTTTTGATGCTTTCCAACGAATTGTTTCCTGATGTTTTGCAGTTGACAGCTTGTTGAAGTACACTGGTTATGGCAATGCAGCAGGCCTGCTGGCAGCAAGAGGCCTCTTAGCTGGAGGAAGAGGAGAAAACTGGTACTCGGATGATGAAGATACAGACACGGAAGAATACAAATCTGCAAAGCCAAAGTACAGCATGGCTTGAATTCTGCCCTCCCTCCCTTCACCTATGCCAGTTTTTCAAACTTGGCAACTTTAAGATGTGTGGACTTCAACTCCCAGAATTCCCCAGCCAGCACATCTGAAAGTTGCCAAGTTTGAAAAACACTGATCTATACAGTTTCTATTTTTGTCTCTCCTTCTGTTTGTCAGAGATCTGGCCCCTTACTTTTGGAACTGAGTCTTCTTATACAGGTAATCCTTTGTTAACGATGGTAACTGGGACTGGAATTTCTGTTGCTAGGCGATGCAGTCATAAAGCATGACATAACGTGACCACAACGCTTAGCCACAGCAATCCCGGCAGTCCCCATTGCTATCATTAACTAAATTCCACCGATCATTAGGTGAGGACCCACCCTGATCCAAGCCATTCCCAGCTTGGTCCCTCCGAACCTCATGCCTTGGTAAGGTAAGGAGCTGCCTCCTCTGCTTCCTTTTCAACTCTTCCCCACCCATCTGCCCCCCCATCTCTGCCATTTTGGCTACCTGCTGCTGCCAGCTGCCCCTGCTGCCCAGCCCTGCCATCCGGCCTGCCTGCTGCAGCATGTGCCATTATTGTACCAGCCAGGGCCTTCTTTCGTGCCACCCTCTTTTGCATGGTGCAGCTGGGGCTTCTCTCGCGCCACACCCAGGTCTTCTGTTCATGCCCCGCCTAGGGCCTTCTTTCACAAAAGAATCCTAGCAGATGAAAGAAGACCCCAGCTGTGCCAGCGTGAAAGAAGGATGCAGCTAGAAGGGTCTTCTTTCGAGCTAGCATAGCCGGGGCTTTCTTTCATGCACCAGGCCTCTTTTGTGAAAGAAGGCCCTGGGCGGGGCACAAATGGAGGCCCTGGGCAGGGTGTGATAGAGGCCCCGGCTGCACCAGTGCAGAAGAAGCACATTTGTTCACGTGAACAACCGGAACTTTGAGGACTAGTCATAAGACCCTAGAAGTCATGGGTTATAACTAACTTTGAGCAGAATCATTTTGAGATGGTCAGACTGCAAGGGCTGAGAGAAGTCGTAACACTTAAAGTGATGTTCATTTTTGAGAACTAAGGGTACATTCCAGTTCTGGAATGTAGTTGGGGGCTGTATTTTGTGATAGACTGAGATTTCCAATTTTAGTTTAAAAACTTGTGGAGCAGTATTTCTGAAAAATCTTCTTGAATTTTTTTTTTTACTTATTGTTCTTTTCCCTTTTCCCACTTCCCAAAGCATTAACTTAATTACAGGTCATTTAGAAGAGCCAATGCCTAACCCAATGGATGAAATGACTGAGGAACAAAAGGAATACGAAGCAATGAAACTGGTCAATATGTTTGATAAGCTTTCTAGGTAATGTATCTCTTTTCATGTTCATTTCTTTATCCTTCACACAGTTTCACCATCATTAACAATTTTCACTGTGTTTAATTTATATGTTTGCATCAGGGCAGCTCTTAAAGGGTATTCAGCTACTCCACTGTCCAAGGACCATTTTGCTATAATATCCAAAATCTGGTCATTGATCATAATTAACTAAATTTAAAAAGATATCCAGCAAGTACGTTAAGAGTTTTACAAGTTGCAGTCATGTGTACCTAAAAGAGGTACTGTCTTTACTGAGCGCTCTGCATTTTGCTGAAAATAACTATATGGCCATTTTTGAAAGAATTCCCTTTCTGCCTGAAAGTGGGACCATTGTGGAATGACTGGTCATTGCTGTTTTACAAACCAAAACATCAGAGTCCTTTTGAATGGAAGTGGTAATACTTACAAGTAAAACTGATTGCCTTCTGTGACATGCAAATTCCATAATACCAAATTATATCATGGGATGGAGTAAGTATTCCTAAAGCTGGAGCCTTTTCTAAAATGTGAGGCATATTGACCTGTACGACTATTGCAAACATTCCCTAATAAAAGACATTGTGATTACCTCCAGGTTATTTCTTCGGTTAAGATGTTTAGTTGGTACTGATACGTTTCATAAGTCTGGGAATGATTTCGTTCTGGTTTTGCATAGATGGGCAACATTTAGTTCCTAACTACTCTGCATAACATAAGATGTAAATTGATCAGAAATGGAATAAATTAGCTGGAACTCATTCTGTTTTTAGTTATTTCATGATCTGGGGGTGGGTTATACAGATAAGATTAGCCCAGAGAAATATGTTATCTATGCATAGCACAGCTAGGAGTCTCTCACCCTTTCCCAGCTCCCAAATCCAGACACTTCAACCCCTTTCTGCTACTCTCTTTAGAATCGTACTTCTCTCTCATTCTTTTGTGTTTGTGCATGTTTGCCCTGTCTGTCAGGCTGCACTTTCCCTGCAGTGCTGAAGATTTGGAGTGTGTTCCATTCTCTCTGCTTTGTGATGCTACTTGCTTGATCAGGACTTTAATACTACCCAAGATCATGTGTGTGGTTAGTTTATACTGCTACTAGGGAATATAAATTTACAGCATGCAACTTTTATCTGGTCCTAGGTTGGTTGGTTGGTTGGTTGGTTGATTTATTTTTGCTATATCTTTCTCATACTTAGTTTCACTGTACTGAATCAATAGATAATGCACCCCAGTTTATGATTCATGTGGCTAGTCACCACTTCTAAAATTGTTTTCAAGGGTATAGAGGCTTTTCTAAACAGTAGAAACCAGTTTAAGAATAAAGAAGAGAAAATAAGCCAGTTTTAGTTAGTGAAAGAAGGATAGGACAATGTTAGAATGCAAATTTCAGCTCAGGAGGTGGATTGGAATACTCAATCAAAGAAAAATATCAAAGTAACCTGAAGCATTACAGAGGGTTTGAAGAGTAGGGGGATCTTCCTATCCAGCTTGCTTTCTCTTAAATGTTTTTGGACCTCTATGACAATCAGTTTGTGAAGTTGCCAGTGATATATTCTGAAAATTCGAAATCTGCCCTTTGGCTCAATTATTATTATCTGCATTAATAAAATGGGAGGTGCAGCTAATAATAATAATTGAACCGAAGGGCAGATTTGGAATTTTCAGAACATACCATTGGCAACTTCACAAACTGATTGTCTTAGAGGTCCAAAAACATTTAAGAAAAGCAAGCTGGCTAGGAAGATCCCCCTACTCTTCAAACCCTCTGTAATGCTTCAGGTTACTTTGATATTTTTCTTGGGCCAAGAGCCCAGTCCTAACAAGCACTGGACTGCAGCCATCTACAATTTTTAGGATTGCATGAATAATTTATAGAAGTGCTTCAATTCCAGTAGAAGGCACACATGCAGACTTGGGAAAGTTCTCAAAATGGCTGCACCAAGTACTTCAGTGAGTGTTGCTACAATCAAAGCACTGCTCCAAATGATGTACACATTATTTCATTTTCTAAGAATATCTCTCAAGCTTATGTAGGGTCCAAAGACATTCTTGGAAATAAAAGATAATGCTAGAGGCTGGCTACGTTTTTTAGCATGGTAGCAACCCATTTATTTATCTTAAGATACGAGAAAAATTAAATAAAATCAGGTAGGGCATTGATCCTTGTGGGCATCAAGAAAATCTCTTTGAGTATACTGAAACATACTGGAAACTCATGCACTGAGTTGAGTGATTGGTTCTACTGACTTTTTTGGGATAATTGATCATTTTAGATGAGTCATAACTCTCCTAGAAAGTGTTAAAAAAAGCACAGCCTCAGATTACAATTGATCTTAAAAGCATTCCAGAGTGTACCTCTGTGAACATGAATATTTCTAAATATTTGGCACCACAGTTTCTACTCTTCTCTTAGCAAGGTTTCATTGACTTGCTACATGATTTGGAGACTTCAACAGAATTCAGGAGAGAGCTCACAGTACTTCAAGACAGCCTGAGATATTTAAAAATTATGTTGTCTTTGATACCATTTTCTGATTGGAAGTGTGACAGTGACCAGCTGAATCTTAATTTCAGAAGGCCAGTTGCCATCTAGTATAACATCAGTTTTGTGATATGCATGCAGCTCTTTGTCTGCCTTGTGTGCTTGGAAGTTTTCAGTATTAATTAAAATGCTTTATAAATATTTTCCTGCAATTGTAAACTGGTGGCACAACTAGGAATTCACTGAGTAATTATAATGCCACGGTGCTTTTTCCAAGCCAACCCTGTATTAATAGTAGGAATCCTTTTGCTGATGAAACAGTCCCCAATTATCATAGTTTGGGTTTTGTTGTGCATTAACAAGAAATCAGTAAGACAAGGACGTAACCAAACCAGCCTAAGTAGCAGCCTTGCTCATTAAAAATGCAGAATTAATCACAGTGGTGGCTGAAAAAAATAGTGCCTCTGTCGGTTTTTCTCTCCTTTTCTAACTCTGGAACAAAATAGTGTACATAAAAGGGTCGGCACTATTATGTGGCA
The DNA here is from genome assembly GCF_035149785.1 of Candoia aspera. NCBI lineage: Eukaryota > Metazoa > Chordata > Lepidosauria > Squamata > Candoiidae > Candoia > Candoia aspera. The sequence goes on from NC_086159.1 coordinate 24,212,936, forward strand.
CTCAATTATAGAGAGGTGAATGGGTTCCCCAATACACTATTTTATCAAAGGAACAGGCCGGTGTTTGCAATACGGTTGCTTTATTACAGGCAACTAGCATTAGTTCCATGTGTTAACAGTGACTGTTGTACACAGAACAGGCAAGAAAGAAAGACCCTTGAAAATAAGGCAATGGATTGGGAGTTGACCAACTAAATGGCACGCAGAAGGCAGAAACAAACATTCTATAGATACATTTGAAGGGTTAATGAAAGATTTGGAAGAAGAATGTGTTTTTATTAAGTCTTTCATTCTGTCATGTTTGCTAACAAATAGTACTGAATATATCCTTTTTTATTTGAAAGAAAAAGCAGTCTTGGAAGTTATCCAGTCCTGTGAGGATTAAACAAGGAGATTCAAAAAAGTATATTCATATACATATGTGTCCGCTTGGAATACAATTCTGGAAGGTGTTGCTTATTGCTTTGCAAGATCATGCCTTGCAAGTAAGAACAAGAATGGTCAGTGTGGTCATTTTTTTATTATTTCTCCACGGGTGGCTAGAAGAGGCATTGAGACTTTGAAGATAGCTTTCATTGCCCTCTACTAAACGTTTAGCCCGCAGCAGCCAGGTATTTGGAAGGTGCAAACCAACATGGTATTATATATGAAGTATATAGCATGTATGAATATATGCAAATCAATGTTTGTATCATAAGTTTTCTCTACCACCTCCTGGTGACATTACCAGAAGTGCTGGAGCAGTTCTACTGAAGCTAGGGCTAATCATTGCAGTCTGGAAGCTGCTGCTCTAACAGTTTTTATTTACTGCAATCCTATAACACCTATTCTCTGACTTAAGCTTCACTGTGCTTAATTACCATGCTCCCAGGTAATTGTATTCTAGGGAATGCAACTCCCAGTTTTTCCAGCCAACATGCTGCCTGGGAATTCTAACAGCTCTAGTCCCAGCACATCTGAATGCACTAGGTTGGGTTGAACTGCCAGGTTTTTTGGGGGGGGGGGGGGGCATTGGTGTTCTGCACAGCACCTGATTTCAACTGTGTTTCTGAGAAATTAGTGGGATGTCAAGCCAGAGACTTCTCTATTGTTAGGTTCTCATGCCGAGGTGAGCCTTTTTAAGATGGGGATGATCGGAGAGGGCTGGTACACGGATGTCCTTGTTTTATTGGTTTATAGCATCTGTTGAAAATATGAAGAAAACATTTTCAGGAGAGGATCAAAATGTAACTGTCCTGACAGCTTTTGCCATAATCCACAAATATTAAATAAGATTATGAAGAGCTTAAATAAATCTGTGCTAATACTGTTTGATTGGCTTAATCAATAATTAATCAACTTGATAGGAGGCTGTAGTTTGTGGAGTAGATATAATTGGATTAACAGTGAGAGGCCTCGGGGGCTTTTGAAGAGATTAAAATGGCTGTCAATCGTATAATTAAACAGCTGCAAACAAAAGCAACAGTTTTTTTTTTAAAGGGTGTGGGAGAGAGAAAAATCTGGCTGCATCTAAATGAATGCACCACTACTGAAGCTCCACTAGAAGCAGGTTGGGTAGGACAAATCTCTTTTCTTGACTGACTTCTCTCATTCAGTGAAATTAATATGTATACAGTTGTGGTTTTTAACTGAGAGATTTGACTGTTCTCTGACTGGCAGGTGGGACTTCAGCATATTAGTGGAGATTAGGAATAAGCAGAGGCAGCTTTTTATTTACTCATTTTTTTTTATTTAATCAAGAGTAAATCTATTCTTTGTCCTTATTCCATTAGTGATTGATTTCTTTTTTTTCAGATAGGTCATAATTGGCTTAGTGAATGTGTGCCTTGTGAATGAAGTCTTTATTAGTGTTATGCCCTACTTCCCCCAGTCAGCCAGCAGCCCATTTTGGGGGTTGCCCCATTTATCTTCACATGCTTGAAATCTAAGTTTCCTCAAAACTTTAAACCATGCAGGTTGGTATTCTTCTCCAGCCCTGTTAATTGATAGCACCTAGTGGCTTTGAAATTTTGGGTTTTTGTACTCCAGAGACATCTGGGTATCTCATTTCATTTTAATTTGTAATCCATTGAGTTGCTGAGGTGAGCTAGAAGAAGGAGGTGGCAATTTCACACTGCACATTTTGCTCAATTTGTATGTATGCATATGTGAATGTACTAATAATATTCTTTGCCATTTTTTTAACTATCTGGCAAGACAAAACTTGAATCTTTTTCTTTTCACTTATATAGGGACAAAGTTATTACACCCATGGGAGTACGACCAGATGGCACCATGACACCTTTGGAAGAAATAGCCTGCCAGTATCAAGCCAATGAGCATGAAACTTCAGATTCTGACTAGAAGATCAGCTATTTTCACATTCTCTCACTCATCTTTCCTTACTCATGGCATTGTTCATTATCTGAATGTTAAAGCACTGTTGCAACAGTTTTATAAATCAAAATGTTTAAATTATAAATTATGTGGTGTACTTATTAGCATTTCTAAGATACCAGTTTACATAGCAACAAGAAATGACATTTATTAACTTCAAGCTAGCTGTGTTCAGTAAGATGAAAAATGTGGAGTAAAATTGAAAAGATTACGATGTTGTTCTTTAGCTCTGAAATCAACCCTATTAGGAGTCATCCATTAAATATGAAACCAGGAGGTGTTTTAAAACCCTTCAAGCATAGCTTCTGGTTTTTTTAAAAAAAAATCAGTGTTTTTCACCTAATTATAATGGGTTTGTACTGCTTTTTTATGTTTTAAAGATACTCTATTCCCTTGTTTTGAGGACTGAAACAGAATATCTAGATTTCAAAATTATGAGGAATCTTTAAGAAGATAATTAAACTGTCACTTTAAAGAAACAGTTACCTGTCAGATACCTTTAATTTATTATTGGTTGTTTACTTATTTCCTCTATTATTTGCCTCTTTTTCCCCATATTTGAAGGATGCTGAATTTTGATGAATCAATCTCTTTTTACCATTAAATTATATAAATGGGTTAAGTGTTTTTATACAATTAAAGCTGCAGGTTCACATAAATCGTTACTTTGTCCTCAGATCCAGCTCTGAAAACAGTCTCATCCCCTGAGATTGCGAACAGCTGCTGAAATGGCTAATCCATAAATTCATTATGTAACCACACCAATCCTAGTACGATCTCAACCCTTTCACCAGTTCTGGGCTTATCAATGATGGTTAGACACTCTTCAGAAAGTTATATAAATTGAAAGACTAGGCGAATACTGCGTTAAAAATTCCTTTGGAAAAAGGATATAGATAAAATAGATTTTACAGAATGAGGAAACAAAAGCAATTTGTCTCGAACTGTGTTGATGTCAGAACAATTTAGCTCTAATAAATATGGAAAATATATTGCAGTCTCTCTCAATAAAACTTTATATACAATGTAAGTGTGTAGTTCTACTGTGTTGTCCCCATCTCCTCAAACAGTGTCTCATTAGGGAGTGGTCTTGATTTCACCCTAAATTTAATCAAGTATATCCAAGAGAATGTTCTAGTGAATTGTGCCCTCTCCATCTCTTCTGTTAATGTAAGCTAACTATATTTTTGGTACCAATCTGTAGTCTTCCATTCTGTTGTCTCTCTAATTTGGTAAAGCTCTTCCAGTAATACAATGGCCCTCCAGTAATATGATGGTCCTTCCTATGATGAGAACACTAGTCACAGTTTTTCATGAAAACAACTATGTCTAAACATGAGATCTGATCAGGTAATACAAATCCATATAGAATGTCAAGTTGCATGTACCATTTCTAATCTAGGTTTCCTGTTGCCAATTTCAGGGTCTCTAATTGTACAAACTTACCTCATTCAAGCAAAGAATGTCCCATTCATTACATTTTTAATTTGGCCAAAGTCAGGAACAAAGAGGAAAGGGTTGGGGATGGACCTCTAGGGCATGGTTTTGTCCCACGTAAGCTCTGAATGCCTTCACAGGACTAATTTTAAACTGAGCTGTGGATACTGGGCAATCCAATAATCACTGAAAGCATGTACACACAGTCACTACTATTCAAATGTTTTGGTGCTATGCGAAGTTCTTATGATTGTAGAATCATCACTGCTGTGATAGTTCAAATTAATAGAGTTGATATATTTTGTATGTGAAAATTATTGTTCACCAACTATCTCACTATGAGTGAATGGGGCATAGAGATGCCATCTGGAAGAACTACATAGGTAGGTAGATAGGTTATTCATTTATTTATGTCATTTATATACCACCATAATCTGCACGGTTGCCTGGTAGTTTCCAACCATGAAACAATATCACTTTAATACTGATTGTGTGCACTCATTCCCTCAAAACGTCTGGAGAAGTTTTTACCACCTCCAGAAGTCCATTAGGAGAAGTGCTGATCTAATCTGAGGGGGACAGTATCATTATACTGTATAGGGGCTAGGACAGAAAAACATTGTCATCTATATCTCTGTAATAATAAACCTTAACAGATTTTGTCAAGGAACACACACTGTACAAGTTGATTCCATATGAAGAAGGTAGTGTTGAAGATCCCTAGGAGCCAAATCATAGTTGTCTCAGGAGCCAAACCGTAGGATCATGGTGGCTTAAGACATATGTCCTAATTGTCCAAACCATGTTTCTATGAATGGTCCATTCCAACCAGAAGTTCTGAATAAACATTACATTGAGGTTTCTTATACAAATGATGTTTCAGTCTAGGAGATCATTTGAGACTGTTTCTTTTAGGATGAATATATGGTTTCTCAGAATAAAGCATAGCTTCCATTAAAACATATTATTGCAAATCAATGTTTTCCTCTCATGAATACAGTTTTTAAAACTACCCAATTTCTGCTAAGCTAGTACCTAAAATAAAAAGTTGTACACTTTCTATTTTCTAGGTATGTATGTTATCTTTATAACATTCTGTCCTTTTCTTGGCTCACTTACTTCCTCTTCACATCTCTGGGCCTTGACTGAAAATGATTTAGTCTAGGTGACTAAGGCAATGGCATATTCTTAGTGGTTCTATAATTTCAGGCTTCTCAGAATTGGCTGACATTTCTTAAAATGCTTTTGGATATTTTGAAATAGCTGTACAAAATGAAGTGAATATTATATTTACAAAAGTGATGGGGCTCTGTGATGTTAACTTTATGGTAATGAATAGCTATTAAGTTCACAAAATAAAATGAAGGCATCTTAGAAGCAGGGAATGGGGAATAGAGGCTTTTATGACTGATATAAGCATATATGATTTATTTCTGCTGCATTTACAAAAGTACCTACATCTGCATAGTGTTAAATACAATGCATCATTCATACAAAGCAACTTTAATAGTGCAATCTTCCATTCTACTGCCTAAAATTAAGGGGGTGATCAAGTGTACTAAAATCTCAGACAGGAAGGCAAGTAAACAAGTAAAGCCAGGGTGGAAACAGAGCAGTTAAAACTACTATAAATCCTTTAGTGGAATAAAAGTGTTCTAATAGCCTGGGGCAGGGGATATATAAAATCAGCCTGTAGAAAGCATTCCAAAGTATAGCTGTCATTACCAAACATGCTTTGATATCTGCAGGGTATGGCCAAAATGTCAAGATGGCAGCCTCAACAGTGCAATCAGAGCTCCCAGGCCACCATCTTGCCTTTTTGATCACACCATGCAGATGCTCCTGAAGGTATTGGAAGTTTTAGGTAACTGGACCTAAAGGCACGTAAGGCTCAAAAGTGAGGACCACTATATTAAACTGTGCTCAGAAAAATACATTCTGCTCTCCTCTGCCCTAGCAGTCTCCCTCATGTGGCAAGTGACTGAGAAATTTTGTGGATTTGTCTGGTGTAATACATCCATGCGTTCAAACTAAAGACTAGAGAAAATGTAGAGTTCTAGAAATTGGCCATAAAAATGGCATGTAAGGAGCGACATCTCAGGGGTACATATACATCGCTGTTCCCCCTCTGCTGCTGTGTGTCCTCACAGTTTGGACTGTTCCCTTAGTACAACAGGGATGTACAACTATGCCTTCTGCCCACCTTTTGTGTAAAGTGCTCCAAACGCTTTTAATGAGACAAAAGCAGAAAATTCATAAATTCCTTAAGAGAAATCATACTGGACTAATGGACAAAGGCAGAATTGGGAGACTTGTCAGAACCCACAATCAAAGAGTTGCTACATCTGTTGATTGTGTTCTCTGCCATTGAAGCAACGGGTGTCAAGCTCCAGATGGGAGGGAAAAAGTTGCTGAGAGTGAGAAGGAATCCAAGGTCGTATCAGCCAGCCAGGACTGGAATGCTGGACTGTTAAGGGAAAGGGGGAGGAGTGTGGAGGAGGTTTTGACGTGCCTATGTGTCTTTTATCAGGTAGCTGTGTAAGAACTTTTTTAGTCGTGGCTGTTTGCTCAATCTGTACACATCATCAATAAACCTGAAATCTGCATTTCATCTGGATGCATGAGTCAGAATTTTATTGAGTCAACTGTGTCAGAACTTTACAAGACTGGAATATAGTATTTCTTGGGGTGACTCTGTTCTTTTCTTATGTAAAGTTTTCTTCTTGCTTTTTAATCTTATGAAGCTGCTTGGAGTTTTTCTAGGATTGGGTGACTTAGAAATTTGATAAATAAATCATCCATCCATTCTCAAAGTTTTAAATTCTAGGATTCTCCCTCTTGTCTTTCCAAATTAATGGAAACTTGTTGAGTCACTTGGTGGCCTTGGATGACTGAGGTATGTTTACAAAAGGGCCACCTCTAGCCTGAGGATCCCTGTAACCTGCCTTCCCTGCCTCATTCTTTATACATGGCATGCTCTCAATATTGCAAAAATACCCCTAGACCAAACGGTTTGGGAATTCTTTAGCTAAGGCTCTGCAAATGTCCATCTGATGAAAGAGGACTAAAATTATGGGATTCATTGATATGGCAGGTGATGAATAATTCTGTTCTATCAGCATCAGAGATCTGGGTTTGGTGTGGCATCATAAGTTAATAGAGAACCCTGATTCTAACAGGCAGATTGTCCTTTCATTATTTTAAAACTGTACATTTTCAAGTTATTATCAATTAAAAAAACCCTTTAAAATAGTATTTTACATTTTAATTTGTAACTGGTATTGTTAAAACACTGAAATACAAAAGAGAAAAAGTCTACGTTAAGTAATAATACAGAAAAAAGAAAAAAAAACTAATATATATATATTATAGTGGTTAACATAACCAAAAAAATGAGGAAAAAAGACAAGATCCATAGGGTAAGTACACATATCTATATGAAATTAGTTCAACGATTGGGCTTATCATTAAATCTGGATCATACAGCAAACATGTGTCATTTTCTTATTTTTACAAAGACTTTTCAAAAATAAATTACAAACTCATATGCAGGATCCATTCCTTAAAATCAGGACTATGTTCTTTGCTGGACCCCAAACTGGATATAGCCAAAGCTCTTCAAAAGATGGCAGCTTCCATATTTTAGGAATATAATTCAACCTCACATTTAGTTCCTTAAATATAATATTTTTCCCCACATTATGCTAACATACATTTTAATCTGAAACCAAAACAAAGCTATAAGAGAACAAGACCAAATCATATGAGTTAAAGAACTTTCAAATTTCTTATATTGCCAATATAAAAAGACTAAATTCCATCCCTTTTTTAAACATTCTTCAAAAGTTCAATAGATCCAAAACAATATTTTCTGATTAATTACTTTCATTTATAAATCATAAGAAATATATCTCTTGTTTGTTAATACCTGGGCCCACTGATTTTCCAAAATTGGATATTCTAATTCTTCCTTCCATAGATCAAATATATAGCTAATACTAATTTTCATTTTACTTTTTACTACCTTATAAAACTGAATTGTTGGTATCCGTTCAAGCATAGCATCTCTTAAAGCAGATAAATTTGCAGGAACCTCAGAAATGTATAGTTAATACATGTTTCAGTTATATATATTGCCAAGCATATGTTGAAGACAAGCCAAACTTAAAAGACAATATTTCAAAACCTTTAACACTCATTCAAAATCAGCTGATTTAAAGTATTAATCCCTTGTTTAGCCAAAGCATTCCAACAGAACATCTTGGAGAGAAAAAATGGTAATATTTTACATTTGCCACAATCCTTTCTTGGCAGAACTAAGAAAATGTAACTTCTCCAATGATGCATTGAAACTAGAATTTTTAAGGCTAATTTTAATTTTGAAATTCTTTTGTTCCTTATCATTTTTATGTAGTATGGGTAGTGTATATCTAAAGATAGTTCATGCAACTTGCCAAGAATTGTTATAATGTGTTCCATTGAGTTACAGCTGAATTATCTTTTTTAATTACTAGCATGAGCTACACGATTGAAACAGATCTTTTTATAAAAGTAGAACGGTATTCTTCAGCAAAGGATTGTTACCTTGTCATGGTGCTGGAGCTTGAGCACCTCAATGATGCCATGAGCTAAACCGTGAAGGGCCACCCAAGACAGGAAGGTCATGACAGAGAGGTCAGACTAAATGCGATCCCTGGGGAAGGTAATGGCAACCCACCCCAGTATTCTTGCCGTGAAAACTAAATGGAACCAGAGATATGTCGGTATACCATCAGAAGATGAGACCCCCAGGTCAGAAGATGGTCAAAATGCTACTGGGGAGGAACAGACGATGAGTTCAACTAGCCCCAGACGTGATGACGCAGCTACCTCAAAGCCGAAAGGATGGCTAGCGGCCGACGGTTCTGGTGGTGAATGGCAAATCCGATGTTCTAAGGATCAACACACCATTGGAACCTGGAATGTAAGATCTATGAGCCAGGGCAAATTGGATGTGGTTATTGGTGAGATGTCAAGATTAAAGATAGACATTTTGGGCGCCAGTGAACTGAAATGGACTGGAATGGGCCACTTCACATCAAATGACCATCAGATCTTCTACTGTGGACAAGAGGACCACAGAAGAAATGGAGTAGCCTTCATAATTAATAGTAAAGTGGCTAAAGCAGTGCTTGGATTCAATCCAAAAAATGATAGAATGATCTCAATTCGAATTCAGGGCAAGCCATCTAACGTCACAGTGATCCAAATATACGCCCCAACCACAGATGCTGAAGAAGCTGAAGTAGAGCAGTTCTATGAGGATCTGCAGCACCTACTGGACAACATGCCTAAAAGAGATGTTATTTTCATCACAGGAGACTGGAATGCTAAGGTGAGCAGTCAAATGACACCTGGAATTACAGGTAAGCATGGCCTGGGAGAACAAAACGAAGCAGGACATAGGCTGATAGAATGTTGCCAAGACAACTCACTCTGCATAACAAACACTCTCTTCCAACAACCTAAGAGACGGCTTTATACATGGACTTCCCCAGATGGACAATACCGAAATCAGATTGACTACATCCTTTGCAGCCAAAGGTGGCGGACATCTATACAGTCGGTAAAAAGAAGACCTGGAGCTGACTGTAGTTCAGATCACGAACTTCTTATTGCACAATTTAAGATCACACTAAAGAGATTAGGGAAGACCCACAGATCAGCTAGATATGAGCTCACTAATATTCCTAAGGAATATGCAGTGGAGGTGAGGAATAGATTTAAGGGACTGGACTTAGTAGATAGGGTCCCAGAAGAACTATGGACAGAAGTTCGCAACATTGTTCAAGAGGCGGCAACAAAATACATCCCAAAGAAAGAGAAAACCAGGAAGGCAAAATGGCTGTCTGCTGAGACACTAGAAGTAGCCCAAGAAAGGAGGAAAGCAAAAGGCAACAGTGATAGGGGGAAATATGCCCAATTAAATGCAAAATTCCAGAGGTTAGCCAGAAGAGATAAGGAATTATTTTTAAACAAGCAATGCGCGGAAGTGGAAGAAGACAATAGAGTCGGAAGGACAAGAGACCTCTTCCAGAAAATCAGAAACATTGGAGGTAAATTCCAGGCAAAAATGGGCATGATCAAAAACAACGATGGCAAGGACCTAACAGAAGAAGAAGAGATCAAGAAAAGGTGGCAAGAATATACAGAAGACCTGTATAGGAAGGATAACAATATTGGGGATAGCTTTGACGGTGTGGTCAGTGAGCTAGAGCCAGACATCCTGAAGAGTGAGGTTGAATGGGCCTTAAGAAGCATTGCTAACAACAAGGCAGCAGGAGATGACGGCATCCCAGCTGAACTGTTCAAAATCTTGCAAGATGATGCTGTCAAGGTAATGCATGCTATATGCCAGCAAATTTGGAAAACACAAGAATGGCCATCAGATTGGAAAAAATCAACTTATATCCCCATACCAAAAAAGGGAAACACTCAAGAATGTTCAAACTATCGAACCGTGGCACTCATTTCACATGCCAGTAAGGTAATGCTCACGATCCTGCAAGGTAGACTTCGGCAATTCATGGAGCGAGAATTGTCAGATGTACAAGCTGGGTTTAGAAAAGGCAGAGGAACTAGGGACCAAATTGCCAATATCCGCTGGATAATGGAAAAAACCAGGGAGTTTCAGAAAAACATCTATTTCTGTTTTATTGACTATTCTAAAGCCTTTGACTGTGTGGACCACAACAAATTGTGGCAAGTTCTTAGTGGTATAGGGATACCAAGTCATCTTGTCTGCCTCCTGAAGAATCTGTATAACGACCAAGTAGCAACAGTAAGAGCAGACCACAGAACAACGGACTGGTTTAAGATTGGGAAAGGAGTATGGCAGGGCTGTATACTCTCACCCTACCTATTCAACTTGTACGCAGAACACATCATGCAACATGCTGGGCTTGAGGAATCCAAAGCTGGAGGTAAAATCACTGGAGGAAACATTAACAATCTCAGATATGCAGATGATATCACTTTGATGGCTGAAAGTGAAGAGGAACTGAGGAGCCTTATGATGAAGGTGAAAGAAGAAAGTGCAAAAGCTGGCTTGCAGCTAGACCTCAAAAAAACCAAGATTATGGCAACCAGCTTGATTGATAACTGGAAAATAGAGGGAGAAAATGTGGAGGCAGTGAAAGACTTTGTATTTCTAGGCTCAAAGATTACTGCAGATGCTGACTGCAGTCAGGAAATCAGAAGACACTTAATCCTTGGGAGAAGGGCAATGACAAATCTCAGTAAAATAGCTAAGAGCAGAGACATCACACTGACAACAAAGGTCCACATAGTTAAAGCAATGGTGTTCCCCGTAGTAACATATGGCTGCGAGAGCTGGACCATAAGGAAGGCTGAGAGAAGGAAGATCGATGCTTTGGAACTGTGGTGTTGGAGGAAAATTCTGAGAGTGCCTTGGACTGCAAGAAGATCAAACCAGTCCATCCTCCAGGATATTAAGTCAGACTGCTCACTTGAGGGAACGATATTAAAGGCAAAACTGAAATACTTTGGCCACATAATGAGAAGACAGGACACCCTGGAGAAGATGCTGATGCTAGGGAGAGTGGAGGGCAAAAGGAAGAGGGGCCGACCAAGGGCAAGGTGGATGGATGATATTCTAGAGGTGATGGACTCGTCCCTGGGGGAGCTGGGGGTGTTGATGACCGACAGGAAGCTCTGGCGTGGGCTGGTCCATGAAGTCACGAAGAGTCGGAAGCGACTAAATGAATAAACAACAAAGAACGGTATCATATCAATCTACCGTTTGCATTGTATTTGAAGACAGCAAAGTAAACTGAAGTATATATCAAATTCTAAATGAGAATTCCATTGGATTCTCTTAGTACCAAATAGCTAATGAAATCCTGAATTTTAATAAGGTGTGCTGGGAAAAGACAGTTGTATCGCTCAAAACCGTGAAAAATAAGTTAAATAAATATTCAGGTTACCTCGTCATTGTTCATGACTAAGCTCCTTACTAGAGGTTGTCAGGTTCTTTTCATATGTACTTTTTAGAATCATTTTTGATGCAGGTACATATGAAAAAGACCTGACTTTTTCATATGTACCTGCATCAAAAATGGTTCTTAAAAAAATTACTCCCCCATTCCTTATCTATCATATAAATTGCTACATTTTATATTATTTATTTATTTATTTATTATTCACATTTCTATCACCACCTGTCTCCCCCTAAAAGGGGCACTCTGAGCTCTATACCTGAATCTGACTTAAATTTGGATCCAATCTATAGTTGTCAAATAACAGATTACCATGGACAGTAACTGCAGGTTATAAATGCCAAACTCCGCATTCCATGGCACTCTAACATGCATTTGTTTGCATTTAGAGCCATGCGCACTGCAGCATAGGTACATCCAGCTAAGTCAGAGATAAGAGCTACAATTTTATGTACCTACAAAAAACTCCAACTGAATATAATAGGACTTACTTCTGAACAAACATACACAGGACTGTGCTGTTAACTTAATAAGTGAATTCAGTCTTCTAGTAAGGAGCTTAGTCGTGAACAATGACAATGAGGTAACCTAACAACATTTTAATAACACACCCCTAAAACAGAAATATAAATACTTGAGTTTACCAAGGATGTTGACCGGCCCTCATCAATAGAGACAGTTGGGTATATCCTTTAAGACGGGATTTGCGGACATCTTTAAGCAGCCATTGGCACTTTGTTTAATCTTCAGGAGCAGGTTATGGCAAAGAATGAAATAATCCCCCATGATCAGAAAAGTGTCATGATAACTCTAGAATAAAAATCTGGTGTTCTACACAGTATACTAGAGAAATCTTCACTGGTAAAGGAGGCTTTACCACATGGCCTCAGTTTATATAATCTGGGACATCATCCCCCCAAAGCTGGCAAACAAACAGGTTTGAACCGTTCTATATCCAGACAATGTAGACACTAAGAAAGAACCTTGCTGAGTTCTGCACAGAGAGAGTTTTACAGATTAATATGATCAGATCAAGATTAGGGTTTTTGCAAAGTCCCCTAAAATCCACAGATGGAAACTAAACAGACATGAGCCAGAACAGGTCCAATTATTCAAATATTTGGGAATAGCCTTCATGCTACAGTGAGCCAGAATGCAACCTAGAGTGTGCCCTATAGGATGTTCAGAGATAATAACAGTATTTGTCTAGTTGAGCCTTGTATAGATCTTGAGGAGCATTAAATATCCCAGCAGCAATTAAGGTATTTATTGCTGATGCCAAGCACAAATTCTGAATGATGTACAGACAGGGTTGTTTAAAAATATCTCATTGATGGAGTCCCTACCATCTAAATTCTGGAGAAATATCTTTCAGGTATCATGATGTGTCTCAAATGTTACTATATGGCTGGAAGCTGGTATAAATAACATTGAAGCTATGTTATGCTTTCATTCACTGAATCATTGGTTGAAAGCTGTTTTCCACTCTGTTGGATTGGCCTCTCTAATTTTATTTTATAATTTTGTTAGCACACTGAAAAGCTCCATTCTACATAAGCTGAATTACTGGGGTTACTTGCAAGATGCTATACTAGCCTTAGGCCCTGATCAAACTAAGCCAAGAATAATAGATACAGAAAACCAGGAAGATCAATCTTGTGTGCTCGTAGGGGTCTGTTGAGGTGCTCAGCCCTTCAGTTTCAGCCCAGCCAGGTATCTGAGACAAATCGAAATATCTAAATATAGACCAGCGGTGGCGCTGCGGGTTAAACCGCTGAGCTGTCGATCGGAAGGTCGGTGGTTCGAAACCGCGTGGCGGGGTGAGCTCCCGTTGCTCGTCCCAGCTCCTGCTCACCTAGCAGTTCGAAAACATGCCAATGTGAGTAGATTAATTGGTACCGCTTCGGCGGGAAGGTAACGGCGTTCCGTGAGTCGTGCTGGCCACATGACCCGGAAGTGTCTATGACAACGCCGGCTCTAAGGCTTAGAAACGGAGATGAGCACCGCCCCCTAGAGTCGGATTCGACTGGACTTTACGTCAAGGGAAACCTTTACCTTTACCTTATGACACTAATACAATTTAATGTTCTGTCTTGGAAGGGAATTACAAGAAAGTTCCTTATAATAAATGGCTTTGCTCATAAAGAATGTGTAATGTTGAGGCCACTGCTTACTTTTTTTCCTTACTGTCCCTTTTATATGGAAGCTTGTGCATACTATTTAACACCATTATTAGCAAATTGTTCAGGCAAATTGTCCAGGCACTCTTTGGTACCTACTATCTGACAGACATTATACAGGTAGTCCTCATTTAGCAACCACAATCCGGACTGGCAACTTGGTCATTAAGTGAAGCGGTCGCTAAGTGAAACCACAACTGTGCTTATGATCTTACTTTAGCTTCCCTTTGCTTTATAGACCTACAAAGAACATAAATGTAAAGATTGGTCATAAAGTTAATTTTTCATCACTGTCAAAACTGTCATAACAGCAAATGGTTGATAAACGAGGCAGTTGCTAAACAAGGACTACCTGTACAGTCTTCCTTGCATGTCCCTAAATACTGCTACATTGTAGATATTGAAAGGAGATACTTGCTTAATTATCTGTGAGAGTATGCAATCTGTGCCCTAGTATTGTATTTTTAAAAATATTATCATTTATGTATTATATTTTATTGCACCTTGGTACAAACGTTAGTTTCATACACCAGGATAATTGATTCTTTGTTTTTATAATTCCATAAGTTAGTAGGTTTTAAAGGCTGTTATGTGGGTTTATCAGTTTTATAGATTTAATATTCATATTGTTATATTTTATTTACTTTATTCGTACTGGTGTAGATGACTTTTTGTACTTACTGTATTTTATTTTGCTATATGTTGGTCACTGACCAAAATAAAATCTCTCTCTCTCTCCTTTCTTGCAAGATTTGCAGATGTCTTTAAGGAGCAATCAGCACTTTGTTTTTCAGAACCGAAATGCTCATCTTTTTTTTTTTTATTAGCACTTAACCATCTTTTTGAGTTGCAGCATGCCCATAAGATGGAATTGTCATGAGCCAAATAAACTCACATCATCCTGGGCATGCAGCCCACTATTATATGGTTTATACCAATTAGCATATTAACAAATAAAGTGGTTTTCTTTTTCTTTTCCTTTTTAAAGGACAAATATCTTAGCTTTTCTCAGGCTTAGAACTCTTCCAGACCTTCTTTTTCCCTCCTTGATAATGGCCAAGTGACCCATATTTAAAAAGCATTTACAATAAAATTATAGCCCTTGCTTTTGTATTCCTGGCTTTCCCAGTAGAAAGCTGAAATGTTTTAAAATTGTCACTTTTTGATGGAGGTAATGGCTGTAATATATTTAGTCCCTTTCTCTGGTTGTGCTTCAAATGGCTGTGCTAATAAAGGGCACAGCTGTAGATTCTTTATGACCTGCTTTTGGGGAGGGGGGAGGGAGGGGGCAGCCCAGATTGACTGTGTGTGTCAACAAATGCAGCTGGGAAAAAAAGAGAAGCCCCTTGAAGGCCTCTGCAACTTAAAAGTCCAAGATAAATGATGTTCCCTTTTTTTTTTAAGGAACAGGAAAATGGAGGGTGGAATTCAATAAAAGGCAGGCTGAAAAAAGAATTGTTTAAAACTAAAGCTTTTCTCCCCTTCCAGACAGCTTAGAAGAGAAATGAGCAAAACTGAACATAGAAAAGAGGGGAGCAGTTGAGAATGAAAACAAAGGCCTATCCTGGAAAATATATTGCACTACCAAATTATCTGGAGTGCATTATCATTGGGGGTTGGAGAGAATGTAGTTTAAATTGAGATGCAATGGCCAGCTTTTGCATCCTTTATTTCTTGGCAGGGAAGGAATAGTAGGTGGCTTTGTTTATTTTGGTAGTGAGGTCAAAAAGAATTAATGCTTCAGAGCACCAGAGAAAATATGGTGTCACCACCCTGCTGGGCAAGTTGCTTCAGAGGAGGGATTCAAACCTTAAAATATGAATTCCACAAGAGATAGAGAGCAGGATAAGCAATTAAGAAGACTTTATTCCTGAAAGAATGGAAAGCACAGAATGGAAGTCAACTTTGCATTCCTGTTTGTCTGTCTGCCTGCCCACCTTCCCTCTTACACATGCCCATCTCTTATCGTGCTCCTAACCTAAGAACTTAAATCTCAGTCTCTGTTCCCAATTGCCTCACTTTACTAAAAACAAAAATCTCACCTCAGCTTTCTAAGGCAGAGGCACCCTTACTTCTCAGTTCCTCAGATTTTCAAGAAAGAGACCACTAAAATAGTCTATCTAGATTTAAATGTGGGCTTTGCAGTCCATTCAACCAGGCCCTTATCATGTGCTTTCTGCTATGCTCCATTATGATTTTGCCAAGTGCTATATCTAGTTGGATGAGATTCAAAACTGCATTTTAAGCTATTTGTCTTCTGTTTCCAACCATTTACCTGATGAAGAGCCAGTTATCCAACTGTTTTGCCAGAATCAGACAACTTGGCACCATTCACATGTTTCAAAACTGTACTTCCCATGGTATCTTGCCACTGTTGACTGAGACTTATAAACTTGTGGTCCAGGTCCTCTAACCCTGGCATAGCAGTCTCTACAGCATGTTCTGGGACAGCTTTCAGGTGGACTAGATCTGTTGAACTACAAATTCCATAAATCCCAGCCAGTGTAGCTCTTAGTCCCACCAAGTGAAACAGGAGATGGGTTGGCTTCCTTTCCTTGCTTGAACTAACAGCACCTTTTACAGTACAAGTGACATTCCTTTTATTGCATTTGCACTGCAGGGAAAATGGTACTTTTGTCTTTACAAATAGTACAATAAATACAAATTCTCAAGAGGGTAGACTTTTTAAAGTCCTGTGCATGCTAATTGTACATGAAGCTAATATACAAAAAGGCCTAGAGTGAATATTGGTTTTGTAGTCAAGTCACTGTGTAGGAATGCTTCCCTGCAGTCATTTTCTGCTGGGATTTCTCTGATTGGCTTCCAAGAGAGTCTTTTATTTGCTAGCACGCAATCTGAATTTCTCCTGAGACCGTCAGCTCTTGCTCCATTCCCATGTGCTAGCATTTCATACATCCCAGACTATCATTACTGTGTTCAGGATCAGTTCTTCAGAACAGAATAACCTACAATTCTAGTCTTAATCCACATGGTTACTTTTTTTTTTAATCACCCCTACACATCTATCACCCCTATGAGCTGAGAGTATATTTGCTGCCATCTAGTGGCCATCCTGGTTTTTGCAGCCCAGGTGTAGTAGCCCTAATAGAATTAAGGAAGTAAACTACATGTAAAACTTAAATTTTAAGAACTTGCTCTTTTCTTGCTTCTCCTTCCACCATTACCTTGGACATTTTCAGCATGCTCAGTAATAAAACTGAAATCCAGTCTCAACCCACTGGACATCAGTAATGGACTTAGCTACGATCAACGTGTTTTCAATAAGGTAACAAGATGGCAATGGATATTCTTCCAAGCCTTCAATGCTAATGACAACCAATTTCATCTGTTGCTGCTGAAACCTCTAGTGCTATTGCCATTTTGCTAATACATGTAGGCTGGACTTACAAAGCAGTTAAGCCAGTATAGTTGGAATTTACAACTGAAGCCAGACTTTATTGTTGAGCAATAGAGCACTTAAGATAGACATACGCTTATGTCACAATTGTTGCAGTGCTGCTTAAGCCCAGAATCTATTGCAAGTGAACTAAACTCACCCTACTTTCAGAATGGCACACCATTATCATTAAACTGTTTTTTCTCTATGGAATTTCAGATGTCAATGAGCCCCAGTAATACTGTATTGTTTGTGTGCACTTCCCTGCCAATAGGCAAAATAAGGCAGGCTACTTTTTTTTTAGTATTAATTTTTATTGAAGAAATTTTTTACAGAGTAAAAACAATACAAATTTAAGGAAGAAAAAGTAAAGTAAAGAAAAATGATAGGTAAAGAAGTAAGAAATAAAAAAGAGAGAAAAGAGAGAAAAGAGAAAAGAAAGATAATTTAAAAAAGATATAAATAAGCGTCTTCCGATCTTTTTTACAGCAGTTATAAATACATTTGTATTTTCTCCTCTCTCTCTCTCTAGTTATATCATAGCTCCTCCTAATTTAATTAAATATAATGTTGTTGATTACATGGGAAGGGATAGCATTTTCTCCCACCCTTCCTTTGATTATTAAAATGTGTGGCCAGACTTGTTAGAGAGGCAGCCAACAACAGATAAAGATGGAAAACCTAAACTGAAATTGGTAACCTTTTAATAGCTCACTGGCCACTTTGTGAGTGCTTATTACCAATCTCATTTTATTATCTAAAAGGATCATTGCAAAGATAAATAAGGATGATTAAGTTCCATAAAGCTGCTATCCTACAGTCTCTGCAGAACTGCCAGTGCTTATAGACTTTTTTGAAACTCTCCTTTCACATGAGGAAAAGGTATATTCTTGGGCAGGAAAATCAGAAGCCTTCTTCATAAGGCTATAGGAAGTTCAGCAACTGTAGGCTGAACTGAATATTGGAACTCCAGTGTTGGAACACAAGGAGGAAGCACTTTGTAAGTTCTCCCTAGATGTGGCAGAAGAGGCCCCCAACTTGCAAATCCCTTTATGAATCCTATAGGGCTGGATGCTCAGAAGCAAAACCACCAGTGCCTTCATCCCAACTGTATCTTTTAGAAGCCCCACCCTGCAGGAGTTGAGGAGTCAGCCATTTAATGGGCTCCTGTGCCTCAGAAGGAAGTCATCAATGGGCTTAGCTGCAGTGCAGAGCAGCAGTGTAGAGAAAGAAGACAAAAGAAGAAGGAAGCACAGCAAAATAACAACAACAACAACATGCAAAGGGAAGTTTAATGGCACTTTGTATTCCAATGGATCTGGAAGGATGGGTTGGGTAACCCTATCCAAGCAGAAGTAAATCTGATATCAGTATTGCTGTTGTTATTTATGCTTCTGCCTTCTTTGCAAAATGTCCTTGGGTTTGGTTTTGTTGAAATCGACAGGCTGCTTTTTAGAAGCTCCTCAAGCTGACACTCCTCCCCTTTTCATTTTGAAAGGTCAGGCTGAGAGTTGGCAGTTGTATAGGAGCTGTCCTCTGTATAGAAAGTCTTAACTAGCCAGGCAGAGACTTAACTCTGCTGCTGAAAAACTAACATTGTCACTAGGATATGATGAAACCATGGTGAAGAACTAGGAACAGCCCGACCACGGCAGAGTGAGCAGTTGGAATCTGCCTGGTACATGTTTGTTTGCCCGATTCAAAATGTGGAGAACGATTGTTGAGATGATGTAGACAAATTGACTCAAATTAGTTTAGGATGGGCTGAGCAGAGTTTAAACATGTTGAGTCCAGACACATAGCAACAGTCCACAGCGGTTTTGGAAAGGAATATATATGAATAGCTAATTTAATGGGGTTGGAGCAGGGGGGATGGGGAAGGAATAATAAAATCATTGGGAATCCAACAAGGGCTGCACTTACTTTTTTATTTCTAATGACAACTAAGTCTGGGTTTAAAAATATTATCTCTATTAGAACACTCTAATCCAGCAGTAAATTAATTTATAGACATACTTGGGTGCATTAACAGTTTTACATGCCTTTCATCTTCGAAGCATTATTTAATGGCAAAAACAAATCCCCAAGAACTGATGTGCTATGATCCTCTGAAAAAAGATTAAAAGGATTTTGAGACTCTTTTTTTCTCCCATTTTCAGTCAAATTGTCCTAAATCCTGCAGCACAATAAGTTAGTGCCCAATGCAAACAGCAGGCTACCAGGAGTGAGGATCTGACTGAATGTACAGTAATCTAATTAGACCAGGCCTTCAATTCACCACCTGATTCAATATACAGGATTCCTCCTTCCAGTAGGGATTTTACTTAAAAAAAAAAATTGAAGTGATGAATAGAAGTGAGGAAAAAAATCTGAAAAAGTATCTCTGTGAATGGGTACTGTCTCATATAAATGGGTTGAGACTAATCTCATTCTATTGTTTCCACAAATAATGTTTACTAAACTGTGCTATAATGTATCAGAATCCATATTACCCTTTCATTCTTTTTAGAAAACACCATATTTTAGTTAATGCAGTCCTACACTTTCCAGGAAATTGATTAATATTAATGAACAACAGATAAAAAGTAAGCAACCTACCAAAATCAGTGGATTTGGAATGTTCATAGATTTCCTTTGGACTTTAAAATACTTAAAACTCTAAATAGGTAAATTAATAACAACACTGAAATTATTTCACTGTCCACCATAGAAAAAGACTAAGTATCCTGTCATAAGTATCCTGTTCTTCCCAAGCAATAAGATAATTTATGATTTAAATGCTTAGAAAGTTTCTAAGCAGTCATGCATCTGACCAAATCTTCCTTCTTCAGAATGATAGTCTGGGATTCAGAAGGCTGCTTGCACTGGGGAAAGGACTAGGGATTATGTCCCCACTGCTGCTGCAGCCCAGCAATTCCCTATATTTCTAACATACAATAAGAGGCTTTTGGAGGAGGCAAAGTGGGGCAGTGTTCCTGGCAATTTAGGAAAAACTGCAATATCCCATTCATCCAGGACCTTAAGCAGAAGAGCATATTTCACAATCTTAGCCAATGCACATTTATTCAAAAGTTCAATGGATCTTCATTCTGAGACCTGTGATTACAGAATAGTAACATAGGGAGAAAACTGACACTACGTTAGTGTCTTTAATGGACTTAAGCATACTTATCTTTCAGTAAATACAGTTCAAAGGGACCTTGGAGGTCATCTAATCCAACGCCCTACCCAGGGGAGGAATCCTCAGACCATCCCTGACAAATGGCTGTCCAACCTTTGCTTGAAAATCACCAGTGATAGAGCACTCACAACTCCAGAAAGCAGGCCAGTCCACTGTTTAATAGTGGGGGTGCTGGGGGGGGGGGGTTGGTGGAGGCCAGGGGAGGGCTTGGGGGGCCTGGTGCAAGCCACATGCAAGTGCAGGAAGACTGGGGGGTGGACGGTGTGGCACGAGCGCAGGAAGGCCAGGGGATGGACAGCGTGGCAGGGTGCGAGCACAGGAAGGCCGGGGGGAATTACCAGGGTGACTTACAATCTTCCCTGCTGGGCTCCCATTGACTTTGCTGTGGGAAGCTGGCAGGAAAGGTTGCAATGGTGATCACGTGACCGCAGGATGCTGAAACCCTCGTGTGAGCCAGTTGTCAAGTGCCCAAAGTGCAATCGAGGGGGCATGTGACAGCTGGTACTTCAAGGACTGATCATAAGTACCACTCATTTGGCGCTGTCACAGTTTTGGTCACTGAATGAATGGTTGTTAACTAAGGACTACCTGTATAACTTCCCATGATATCAACATTACACCTTTATTGACGCAGCCTGAGATTGCATTGGCTCTTTTGGCAGTTGCAGCACACTGCTAGCCCATGCTTAATCTGTCCTCTACCAGGATACCTGCATCTTTCTCCCAAGTACTACTGCCAAGCCAGCTACCACCTAGCTTGAGCCTACACCTCTGATATTTTCCACCTAGGTGCAGAACCCTACATTTCTCTCCAGTGAATTGCATTTTGTTAGGAAAGGATCAATGTTCAAGTCTCTCAACATTCTTCTGAACCTTGAACCTGTCATCTGAACTGTTAGCAATCCCTCACAGCTTTGTTTTCTCTGCATATTTAATGAGCATCTCTTCTATCCCCTCATCCAGGGCCGCAACTAGGGTGTCACCCGGGGCAAACATAGATTCTGTGACCATTTTGGCACCCCCAGCACTCATTTTGGCACCCCCCAGCACTCATTTTGGTGCCCCACCAGCGCTCATTTTGGTGCCCCACCAGCACGGCGCCCAGGGCACATGCCCCGGTTGCCCCTAGTTGCGGCCCTGCCCTCATCTAAGTCTTTATAAAAGTATTGAAGAACACTTGGTCCAGGCAGAACCCTAGGCGACTCCACTGCATAAATCTTGCCATAGCAACATAGATCCGTTAAAGACCATGTGTTGGATATGGTTGTTCAACCAATTGCTGATCCATCTGGTAGTGGGACCATATATTCCACATTGTTCCATTTTATCAAGGAGGCTATGGTAACTTTATCAATGACACATTGAAGTTTAGATACACTATATCCACAGTATTCCCTGTAACTACTAATGTTGTCACTTCGTCAAAAAAAAAAAAAGCCATAAGATTTTGCATGAATGAGCCCATACTGGTTCTAGTAATCACTTTGTTCCTTTCTAAGTGTTTGCAAGCCCACTGCTTGATGATGTTTTCTAGGGTTTTCCCAGATATTGACATGAAGCTAATTGCATTGTAGTTTCCTGGGTCCACGATAGCTTTTCACCGATCTTTTGGCACTTCTCCTGTATTCAGAAGTTCTCAAAGATTACATCCAGTAGTCCTGAGATCACATCTGCCCATTCCTTTAGCACCCTGGGACGTAATCCATCCAGCTCTGATGACCTGAATTAATTCAAAGCAGCCAGAGATAGATATTCTCTCACTACCTCCTTGCCTATTTTGACTTGCATTTCTTTTCTGCCCTCCGGGGGCAGCTTCTGAAGGTACACCATTTTTCCTTTTGCAAAAAAACAAAAACAAAAAACAGATGCAAAATAGGAATTAAATGGTTCAGACTTCTCCCTGCTGTCCATCACCATCTTGCTATCTCCAACAAGTGGACCAATTGTTTTCTTGACTTTCCTCTTATTCCGCACATAACCAAATAACCTTTTTTGTTATTTTCGGTGTTTATGGCAAGCCTCAGTTCATGCTGGGTCTTAGCCTTCCTGAACCCCAATCTAACAGATTCAGACTATCTCCTAATATTCTGCTTCTGTTATATGCCCCTCTTTCCATTTTTTAAACTTTTTGTTTCTCAAGTTATCAGAGGGCTCTTTATGCAACTATGCTGGTCTCATCGGCTGTCTCCCCTCTTTTTTGTTTTTGGTATTTTTTGTTTGAGCACTAATGACGTCATTAATTTTTTCCTTTCAGGATTTCCATCCATAAAATCCTTCTTACTTTTCTCTTTAATTTACTGAAAGTCAGATCTATTTATTTGTATATATGTGGATTCCACCATTTATTCAAATTCGGGTCTGAAGTATGTATTTCCACTGAATGTCAAATCCTTTACTTTGATATGCATTTAGAGTTATAGCGGAATACTGATCTATCAAATTCATATTATCTTTTCAGTCTGGAAGTGGCTCCTGAGGTTTCATTGAGGTGTTCCCAGTTTTAATACTTGAAATCCTTAAGATTCCTATGACTTTCTGCACGTGAAGCATTAACTTAATAGGGTAAATTATTATTGTTGTTATTATTATTGTTGTTGTTATTTAAATTTATTGGCTGTCCAACTCCAGTGAATAATAGAAACCATTATGTGTGTGTGTGTGTGTGTGTCTATCTTTCAGCAGCACAAATAATAATCACATCCTCTTGAAAGACAGCAGAAATCTTTACTCGGCCAAACTGTACGTAAAAGCTATGGAACTTGGCTTTGTCTAAAAAAAAAATTAACACAGAATATTACAAAAGGCAGAATTATACATCACAAGGGCACAATTGTGGAAGTATAATTACCTTTTTTTTCTGTTACAGTCCTTGTGCACTAGATTTTCCCCCTACTTATTCTGCAAAGACACTGTCCTAATATCTTATTTTTTCCAGATTACATTGCCAAGCTTCCTTGTTTACTGCTATTCTCATTTCAATGCTTGTATTATAGATATTATGCAACAGCTTGACTTCAATTTTTATTTTAATAAAACTTAAAAAAGAGAAAAGTGACACTAATTTGGATCACATATTGTGGGGAGGTTGGGCCTGGTAGATCTTCCAGAAGTTACAAAGCTGGCCCATACTTTGAATGTGCTTTTACTGCCACCTAGCCGCAATACTCCGTTACTGTTTTTCTGGCTTTAAAAGAGTTCATACAGGCTTATGGTAATTAAAATAAGGAAAAACGGAACAGAATAGCAATAAAACAGCATAGAACCAAACTGAAATAGCAGCAAAGGCAAATTCCTGAAGCAGAGTACCCATGTGTGATAATAATCATGATCAGTGAAGCTACTGGTAGGGTTACTATACTTTTGTAAAAACAAAAAAGTGCAGTTGCACTATGAGCCTCTTTATCACATCAGGTTATTTGTCTCTCTGATCCAGAATTGTCTATCTTGTCTAGTATTGTCTACATTCTGCCCAGTATTCAGGGCCAGATCAAGGCACAGCACCAAGGCACACTGTCCCCCCAAGGTGAAACTCTTTTGGTACTTGAGACAGAAGTACCTCTTCCCTTGCCCAGTAGGAATGAATGAATGAATGAATGAATGAATGAATGAATGAATGAATGAAATAATGAACTAGAATTAAACCTTAGCAATAAATTGTCATATGTGGTATTCAGCATAATTCTAACACACACAAATTTATTTCTGCTGTTCTACAGCAGAAGAGCTGTAGGTTACATTTTACATGCAGAAAGGCTCAGATTCAGTTCCCAGCATCCCTATATAAGTCTGAGGAAAAGATACCAGCCTTAAAACTGGATAAATGCTGCCCGTCAGTATAGACAATGCTGAGCTAAATTACCTAATGTTTCAATTTGGGGTAACAAAGCTTCCTATCTTCTTGAGCAGGAAAAATAGTTCTGCTTCCTCCAGTAAACCACACATAATGAAATTAAGCATTTTTTCCAGCACCAATGGCCAGATGCCTGTAGTCCTATCGTGGCAGCATGACTTCCAGGGGTTTTAGATGAGAGCTCCCACAGCCAGCATCTTCAATGGTTGTGCTGATTCATGGTATAGGATGCTGGAGAAATGATCTAGAACAGTGTTTCTCAACCTTGGCAACTTTAAGAAGTGTGGACCTCAACTCCCAGAATTCCTCAGCCAGCCATTCTGGAAGTTGAAGTCCACACACCTTAAAGTTGCCAAGGTTGAGAAACACTGTTCTAAAATGTATAAAGGCACTTCAAATGTATGTTGGAAATATGAACAACATGAAGGGACATTTTATCTTGGTTGGTGGGCATGTAAAAAGCTAAAAAAAAACTGGATTCAAATACATACTTTGATAAAGAGAATTTTAAAGATTAATATTCATTTGAAACCAAAATATTGCCTTTTAGGACTAATGGATAAACTGTTGGGAAAAAAAACCATGGAAGATTATTTCAATATATGACTACTGCTATGAGATTATTATATGCACAGAGATGGAAAAATTTGACACTACCCACTATGGAGGAATGATGGGTGAAACTGATAGATCTTGCTGAGATGGATAAATTAACTTCTTTGATTAGAGGAAAGGCACTGTCTGTGTTTATTGGTGACTGGAAATCTCTTGTGGACTTTTTGGATAAAAATGAACTTGTGACTTATGGTTTTGACTAGATAGGAAAGATTATAGAAAGAAGAGTATTGTGATGTAACTTTAGAAGAGAGGTTAAGATATAATTGTATTTAGAACTGTTGTGAGGAATATCGGAAGTGACTTCTTTGTATCTTTTTTCTTTCTGTTCTATTTTTCTTCAACTTTTTTTATTTTCTTGCACTTTTTGCTTACCCTTTGAATTTTTTTTCTTTGTTACTTTATATTAGTTTGTATATTAGTTTTTATCTTCTTTTTTTTAAAGTTGCAATAAAAGTCGTATTTTAAAAAATGGTTGTACTGACTCTAGCTGATAAGGTTGTAGTCCAAAACACATTTAAGGATGCCAGAATGGGACAAGCTGGTTAATACTGGTTCTTCTCACCTTGGAGGATGTTTGCAGACTAATGCAGGCAGTCCTGTGGAAATGGAAGACTGCCCAGATTTAGTGCTTCAAACTAAATTTTGCCATGGTCTCATAATGATGTGGAGAGGAATAAACTTATAGCCAACCCATATTTCTAGCAGAAAGGTGACACAGATAAGGCTAAACATTACTTATTAGTCTGGGGATGACAAACACCTGATAAGTTAGGAATCTTTTATGAACAGGTGTAGTTGTTTGCTGATTTATACTGATACAAGAAGTGCTTTACCTATTCAGTAGAACCCTGAAGGAGAAGACAACATCTGGATTAAAAACACATATACAAATTACAATGCATCACTGAAGCATAACCATGCATTATATAAAAAAGAGAACAGCTACAAACAGAGTGTATTAAACAAAGCTTATGTTTCTAAGACCAAAGGCCTGACAAAATAATACATTTGTTATCAAGAATAAACTTAACAAATGCAGGAAGATGCTATTTGGGCTTCTTAGGGCTTCATAATAGAATTCTTCAACAAATGTAATGACATGAAATTTGTATAAATGAACAAGAGTATTTCTTTGCAATTAAAAATACTTGCTTTTTCTTGCATTTTCTTAACTGTTTATTGTATGTAATTTATTTAAATAAAGTTAATAAAAACCTTTAAAAATCGAATGGGCTGAAACATCCTTAACTTTAATAATAAAAAGATTTGAACTGTTTAAAATAACACTGAGCAAAGTAGAAAACAGTTTCATTCCTTTGGATTTTAAGTACAAGCGTGCCCAAATATTTAACAATAACTAGCAACCATTCCCAATCTGATGGTCTTCTTGTGTAAGACCAACTCCCATCAGCCATTCTCACACATCTAAAATGCACCATATTATGTATGGCTGCCCTTAAAGTTTCTGGCTATTTATTAATTTTTAATTAAGTTCACTAAGTTTAAGAAGGCTGAGTCAGTGAAGGATAGTAATATTTTATTTATCAATGTTATAAAGGCATACCCCGTTTTGATAAATTTTCATGCTTAGTAACTCAGCTCTAGAAACCAACCTTGAGCATGAAGTCTGATCAAGGGGGAATTTCATATCAGCAGCTGACAGGAAGGAACCGCTTTCCTCCTTAAGAGATAAGGGAGCCTGAATGGGGATGAATAGCAGTCTGAGTGCAGAGATGATAATAAAACCGTGCCAAGTCTTCCTACCTAAATTACACTCCCAACTGATGTGGTACAGTGACCCAACTGTGCCAGCAAGTTGAACTGGACTGTGACTTACCTTCCTGAAAGGACAGACTAGTAAACCCCCCCACCCCAACCTATTTCCTTTATTGTCTATGTTTCAAATTTACTTACGGTCTCCATTTTCTCCCTGGTGAAAGTCATATTGCTGAAAAGTCACAAGTATAGACAATTTGTTCTGACAATAGCTAAGAATCCTTGTTACAAATAATAAAAGAGATATTTGTGTTCTAGCCTGATATAACTGTGCTATGATTTTGCAGTTATTTACTATCCATACCAATGCAGTTATACCAGTCCTGCTTACTTTTTACATCTACCCATAGAATGTTCAGGAGTTCCATTTGTGCCACACAGCACATCCGTTCACAACATACTCTCAAATGACACTAATCACAGCCTTGTCAATGACAAGGACAATAACTGCCAACTATTTGGATCATGGCCATTGGTTGTCAGTGTCACACCATCTGCAAAGCAAGGGGACTTGAGCATTTAAGTCGGCCTGCCATCCTATTGTGATCTTTTAAGATAGTGTTTTCCAACCTTGGCAATTTTAAGATGCTGGCTGGATAATTCTGGAAGGTCAAGTCCACACATGTATTAATTTATACATGACAATATCAATTAAGGTTATGAAGAAGATATCTACCTGAAATCCTTAAGGTGCCATGGTAGCCACCAAAAGAATTATTCACCAGCATGTGGCACCACATTCAGCAGATCTTGTGTGGAATCCCAGATCTAATTCTGTATGGAATAATTGAGCAATTAAAGAACCTGAGAAGGGAACCTCTGCCAATTAGACTAGACCACCACCAGGGCCAGAACAAAGATATGAACAAGGCTAGGTCAAAAACTAAATTTGATTTTGATTCAGTGTTAAAATGTGTATGTGGAAATTGATTGTATTTAATTAGATTAATTTAACTATAGTTAATAGTATTCCCTCAGGATTTAATAATTTTGATTCTGTCATATTAAAAATCTGTAATTTTACAGTACATTTTGAAGGATCCTGGGGCATCACCATGGCCTTTGGAGGACTAAGTATGACTCTCTGCCACAGGTTCTAAAGCCTACATTAGATAGAAACTGGCTAAAAATTCATTTGAGTCATTTTTGTTCCTCTGAAAAGCTACTTGTAGAGAGAACACTATTGGCTTGATGGAATTTAGTATCAAGCATCTTCATATGTGCATATGGCCATTTATCTGACAGTATAAAGGAGTTCTTTGTATTTTGACTGTTTTTAAACACGTACGCTCACTACCACATCTCTATGTTATGCAACTGAACTTACTCGGATAGTAGAAAAGGACAGTAACCCTACTTCTTTGATTTTGCACTGTGAACTCACCATTTGATAAATTCAATATTCAAATGCTCACTAGAAAGAAAAGTAAGTCTGAGAAAATTGCTCATATCTTCCTGCAACTAAAACTAAAACTAGTCTGCCTGAAAGTCTCAAGGGGATGCTTTCCACAATTGTCAATCGACTTCTAATTTCAATATCGTCAGTGTTCTCGGGAAAATAACCTGTAGCAACATGCACATGGGATCCCTTCCAGCTTTGAGGTAACAGGCCAAACTAGTCCCATGATAAATATCATTACAGGAGGAGAATTACATGTTATACTGAGGGAGGCAGTACCCAATCCCTTGTTTGAAAAAAATCATCTTGTATATCAGGCAACATCAATTTTGCCTCTGGGTGCAAAATAATTGAGTCCTGAGGTCATGATCGTAGCCCGGTTTCCAGCAATCCTGTGCAGAGACAGATTCTTGAACATTCCAATCAGATTTCCAAACCAGACACAGGACAAGCATTGTTTTAGTAGGCCTTGTAGATGTTTGTCATCTGGAAGCTAATCAAATTTACTTCCCTGGTGACTTCTTATCTTCCTTTTTTTCCCATTTTTACATTCTCCAGGACCACCAGACAATTACCAGAAAGCAGCCTGACCTCTGTCTGGAAAAAAAAAAGATACAAGTGCTCTAGAGAATGTACTAAGATAACTGCAGCTTTTAAACAATAGCCACACTTCTTTTCAGGCCACATAGAAGCTTGAAAAAAGTCAGGCCGCTTTAAGGAATAGTGGGAAGTATGGTGTTTGCATGAAGGCTGAACTGTTGTTATTGTTTTTCCAAATTATTTTCAGACTGCACAGCCCTAGTAAGAAATGTTCAGGTCACAACTAATCATTGTTGAACATGCCCACAGAGAAGACAGGAACTCTGCTGAGCACAAGGCAATGCCATAATTTCTAGTCATTTTTATGCCCGGGACTGGCTGTCAATCCTACTTCTACCTTTACCGCTTTATTTTCAAACGGTTGCACAGTCGTTCTGCTTGGTGGAAAGGCTCTCAGGATAGTAATCAAGTCAAGACAGTCCCTACTTTCAGAAGAGTGAGGAGAACCCAACAAAAGGGGAAAAGGGATGAGGAGAGAAAAGAAAAACCAATTCTTCAGATAGTTGCAATCAAGCAGCTGGGAATCCTGAAGAATTCAGGATTCCCAATTCTTACTGTTCAGAAAGATTGTTTCTATTCAAAGATGGATGGACATCCCACCCCATAAATCCCACTGGCTACTGCTGCACTCCAATCAATAACTATTAATTGAAGTTATTGGAGGTATTTGCTCTAGTTGCATATATTTTACCCTGTGCATCAAGAAGCAGCAACAACAGGGTTACAGCCCCACTGTATTCTTCAGTACAGAATCTAATCTAACCTAAAATTATTCAGTATTTGTTCCTACTTTGCAGGACCTTTAAATAACGGTTTCACAGCACCCACCCCAACCTATCCCCATCTTCAACCCCTGTTACGGTATGGCTGGCAAAAGCTCCTTGACACGTGAGCACCCTAACATCGTTCATACCTTCCTTCGGTTCTCTTTCTTAGGCGGTGTTTATTGGCAAGCCTTTAGCAACTGCAGGCAAGACTGTATCAGGTGCCGCTTTGGGGGCAGCTAACTCATGGTGGAAACAGCTGCACCTGTTGAACTTCTGCCTGGCACACAGCTGTCAGGAGTCCTACTTGAGAGAAGGGGAAACAATTTGCAACCCGCTTACATCGCTATCCCAAATCCTGCCATAACTTCCTGCCATAACTTCCAGCCGCGCAGGGCGCTGAAGGTAAAACAAGAAGCAGAGGAAAGAGGAATTATTGATCGCGGCCGTCAACTTCATCCCTCCCGCTGGCTCCTTAGCACCGCTAAGGAGGAGGCGGAGAGGGAGCCGAGCGCCGAGGCGGCCGGGCCGGGCTGAAGCGCCTGCGCGCCCCTCCAGAGCCGCGGCGGGGGGCGCCGGGGGCCGGCCCGGGGCGGGTCCTGCGGGCGGGGACGAGCGAGGTGCGTAGGGCGCCACGTCGGCAAGCGCTGAAGACGCAGCCGCCAAAGGGTCGGAGTCGGGTTTGGGGGCGGCTTGCGGAGTCCTCCGCCGAGCTGAGCAGCGCATCCCAGCGAGGTGAGCGTGGAAGGCGGCCTATTCGTCCCCCTCCTCCTCTGCGCGCCGCGCAGAAAATGCGTGGTGGATTTGAGTCGGGCATCTTCTCCACCCCTTTTCCTCCGGGGTGGAAGAAGAGTGGGGTGGGGGCCCGTCGCCTGCCCCCTCCGCGGCTCGTCGAGGTCGGGGCTCTTTTGCCTGCTGGTGCTGGGGGCGGGGCGGGAGCGGGGACGCCGATAGGGATGGGCGCAGGTAAAGGGCCGCTTTGGAAGGAGGGAGCCGAAGCGCTGTTGGTGCAAAATTCGCCCGAGGGCTGTTCTGAAAGTGGAAGGAAGGTGCTCCCCTATAGTGTGTTTTGCAGCGTGCAATCCCGTAGCAAGGGGACCGAGTCTTGGAGCTGTTCGGAAAAGGCAGCCTAAGGAAACCGAGGGGGAGGAGCGGCAGCAGCTGTGGTTCTTCCTCCCTTCTCTTCAAAAGGTCCACCGAGCAGCCGTGTGCCCCCGTGGTTTCCGAAGGAAGCCGTGCTGTGTTCAGAGCGAATATTCTCCCAGGTGCAGTTTCTTAGGACTGCTGTCTTCCAGCGGAAATCGAAGAGGCTCAGATCCGCGAGAATCGCGGAATGTGGAAGCCTGGGGCGCGCGGGAGAAGCTCCCAATAATGGCGTTGTTGATAGACCTTGACTGTTTAAATACCCACCAGCCTTCCCTGCAGAGCCTGTTTCTGCAGCACGGGCTGCTGTTTTGATTGGAGGCGGGGAGGCAGAGAGAAGGGGACATAATGCAGCGTCTAGAGGTTTTCTCCCCCGGGAGAAAGCCAGGTACAGTTTCTCAGCGCTGCCAAGTGCAAATGCAAAGGAAGGTGAAGATAGGCTGCGCAGCAGAAAACGCAGAAGTGGCCAGTGTGTTCTGGCAGCGGATATTTAGGATTTTTTGTTCAACGTGGAAGAGCCCGCGAGGAGGTGGGGAAACGAGGCCAGGCGGCACGTCAACAGCAGTATGGCTCCAGCGCCTGGGCCTGCCTCCTCTGCCACGTCACTGCTGCGTGCCATCCGTCAGGCCTTCTTTGTGGCTGCCCGGTCCCCGTTTGGAGCCCTTTGCGATGGAGAGGCTGCGCCTCCAGCTGCTGTTTACGCTCCGATTCCTGAGTATGTTTTCAGGCATGGTCCCGGTGGGGAAGATGATTAATACTCTTGGTGGAAAACAGGGATGGGTGGAAAGCATGTCTGCAGATGGTTAGCTAACTCGCTGGGTGCTCTGAAAATCAATGTTGCGCCTTCATTTGGTATTTTATATCAACGTGTAAGTATATATTCCTGCTTTTGTTCTACAACGCCGAAGCTGTTGTTGCTGATTGGCTAGACCACCTCATTAAAGGTTATTTAATATGCAGGTCAGTTTGTGTCAGAAGTGTGTCGTTTCAAAAACTCTTCCAGGAGAATAAAATGTCTCAATTCTAAATTAAGCATTGAAATGGATGTTTGAGAGAATGGGGTGGGAATTCTTCTTTAAAAGCAGTCTGGGGCCCCATGTTGTTGTACAACACCCATGCCACTATCCTTCATCACTACTTTTCTCAACCTTTTGACCCTGGAGGAACCCTTGTAATATTGTTAAGGCCTCAGGAACACCTGCGCATTCAGGCTCAAATATAAATATAGGTCAGAAATTACAAAATTATTGTATTTGTTTCATGTGTGGGCCTGTATATATGCATTTACACTGTTCTTAAACTAAAAACAAAGAATGAGACTTACCTCTTTAATGTGAAGTTTGCCCGAATTTGAAATAATTTTTTAAATACACCGTGATTTCCCAGGTAACCCCTAGAGACCTCTTGCAGAACCCTAGGGTGCCACGGAACCCTGGTTGAGAAACCCTGCTTTATCATAAAGTTCAAATAATTATCAGGGTGTTACATGTAAAACCCACAAAGAGATGCAGTATTAAAGTAAGGAATTCGCTCAACCTCTCTGGAAACATTACTTCTCCTTGTGGGAATGATAAGGAATTTTAAAATGGTTCTTTGAATTAAGTTTGGTAGATTTCTAATAAGATGGCAAGTTAATTATTTCTGCTAAGTTTTTTATGAAACAGGTTTACATTGTCTGGAGAAACAAAATGGCTTTCATTTTAATATTTTAATAATGGGCTTATTAGAGGCTGTTTTAATTTTACAAATAAATTGCCTTGATAAAATAGTGAGATGAAGAAATACTGTATTGGACTGCTCTTGGTACTGAGAAATTTTACTGAACTTTAAAACTGCTTTTCCAGTCAAAGGGTCTGCATTGTATAATGCAGCTTTCTCCAATCTTATGCCCTAGAACAGTGCTTCTCAACCTCAGCAACTTTAAGATGTGTGTACTTCAACTCCCAGAATTCCCCAGTCAGCCATGAAAGCATTCTGGCTGGGGAATTCTGGGAGTTGAAGTACACACATCTTAAAGTTGCCGAGGTTGAGAGACTTCTTCTTCCTAGCGTTATTCCCGCGCTATGGCAGGGTCCGCTTGTCGGCATATCCGTCTCCATTTGACTCGATCCAAGGCATCTTCAGGGGTGACATTCACACATTCCGTGTCCTCCTCAATGAGGTCCATCCACAGTTTCTTGAAACACTGCCCTAGAAATGTGTTGGATTTCAGTTTCTGGAATTGCTAGTCAACAAGTCACTGGAGATTATGAGAGGTAATTCAAAACATCTAGCTACCAACATATTTAAAGGCTGGTACAATGATGGCAGTTACGCTTTAGTTGTCCCCAAATATCAGCTAATGTGATTGCAAACTCTTTTCTAGGTGCAAGAAATGAAATAAGAATCCATCTCTTTTTACAGTGCTATTTTAGTAAGAATGGACACAATAATCGGGATTGGTTAAATAATGGAGGATAGCACTGCAGACTTCTGTACAATGAACAGACAGGTCTGAATCTGTTTTTCAGATTCTGTGGAAACTGAACATTAAGTGAACTTGTTTCTTACAAAATCTAAACAAGACTGCTTGGAAGATTCTGGACAGCCACATAATTCTAAGCAAATATTTATGTTTGTGTGCTGCTTTAAAATTTTTGAATTAATTTAGAATGATTATTCAACAATTAAAGCAATTAAAGATCATTATGTAGTATTTTGCTTAGAATATCTGAAAGAAAGAAATTTTTTTTTAATGAATCCAGAATCTTAATTCTCAAGTTAGTTCAATGGTTACTTGAAAATATTTTTCTGGAAGTTATCTTCACCCTTCACATAATTTGATTTCCAGATATTAGTCTGTGTTATATTTGGATTTCGTATGCAGTAACACTTTGATAACACTTTTCATAAAAAAAATTGTAAACATTTCATTCCTTTTGATTTTATATAGAAAATCACATTGGGACGTTTGAATACAGTAACCTTTGGTGAGTATATATAAAGTGTGTGTATACATAAAGTGTGTATATATAAAGTGTGTTTATTGTTTGTGGCTATTGAGAAAGCCTAAATGTTGGTGGTTGAGGACAAGGCAAGAAAGAATATATGTTTCCGGATGGGGAGAATAACAGTTTCTCCTGTACTTCGTCCAGTTTAAAAATCAGCCTATTATGGGCATTCAAATGTATGTTATAGCCATACTGGGTATTTCAAGGACATATTGTAATGGTTGCCTACTCCAAAATACTCAGTCTCACAAGCCAGGGCTTAAAGATAACTGATTTATTATAAGAATAGTGTGCAAATACAAAGAAAGCTGAGAATGAGCAAAAGCGCGCGAAATACAAACTAAAAACCCTCGCTTCACAACCAGCCCCGCCCTTCCTCCCTCCTAGCAACCACCCCCTCCCAGGTGTTAGCAACCGTTACCCACATCGGCCTGAGAAAGTAACCTTGAACAGAGTCACTAACCCAAACATACATTCCACAGTTGCAGCAAGATTACAGCCTGGCACGGCTGGAAATTTCCAACCCGCAAACACGGGTTAGAAAAGTGACATGCGAAACGTTACAATATATACAGAACATTGAAACGAACATGACACATATTTTAGTTGGCATAGTTGGGAGAGATTTAAGTAATTTATCCTCCCCAGCCCAATTCAGGTTGTCCTCTTGCACTTCTGCATACCTGTTCTCTTTCCTCAAAACATAACATACCAGTGGAAATACACAAACCTCATGATGAAGAAATGCAGAACAGGGTCTGTTGTGCCCTACCTAGAATGTTGGTGCAGTAAAGTGCCAGGCATCATGAGAAATAAAATTGTCAGGGCTCCTGGTGTAATTTTGAAGGAGATGATGGAGGCCCCACAGTAAATGTGAGGAGGAAGAGGAAGACAGTGCAAGGAAGGGAACAGGATAATGTGAAACCTATTCCAAACTCATGTATAGTTTAGGTCTCACGGGTTAGGAGGAAGGAGACTAAATTCATAGATTTAGTTGCAAATAAGCTTGCATTCCAACATTTAATCACTGGTAGAATTTAAGCATAGTCTAAATTAGTTTCAAATTCTTAGAGGCTCTGATTCAGTTTCTACATGTATAAAAATAATCTATGTGGAGAAGTTGATTTATGTTTGAGCTGTGGAGTCAGATTATTTGTATCTTTTTTTGCCACACAAAAATAATGTTCAAAGAACACAACTAAAATCAGCTAAAAGATACAAAACAAATCATCTTTACAAAAAAAAAAAAAACAGGTAAAATTCCAGTCAAATATTTTATTGTTGCACAGCATGATACTCATCATGCCTATGCATATGAAGAATTCTTTTGCAAAAGTTTGGATAGGGAAATATCTCTTAAAAATAATTAATAATTAAAAATAATTGTTGTGAAACAGAACTCATATTTTGGCCTTTATATGTTACTTCCTTATTTATTTGAATTTATTAGCTGCCCAACTCCAGTGGACTTGAGTAATCTGAAGAGCTCACATTGTCATTTCTAATTTATGTTGTAAGATTTTTGTGTTATCTGTTTATTATGGATAAGGGAAAGGATTGAGGCAACTGTGAGTTCATAGCAGAACAATGTTTTGAACCAGAGACACTCTAGTTGATGGCTTAGTCTTAGCCACTAAGATGATTGTAGCAAAGCTTAATTAAATGAGGCAGGATTTTAAATAAATAGTACACAGATATCTTGTTAATTATAATTAAATGTGAGAGACTTTATTTATTTTTATTATTCAAATTTTGCTACCGCCCCCAAAAGAGGGACTTTCTAAACATACATGAAAGAATCTATAGGTATTCCTCAACTTATGACCACAATTGGAGCCAGAACATCTGTCGCTAAGCAAGGTGGTCGTTAAGTGGATCACACCAAATTTTACAACTTTTTTTGCTATGGTCATTAAGAGAATCTGGCTCCCCCCATTGACTTTGCTTGTTGGAAGCCAGCTGGGAAGGTCGCAAATGGTGATCGTGTGACTCCGGGACTCTGCAACTGTTGTAAATACATGCCAGTTGCCAAGCACCTGACTTTTGATCATGTGACCACAGGGACACAGTCATAAGTGCGAGGACTGGTAAGTCAGTTTTTTCAGTGCTGTCGTAACTTCAAACTGTTGCTAAACAAATGGTTGTAAGTTGAGGACTACCTGTACAGGAAGTAAAGAGCGCTATTGGTTATGTTTATGCTGAAACAAGTAATGAAAATAAAGGATCATCTTTACATGACCTAAAAAATGGCAGACTTTCCTGACCACATTGTCATAAATTCATTTGTTACGTACCATGACATATAAATGGATTGCACATAACTTTCTACGTTATGTTGTCATTATAGCATGTAAAAAATGTGCAGAAGCAGAGAAAGGCATATATTTAATTTTCAAGTGCAATCTTCTACCTTGTACCTATATTCTACTAGAACTCAGCAGTGCTTTGGATTTAATTTGGGAGAAGTTCTTCAGACCTTGTGAGAGCATGGACACAGCCCTGTGCATGCATCATGTATCATCATGAATCATGCATCCTAGAAAAAGACAAGGCCACTTTAATGAGTCACAAATGTTGCTCTTTTCACACTCTTGTGTGTTTCAGTACCTTTTCCAAATAGGTTTGAAGCATTGTACAGTCCTATATTCTATATTCTAATGTACCCTTCCCCAGTTTGACATTCTCCAGATTAGTTGGGACTGCAACTCTCAGTTCCTTGCCAGAATTTGCAGGCTGCTTTTACCTATTCATGTATTATTGCCAAACTATTAAATAGCAACACTAGCTCTTTCAAGATATTGTTACAGGTAGTCCTTGCTTAACAACCATTCAAAGTTACAACAGCCTTAGAAAGCGTGCTTTACGGCCCGTAAAACACTGGCCATTGTGAAGTGTCGCACCCCCCCCCCATGGTCACGTGACTGCATTTCGGGTTCTTGGCAACCAGCTTGCACTTACGACTGGTTGCCCAGTGCAGCGGAGAGACCCTCGCATGCAGCCTGTGCCGGGCCTCCCAGGGTCTCCCCACCCCCCTGAGGCACCCTGCGGTCCTTTCCTGGGATTCCATCCACTTAACAACCCACAAGAGCTTTGTGTGGCTCAGAGTGGTAGGTGGCAGCATTGCGACCGAAACTCTCCCCACGACCCGAGTTCGATCCCAGCGGAAGCTGGGTTCCTGGGTAGCTGGCTCAGGTCGACTCAGCCTTCCGTCCTTCCAAGGTCGGTAAAATGAGTACCCAGCTTGCTGGGGAAGGTGACAACTGGGGAAGGCAATGGCAAACCAACCCGTCATAGTCTGCCAAGAAAACATCGCAAAAGTGGCGTCCCCCCAAAGGGTCAGACATGACTCGGGGCTTGCGCAGGGGACCTTTCACCTTAATGATCTGCAAGATTGCTTAACAACTGCAACCGGGAATGCTGATACTGCGATCATTAAGCGAAGCAGTCACATGTTGTCTCGCTTAACACAGCTTCACTCAATGACCAAGCTTCCAGTCCCAATTGTGGTTGTTAATTGAGGCCTACCTGTATTTGGTATAATAAATATGAGTGTTTTGAACTTTTTCTTTTTTTATAATTTGGTATTTGCAATTGCAATATAGGCTGCATAGCAAAAATGAGGTACATATAACTGTGTCTGCCTAGCTGTCTCTTTGTACACTGAAACATCCCAGAGCTGAAGAAGTTTGTTCATTAAGTATGTAAGCTAAAAAATAACAGTTGAACAACTGCCTCACTAAGGAACACATTACCCACTACCACATTGTCTAAGCTACAGTTATTGAATGGACTCAGCAGTTTTTCTAGATGGTACATCTCATTAGATATGTTGTTTTTGTTAACTTAGGTAAATGTTTGTTTCTTTGTGCAACTTAAAATTATTTTGCTGTGGTAGATGTCATTTAGTCAGAAGAATAAAAGAGGTGGGAACTTGTCATTCTGAAGCTATATAACAAGGCGTTATTTAGGTATGTAAGTCATTGTAAGGTATGAAGTGTAATTTAGATTTATATTGTATAAATCTATAGAAATGATTTTGAAAATAATTGCAGTTTGCTATTTATTAGCTTTTTGGTTCAATACTGTTGGTTTTAAAAAGCCAAAATGGGATTTAAACCAGACTAAAACGATAAACTTTGCCATTGACTTACAATGTTGATTTTAGACAACTAATAGTGCTTAAAAAAACACTCTTGTTCTGTTCTTGGTGTCTTCTTACAGAAGGAAGAAATGGGTGTAACTCTATAAAAGGTTTTTACAGTTCTATCAGTTTAGTTCTTGAGTATGTTAAGAAAAACCATGTTGAGCCAGCAATGGAAAGCACATTAAACAGATCACCTATTTGCATCTGATAAATCATGTGACCTTTTAAAATAGCTCAAAAAGCAAGGGTATGATATTGTATTCTAATTTAAGGACAGGAAGTGGAAATGGATGTTACGTCCTGTTAAACCTGTAGGCAGTATACAGTTATTCATGTTGAATTCTACTCTCAGTGTTGAGGGTGATGTTAATGCCACATCACTTGGCAAGGTTCCATATGATCTTGATAATCCTGAATGAGGATGATGAAAGACTTCTACAGGGTAGTACTTCTCCTCAGCATTATTGAATAATCTTTGCAATCAGGAGTTACTTGGCAGCATTGCTTGTAATGCTTTCATGTGGTAATCTGATTTGGTGTAAGGATAGGCCATTTCAGATTGCTGACATCTTTATCTTGAATGAAATAGAAATGAAATGTCCTGATTTGTGGAGTCATCAATGGATTCAAATCCATTTATTATTGTAAAATATCACATGGTTGTTATAGTGACAACTTTAAAGATACATTATTCAATGAATATATTTTCACCCTTGATACTGAGCTTATCACACTGCTTTTAAATTTTACA
Organism: Candoia aspera; assembly: GCF_035149785.1. Lineage (NCBI taxonomy): Eukaryota > Metazoa > Chordata > Lepidosauria > Squamata > Candoiidae > Candoia > Candoia aspera. Next base: position 24,251,539 of record NC_086159.1, read on the forward strand.
CAAACATCATTTCAAAGTCCTAACTCCAACTCCAACATAACTTCAGCATTCTTAAGCTACACTTTATAATTTATCGTAGTGACAGACTAATAAATAATTGCAATCTTAACTTTTTTCATATTATAATTACATCATACTCAAGATAATATAGGCTCAGCGCTTCTCGTTATTAAAATAACACATGGTATTGAGAATGAGGCTTAGCCTATCTGTTTTTCTTGTTTAAAAGAAGAAATCTGTTCTAAACTTAGATTTTGTTAAATTATTATACAAGAGCATAATGTAAAAGATCTTGATCAGAGCAGTTATATTTGTGGCTTGATTTAGAGCTTTTGGTTATTACAGCACAGCTGAAAATACAAAGTATTTCCTTACCTCTATAAGGCAGGCTGTAAGAAATTCCTCAACTGACCACCTGTTTGAAACAACAATGCACATTAAAGCATTATCCCGCCTCTGATTTGGGTGACATTTTTTCTTGTCCAGATTAAAGCTCACATCCTAGGACTTCTGGCAGGAAACACTGAAAGTTGCATGTTTATGCATAGCATGAGTGGTTCTAGTACATCAGTTCTTAACACCCATATAGTATTGTATCAGTGATTGGACTGCCATGGCAGATCCATCCCAGCATATTCGGTGACTGACTTGCCTAGTGAGTAACTTTTCAAAGGAACATTGGAGAGGTGGACTAACCTAGAATCTACACATTTCTCTCTTTTTCAGGCAATAATGAACCAAACAGAGAAGAATGAGCAAGAAGTTCCTCCATATCTTAACAGTGAACCCCCAGAAGGTACATTTTACTGTAAATTGTTACAGTAACAATTTTATTTGAGTAGAGTAAAACATCTTAATATGTTGCAGTACATGTGTTTGCTCAAGTCCACTGCAGTGAATAGTTCTTTTTTTAATTGGTATTAGTTCTATTATTTATGAACGAATTTTAATTTCATGACCAAAGTTGACTTTGTAAATCATAAAAAGAATGATTTTTTTTCCTTTTAAAGTCATGTTTGTTGTGGTTTGGCTTGCTGAAGGATAATTTTATGGCCACATCCAAGACCCGCAATAGCTACTTCATTGCAACACACTCAAATTACTAGTCTGCTTTTCTCGTGATTAAATATCCAAGCTAATGCAGTTAAAATGACTGAAGATTATGCAGAATCAGAGTAATGTTAATATGTTGCTCTCCTAATATATTGTCTTCTTTTATAGCTTGTTATGACTTACATGTGATATTGCTGCTGAGAAGGGGACACTACTTTGAAACCCTGTGCAGCTTGGTTTTGAACAAAATGTTTTGTTAACTTGTAACTGCAAGGAGAAGATTTACTTGCACAAATGAGACTGGTCTCTATTCAGACTTTTAGCCAGTCATGCTTTTTTCAGAATCTCCATCCTAACTACTCTTCTGGCTTTCCATTCACATGGACGGTAATGGCTTCCCTGCTTTCCATCCTCGGAGAATGGTTTTGCTATTGATACATGATTGTCAAAATATGTTTTATTTCCTTTTGGATACATAGACTGTACATATATTTGTTTCTGGCTCTGCTGATTGTGGTTAAGGAGAACTGTAGTCCAGCAACATCTGGACTGCCATCAGCTATCTTCACTGTTTTTTAAAAAAGGATGTTTTTCATTGGAAAGCATTCCAATAGATGTGATTTTCTGAAAAAGCTGTCCCCTACTTTGGGTTTTTTTTTTTAATTGCATGATAATGTACTTCATAAAACATTCAGAAATTCAGATTTCTCAGGTAGATTTACCTCTCTGAACTTTTGAACTAAATTGAAATACAAGTTCAGTTATGAAACAGGAGTGATGAAGGGCTAATAGCTAACAAAGTCTCTTCTGTTGTTCTTGAAAGGTGCTTTCTTCATACTAGTGCTAGAAAGCATAATACGTTGACCTTTCTAGCTCGGTAAGATGTAACAAATTGCTATAATGTTGAGTTGCACTTTCCAGGAATGAAATTTAATATACCATGTCAGTTATCTAGATGGTCCGATTGTAACTAAGCACGATCTGTGAATTCCAATGTAATTTCCCTGATTTTGGCTCAGGATGGTATCTGAATATATCCATTGTGCCTTGTAGATCATGATTTATAATTTAGCATCATACGATTCAACAAACCATAATTAAAACAAGCCATGGTTTAACATATTTGAACCCAGCAAATGGCTGTCAGTTCCTGTGTCCCTAAACAGTTCTGATTCTGCTCCAAAATAATTTCCTGTCTTGTAAATTAGTAGGCAAAAATGCTGGATCCCTTAATGAATGATGATAATTGAAAAACCAAAATTTCATTCAGCATTTTCTTTTGCTCTGCTAGAAAAGTTTGAGAGTGTTGCCATTTGTCTTTTTTTCCACAGAATAATGCTGTTCTGTTTGTTATATGTCATAGGAAAGAGTTGTTGTAGAACAAAAAGTGGATAGATGAAAAGTAGCTTAAGAAGTTCGTATCAATTACAAAAAAATAAGTTTTTTCACTGGAACTTTTGTTTGCAAAATTGATGCTTTTCAACCACATTTAAACTAATTCTGAATACTTATACTCTTTCTCTTCCTTAGATTCAGTAAAAGATCATCCGCAGCAGCAGCCTGGCATGCTTACCCGTGTGACTGGTGGCCTCTTCAGCATAACCAAGGGAGCTGTTGGTGCCACAATTGGTGGTGTAGCATGGATAGGAGGGAAAAGCTTTGAAGTGACAAAAACAGCAGTAACAGCTGTACCTTCCATGGGAGTAGGATTGGTTAAAGGAAGTGTTTCAGTTGTGACAGGAAGTGTTACAGCTGTAGGATCTGCTATCTCAAGCAAAGTGCCTTTAACTGGGAAGAAAAAGGATAAATCTGATTAAAGAGATTCAGTACAGTTTGTCAAGGACATTGTGTAGCTATGGAATCTGCATGATTTGGACTACTGTAAAGCCACCATTCTGGAGGAATATCTAAAGAGCTATAAGAATAACTTTCTCCTGAAAGGGACATATGCAGCATGGTATGACAGAAACTTTAGATTTCTTCAAGAACTCTGGTGAAATGCTACACTTGATAAAAAAGAAATCAAGTACATGGATCTGAAGGAATGGCTCACATTTGAATTTTTGAAATCTTGAATTAAAAATGTGAAAATAAAAATGGAGGGAATGACCTGGCAAAAAGTTAAGCACTTCGAAGTTCTGATGATATATCTCCCTTTAAAATCATTTCAACATTAAAGTGCTTAAGTGTTGGCTAGATTATGTCTTTAATTGGTTGCCTCTACCATACACAAATACATTGATGTTCTAGCTTCAAGTCGATGGTCTCCCTATTTTTTTGGAAAACAATCATTGAATTGCCTGAAGAGTCCTTGTGTATCTTTGCTTTTTGAAACTATTTTTATACACACTAAATTCTTCTGAAGTTAACTGTCACAAGGGTGTGTTTGTGTGTGTGCACACGCATGCATATGTATGTATAGCATATCAAATCATTCATGCCTTATGGTGAAAAACAATCTATTTTTACTTAGAGAGTCTTTTAAAGTTTTTGTAATGTCTTGTCATTTCAAAGCAGTCTGTAGAAGGAGTTTTACACTTTTTTAATCTGTTGATAACTGACAAAGAAAGACTGCTAAATCTCAGGTGTAGCTTACTGATCTTCTCACCTGCAAAACGAAAAACCTTTATGCTGTTAGGTTGTTTAACTGAAAATTAATTCCAAGTTGACATTAATACAATATTAGATGACTTTCAGCTGAAAAATAAAAACACTTCTGTGGCTTCTAGCCTCAAGGTACCAACATGTAAAATCTTATTTCCTGAATACAGAATGGAGATAGCAACTACGGTTGCTGTGCACAATCAGTTTACTCAATTTTCACCCGCTATCGTTAGAGATTTTTTAGAAGTTGAATTGTGCTAAATATTTTCAATGAGAATTAACATAAAATACTTTCTACAAATGATACCTCAACAAGTAGGTTTGCAGGATGGCACCCTTGACCAATAATGATAGAAGCAAGTGATTAAAAAAAGGTGATTTGCAAAAAAATGTATTTCATGCATACATTTTCAAAGTTTCCTGAGCAAGACATAGATATATATCTTCTTGTCTGTCTTGTTCCTAATCCCTAATCCATTAATGCCCAGGTAGGTAGTCCTATGTAATCAGTGGGCTATATTGTGGATTTATTGGATTGATATCGTGTGAGTTTCACTTAGAAGCTCTTTAGCATGTTCTTGTTGACTTTGTAGCATTTTGGTAGTCATTAAAAATGACAAGTTCACATAACTATTCTGTATGCAATGTTTCTTAAAATGTGTTAAAAACATGCAAACTTGGTTGGAATAGTTGTGATTATAAACACTAGATTAACAGATGATGTCTTGTAAAAGTAATGACCAAAACTGTCACTTGTCTAAAATTACTTATTCATAAATTAAATAATCTGATATAATTTATTATATTGTTGCAATTTGTATTTCATCTGCCAAAGATTCATAGCTCAGTGACAGAGCACATACTGTGCATAGAAAGGTTCTCTATTTAATTCTTGGCATCACTAGTTAAAAAGAATATTGAGTATCAAAACTGAGCTAAAGACTAGCTGTTGGTAATTGACCTGGATAGTTCTGAATTAGATGAACGTCCAGCCTGACAATCTCAAGCAACTTCATATGCTCACCAGAACATATTTTTATGGCCCAAAGGCATCATAAAAGCTGCAATTAAAAAATCAAATCATTGCAATACAAGTTTTGTCACTGATACTATATGAATTAAGAGCTTTCTTTGTAAACAGTATTTAATCAGGTGACAATATACTTATATTAGCTGATCAGACAATCTTCATATTGGATACCTTGGCTAGCATTTAGATACTCTTAATGTCATTTTACTATTCAATAATTCCCTAATAAATGTGTATCTTAAAGCATATATAAAAAGAATAAAATGTGTGTGAATTATTAGAAGTGCTTTACTAAAGGTCCTAGAATTTCTTCCAAACAATGGGTTAGCACATGGAATTTATATTTATGGAAAGATTAGCCACAGGCATAGAATTTATAAACATATTGATGTACATTTAAGAACTGACATTTATTGTATGGTATTTCTTTGAAGTTGACTTTTAATGGTAAATGAGATGTTACAGTTACAGTGTCTGGATACATATGCTTAGGTTAAGGAATAGAGAAATCTAGTATCAGTAGGCTACATAGTATCAATGAGCCCCAGCAGGCATTCCTCTTTAGTATCCATCAGATTCCCTATCCCACCTGTTCAATTAAAACATTTGGAAAGCTACATATTTCATTAGAGCAAAACTCATTTTGCTTTCTGATAAATAGGTGCTTTGTAGCACTCAAGCCCTCCCAAGACAACTGCTTTGTGAGATGCTTTCCAGATATACCCACTGATCCCATGAAGTTCCTTTTCACTGATGGACAGAATGACACAATGAAATATTACCCTCATTTGCCTGTACTGATCCATGGTTGCGTATCATTCAGCACGGAGCTCAAACTATTTTGGGATAAACTGGCTGATTGAGTGGAACCTATGAAATCAACAAGAACACCAAACTCCAGGACCTCATCCCATTCTATACATTAATTTCTTTTTAAATGCATGAATTTTCATGCAGTTTAAATATTAGAAGTTGGCATGTTTGATATTCAGGAAAAAAAGAATAGCATAGTTGAATAAACGTCAAATGTGCTATGTGCAAGTTCAAAGCCAGGCTGTCTTACGTAGTTGTGAGGTACGTCATTCCTTCTGTTTTCATTTATGAAATCATTGGATTCAGACATGCTATATACCAGGTTGATGGTTCCAAATAATTTAAAACCCCACAAAGGATATTCTAGCAGGGCAGAAGTTTAATTAAATATTTGGAAAGCTACATATTATATTTTTTCACTGAGCATAAAACTACAGAATCCTCTCACAGGTCTTAGGGTTTTGAAAAATTGAATTCATGGAATATAAGGCTATCTGTGGTTTCTAGGCATGATTGCTATATATTACTTTCAGTATCAGAAAAAATTGCCTTTTAATATCAGTGCCTAGAGAACATGAGCAGTCGGTGCTACTGCACTGTCCAGCTTGTAGCTTTCCCATAGAAATGTGGTTGGCCACTGTAGGAACAAGGTGCTGGATCAGACAGGACTTCAGTTTGATCCTATTAATTCCAAGACAGAGCTGCATGTTTAGAAACAATGATTTAGAAAGGCCTGAATACAAACTCAGTTTCTAAGCAACAGTTACATCCAATTTATTTGAGTTGTGAAAGACAAACTGGTCATGTCTTCCTCTTTCTCTAGACTTTCCTATAGTGTTTATTAGGCAGGTGCTGGAAACTAATCTTCAGTATTTAAAGGAGCAACTGGATTATATATGGGTCTCTCACCTTTTGCTTGTATCTTTCCATAGGTAGTTTCAAAATCTTTTTTTGTCCCATTCAGGTATTCTATCGTTCCAGTTTTTAGACTGTATCCTATGGCATCTAATTTTTTAATCCTATATTGAATTATCTCTGTTGACAATTCTAACACAGCGGGCGATTCTTTGATTTGGTCTACTGAAATTCCCACCTTCAATAGTTCCTCCAGTCTTTCCTTCAGAACCGGAGCTGAATAATAGAGAAGGGCAGGGCACTGTAATATTAGCTCTTTTAATTCTTGATCACTGCAGTTGAAGATGCTCTTTGAAAACAAGAGGCTGCTCTGCATATTGCTAGGGTTAAGTTGAAAAATAAATCCTTTGAGCTTGGACAGCAGGCTTAGAACTTCAGAATCAGTGAACTGATTGTTCTGAAGAAACTCCAGGTTTTCTTGGACAGCAGGAGAAGTATTTAATAAAATAAATGGATTTTGACTCAGTAATTTCAATAGCCAGTTTTTCAAATTTCCCTGTGAACCACCTAGTCTTAAATAGTTCCTTTGCAGAGTTTCTATCATGTGCTTATTCTTCTCAACAGGATTGTAAAAAATACTTGATGCACTTGTTAGAAACCTGCAGATAATAACATTCTTCAGTCCCAATCCTTTGAAGAGTCTAATGTTGGCTTTCTGATTTTCATAATGTTCAACTTTAAAAAAAACATCTGGAAACCGTTTTATTAACTCCAGTAACTGCTTTTCGTTTTGACAGACAGATAACCACAGGTCTCTTTGACAAGTGATATTGGTAAGGCTACAAAGGATGGCTTCAGGACAGCATTCAAAAATATATGCTACTGAAGGTCCATCAGCTCCCATTTTTTGCAAAATGTTAACTATTTCTTTGATATACGTCACCTCTTTTGACAGCACCCATGGCTTCAGCCCACGGATTTTCTTTATATCCACAGATAACTTGGAGAGAGATTCTACAGTAGTTTTATTCTCTGCTATAGGAGTATCAGTTGCGTATCTCAAATACTGTAAAAGGTGTCCACTTTTTCTTTGATTCCAGAAGGCTGAAAGAGCTGGCAGTATCAGGCAGGGCTGAGATCTAGCCAAAAAATGCATATAGAAATTTGGGATAGCATAAGCCATTTCACTCTTGGGTCCAGCACTGCAGGAAAGGCCTATAAGAACCAAACATAAGATGTGTTGTGTTAATGCTGTGTCAAATTCAAACTTGAACAAAAGCCAAGAAAAATTAATCTCAATCCCAGATACATCACTTTTAGAGCTACATATCCAAGACATTATGCAACTATCCCTTTTTCTCAATTGACCTTTATTCAAGCAAAAAAGATAATGTAATAATACAGCAGGCAGAACTGTAACTGAAAAACTATGTCACCTAAATCCTTTCTCCTGAAATAAAATTCTGGGATTGTGACACGGTGGATGAATTCTGCCCCCCCCCACTGCCTGTTAAAATATTTTTGCCTATTTAATAGATAGGTTTACCTCCCCACTCCATTCAAATTAACATATGTGAAATCTAACTTTTTCCTGCAATGATACGTGGATGGTAACTAAACGTTAAGTAGCAGCAGAGCTCAAAACAGACACATTTCTCTTGGTGTAATGCGGGTGAGTAGCATAACAGTGTAATTTAATAAATTACCTGAACAAAATAACACTGTTGTACTTCCTGCCCTATTTCCTCTTCGATCTCATAGCCCTTCTGGCTCCTATATGTTTCAAGGGCCAGGGAAACAGAGAGAAAGAATGTGAAAACAAATGAAAGAGAGTGGAAGCAACTGTTACCAAAGGAATAATGGAAAAAGATATCTTTTCTACTTGCAAATCAAGCAGCCTTCCTGCCTTTCCCAATATTTTTAAAGGCATCTTAAAGCTTTTTAACCTTTTTTGCCCCCATACAGTATTTTTATACTACCTCTAATTGGGAAGACTTACATTTTTAAGGAGTAAAAAGTAAAAACTTCCTCCAACCAAACTCAACTACCGGTGCCTGTTGTGGACAGGCCAATATGGACTTCTTAATACTGTAATGGTTTTGATTTTTTTTAAACATCTTTCTAGTATCACCTACAGTTCTGGAAGTTGCCGGTTGTTTCGTATCCAAATACCAACCAACCCACCCATTCAACCTAGTATAACTTTATACTACTTACATTCCTGTATCAGGAGCATTTAATAGCAATCCCTAAGAACCAAGGAACATGTCTGCAACAGGTTCAGATTTCCTTCTTCCTGTGTCAGCAAAGGCTGACAACCGTTTTTGTTCACTTCTATTTTTCCCGTCAAAACGTTTTTTTTTTCAGTTTAAAACGGCAACCCCAGTAAACAAACAAGTGATAACAACGGCTACTGGTATACAGCACGCTTAACCATGGTTAAATTAACTATGCATTATTCAACCCAGCTGGTGACCCAACGCGTTTGAATCACGCAGCCTGGGATCACAAAATGGGGACTGAAATGGGCCAGGATCGCTTGTGGTTGTAATGCGCCAAAAGTACCGGCAGGAGCTCAACTATAATTTTGAGAACGAAACGAAGCGGCTCAACACCGGCTAAGTCTTGCCTTCCTTGGTAAAGTTTGCACGAGCTTTGCGGCTCACACATACCCACCCTCCTTCGGAGAGGCGAAAGCCACTCAATAAAGTGCATCTTCCCCCGACGAAAATTGCCTCCTGTTGCCCAGGAGTAGCCGGCCCTGATCCTACCCCAGGCAAACTAGCACGCCTCATCCCCCTTGCCCTGTTGCGCCAGCACCGCCCGCCTCCCCTCTCCAAAGACGGGCAACCCCAGAGGTTCCGAGGCCGGGAAGCCACCGCCAGGCCTTACCCGGGGTGCCAGCGACAGAAAGTAGGCAGCTGGCGTCACAGGCCGGGCTCCTGGGCCGTACCAGTGCACGAGGGAGAAGGGGAGTTACGGCGGTGGAACAGACCATTTCCGATTCAGCTTCGTGGCTGTGATTAGATGCTTTGAAATCGTATATTCTACAGCAACAACCAGGACGAGCCTTTGTAGTTTTTGTACTTTTTAAGCGAGTTATTTTAATATATTTTGTCTCGAAAAAGTAGGGAGTTTTGCAGAAATGAATAGACACATTGAAATCTTTCCGCCCTTTTACAACAGAGCCAAGGCAGATCAAGTAGACTGTTCTTTTTCAAACTGGGCAACTTGTAAGATGCGTGGACTTCAGCTCCCAGAATTCCCCAGCTGAAGTCCACACATCTTAAAAGTTGCCCAGCTTGAAAAACACTGAATGAAGATCTTTATTACCCTGTTGTATGAATGTGCTTTGTCTCCATCCGGCAACAGGAAGGAAAGAATCAGGACTTTCTCATTAACAAAATTCCTTGCTCCCAATACAAATTTTTACATCATTCTGTATTACTGTCGGAGCGGAACTAGCAAAGCGTGGTGTCACTCCCACAAAGGCTTGCCTATACTTTACAAAAATGATCTCAACAAGCCTTAGGATATTTGTAAAGCTGCCAGATTGTAATGTGGGTTGCTTTGTTTATGCTGAAGAATAACTTCACAGACGTACATTCGGATTGCAACATAGATTTTGCTAATAATGTAATCAGACGCATTTCCTGTTAGTTATTTACTGTTTACATAGCAATATCAATTTACATAATTTATGGAATATCTTAGGAGGCAAAACTGAAGAGAACTTTGCTACAGAAATGTATGCAATCAGAAAAATAACGTAGGAAAGGAATACGAGGTTATTAGGATTAGAAGTTATTTTGCTTGGTTTTTTGTGGTGAGGAAGCTGTTAAAAATCAAGAATGGCTTTCTGTGGTTGCAGCAGCAGCAGCAGCATGCAGGGATTTCTCACTAAGAGTCCATTCTTGTTACAATTTCCATAGAGGAATTTATTCCATGCTGGTTTATTTGACATAGGTTGGACAATTGGGAAACATTTATAAGCCAATGCTGCGATTTATTATAATTTTAGAATGCAGATTTTAATCTTTTGGCCATAAAAGACAGAAGAACAGGATGGAATTCACTAAGCCAAGATCTATATTGGCCCTGTTCATTTCAGTAGCTCCTGAACTTTAAAGTTCTATTTATTCATGTTTATTTTCATTTAATATGTTTGCACATGTGCGTTTTAATTTCAAATAAATTTCCTATAGGAAATGTTTTCTATGTATGGATGATTGTTTTACTCACCTTCATGGCTTTCTGAATGTGCTATACGTGATTTGAATCTTTTGGGAACTGTAGCCCGAAAGTAGCACATGGAATTAGCTGGCAAGGGAATGAGAAACATTTGTATCATAATGATCCAACGGAACCACCAATATTCAATTGCAAGCACACTGAGAGAATGCCCAATTTTTGGCCCTGACACCAATGGGACACCATTGGCAGAATAGGTGCACCATAAGAGCTTTCAGTGGACATAGAGGGACTTCTCCATGAGCAGTACATGATAGGCCTCCTCTATACCAATGGTGCAAGATTTCCACAATATCCTTATCCCATAGGCAATCAATAGATGGTCTGTACTGTAGATTGCAACTTAAAACTGACAGTGGCTTCAGTTGGCTCATTTCATTGATACTGTAACTGCATTCATTGGACCCTCATGTTTAGTCTGCATCAAAACAAGTTGAAAGTTTCTTTTCTGAATCCATCAAACATGCAACTTCATATATAACATCCTAATTTAAAAGTAAGTTACATACTTTCAAGCCAATGTAATAGTCACAATACTAGATGTAGAGATTCTAATTATCGTAAAACTTAATTGTATGGGAGATGCAAGAAAGTCTTTATTATTGAGAAACTTAAGAAGAAACAAGCATATTAAGGTGTAAAGCATGTAATTAAAAACACACAGAACTCTAGCACCACCTTGCAATAACGTCATAACACAAGCGTAAGATAAGAAAATTATAGGCTTTATTGTAGCCCCAGCTTTAAGATAATTTCATGCTTTGATTTTTTTCCCCCTTCTCTTCATGATACCTCATGTTCTTTAAATAATATGAGCTGTTTGGTACAATTCTGCTTGGTCAGGAATTCTTGATTTCTGCCAGTATATGTAAAATTCAATTAACAAATGATAGCTACTTACAGAGCCAAATATTGAAATCTCGTATTCCTAAAACTTGATTTGGCTACTTCTGAAAATCTGTGAGTAGAAAGTAATTTCCTAATTACTTTTATTGATATTTTATATATCCTATGTAAAGTTGGAGATCATTACATTGACCAAGGTCGTCCAAGACATTTTGCTGCCTGAGACAGAGAGCAAGATACAGTAGTGTCCCTCCTGTTCCATGTGCAAAAGACAACAGAACTAGTAGCTGAATATTTGTCCACCTTTATGCAGTTTGCACAGAAGTGTCTGAATTTAATTCTCCAAGACACACTTTCTATGAGCTGGGGGAGAAAATCCTACTGTAAAAATTAGAACTCAAATGCTATCCAATGAAATTGGCAGGAAGTTTTGAATAAATGCTGTAAAAGTACCATTTACCCAACCTTTTTTTCCTTAAACACATACTAAAAAGAGGTCATAGCACTACCACACTTGATTTCAAGAAGGGAAGACTTCTTGAAAGTTGTAAGTTTTCAGATGTTGTATGCCTCTGAATAAAGCAGTGTTTCTCAACCTTGGCAACTTTAAGATGGGTGGACTTCAACTCCCAGAATTCCCTAGCCAGCCACGAAAGGATAGCTCCACGAAAACTTCCACAGAAACTCAAAAGGTTGATTGCTCATGTCCTTCCTGAGGGCTGCCCAGAGGAATCTGCAGTGGATGAATTGATCTGACCTGTCCTTATGTTCCATTGAATTGGAAAGAATAAAAATGGAATAATACCCATATTTATAAGGTATGTACAAGTAGATATACAGTAAGGTTTTCTGGCTGTTCATTCCTATGTATGTATCTTTCCTCTCAAGTGTGCATGATACGGTAGGCTGAATATATAGTTGAGCATATAAGCACTCAATTGAAAGTATGGGAAGCTGTTCCACGGTCTCCCTTCTTAAATTGCTTAAAATAAGGAGTAACCTTGGATCAATTTCCTGTTGAAAGTAGAAGATACTGGGGTTTTATGGTGGCTTTACAATTTATCGATTAAATTACAAATGAACTGGCTGGGCAGAAATTCCACAGAGCGCAAAGTCAAGTATGTGGGTAATATCAAATTTGTAGCACTTATTCTTTTGCCTAACACAACTCTTAGTACTGCTTTTTTCAGAGCTATCAGGACAGTTTTCCAAAAGGGGGTGATTTCCAAGATGACTTGAAAGAAAAAGTAGGCAAATGATTCTGTACGTGCATATCTAAAATATATTGTCATAACACACAAATCCATTGAGAGCCCTGTCTTTATATAGTAAGACTATGACACCTGAACGATCTCTAGTCCTCACAACTGCCATTAAATCAACCCATCTGTTCATTAAATCATCTAACTATTATAAAGGTGATACTCAGAAAATATATTCTAAAATGATGTGTAGAAATGTTCGTTTTCATTTCATTCCCCAAGCATAAATGACACAGAATTTTTTTAAAGAAACCACTACACATTGTTTGCAGTAGTCAGGAATTACTGGGTGTGAGCTTATTTTTGTGGAAAATAAATGAAGGCAGACTGGCCTTGCCTAATCTAATGTTTGCTACATCAAGTACTTCCTGTTATTGTCTACCTTTACTTAAGAGCAGGATCAAGGCCATCACTTAATCTGTCTAGCAAAGATATTGCTTAATGATTTTAAACTTTAGAGAAAATATGTAACTCTTCCTAATTCTATGGTTTTGTTCAACTTAGAAGGTCTATGGGATCAGCTTTGAAAATCAAAGTAGATATATTTGCAACCAACTTTATTCTATTATAATTATTTTTGTTGCAAATATTTACTTATTTTAAACCAATCTGGAGGGATTTTTTTCCAGAAAGATTTAGTTGTTTAGAATACATGAATAAAATGTAATTTAGTTGCTAGATAATCCTTATTCCTGATGGCAGTCATACTATACCCTGCAAATGGATTGTACCACATCATATATAATCCTAATTTGGCGAAAACAACACACAGAAATTTCCCTTATCTTCAGTGTATGCTTAACGCCCCAGCATCTCTGCATCAAGCATTGTACAATATTGGCAGTGGTATGCATTGGATTATACGTAGCTGTATGATTAAACTGATACACAGTTACAAATGAAAAATACTTCTGAAAAATACTTTTTAGTATTCATAATTTGTGTAATATGTGTAAAATGTTTATACCAAGCTTATGGGGAACAGCAATATAAATATGAAAATATTCTCTGATGGGCTTTGGAGTTGTATGGAAAGGTAGCAATGTTGTACATGTGGTGAGGAGCAAAAATGAGGAAAGGAAATTTATCAAAGCTATCTATGAGTGCCTGCAAACGTAATTCAATAGAAGTAAGAATCTCAGCAGGCAGATAATCACTACCTATACTGCAAAGCACTGGAATAAATCTTTATCAGCCAATGATCTGCTTCTCTTCTCACCTTTGTCTCTCATGTTTTTGTTTAGGTAGAAACTGGCTTTATAAGCCTGAAACAATTTTACTATGAAAATACAGCTCAAATAACACTTGGAATGTTACCTTCAGTAGCCTATTAGTATACTACAAAGCACAACTTTTGCTATATATGAGTCTACCATGTGTTTCCAATGCAGTCATCCAGCTGGCTCTCTGCAGGCAAGGCAGCTCCTGGGCCAAGGGTTCAAATATCTGCCAGGCATAGATTTTGTGGTCCTTTTCTTCATGAGAGAGAGAAAAAGAGCACAACACTTTTAAAGAGAATTAAATTATATCACAAAAGCCAAACAAAATGGGTATTAGACTGCATGCCACACTGTTATGTTGTATATACTACACTATAATATGCTTACTACTGTTTTGCATTTACAGTAAAAGGACAATTCTACTTTTACCAATTGTTTTCCAGTCTCGAGCTACCTCATAAGGTTATTGTGAGGCTAAGGTATAAACTGAGATCACACACACACATACACACAAATACAGTTAAGGTTGCCAGCTGATGAGAAAAAGATTTGGTTTTGCTATTGCTTGTTTAAACAAAGAGTTTAAAAGGCCTAGGCTATGTATCAACTGTGAGAAAGATGAAGCAGCTTTGCTCAGCAAGGCTAACCAATTTGACCTACAGGAAAGACAGTTCTTCCCCCACCTCCATAATTGCTGTGCTTGTTCCAGACTCAAACTTCTCTGAGATGGGAATCTCTAGGAAAAAGCAGGGCAGAGCAAGAGCTAACACTGCCCCGTAGAGATGCTATCAACCTTGCTGGGCAGGTTAGATTGAGCAAAATGATAAATACAGGGCTTGAAACCAGACTGGTCCTCAGCAATAAAATTGACAGGTATCAACCAATCCTTGTGCCAAATAACTAGGGGCTCATAGCCCTTTAAGATGAGAGAAAGAGACTTTTAAGTTTTATCTATCATCTATCTTGAATCTTAACCATTACACTTGCTGGTGTTCTTTTATACTACCTGGAATAAAAGCTATCTTATTAAGAGTTACATCCCTGAATCCCTGCCAACCAGCCTTCTAGTTTAAGTACCAGTCTGGGAGAAGCCTGATGCTTTCCTGTTCCCCCCTTTTCCTTGTGAGGGGAAATTGCTCAGTGTAGATCAGTGTTTCTCAGCCTTAGCAACTTTAAGACGCGTGGACTTCAACTTCTAGAATTCCACCGCCAGCTGTTGAAGTCCACACATCTTAAAGTTGCTAAGGTTAAGAAACACTAATGTAGATGAAGCAAAACATCAGCTGGGATCCCTCATGCTTTCCCCAACTCCAGATGCAGAGTGGCTCACAATTCTTGCTGGTTTGCCTGGCATGCATCTTGTGTGACAGAAGGAAAGCACCTGCTGCTTTCCCCAGGTTGTCTATGTCCTCACACATAGAAAATGAATGACAGTGGAGAGAGACAGCAGTCTACCTTTGCCCTCTGGCATCTTTTGGCCTGCAGCTTGGATATGGGCTTGCATGCAGCCTATAGCCTATTGGCCAAATCCAGTTAGGAAATACATGCTACAGCCTGAAAAATGCTGGCAAATCTAGATAAAAATGGAATGCACAAATAATGTTATTCATAGCAGCTGAACTAAACACTTTGTTCTTCTTATGGGAGAAGAGAAGAATGCAGAGAAGAAACTATGTTAATCTGTTTTAGGGATGTCCAGGGAATATAACTTAATTTTAATAATCTGTAAATTTTTAATTGAAAAACAGAAGTATTTCTGTGAAATGTTCACTGATTAAAATGTATCATTCCAACCCAATGATAAATATGCACTGTAGAAAACCACATAATTTTATTTTGCACTTACATTTTTAAATACAACTTCTGTGCACAGGATGACATCATATATTGAAAACTATACACCACAGAGGCAAATGTATTGTAAATATTCAACCTTAAGCAGAGAAAAAATATCCCTTGCTCAAACATAAACATGAAATTATGGTAGTCAAAAGAATGGTATACGTGGAATCTATCTGAAATCCAGTGTTCTAAGACTTGTTCATCTTTTTAAAGCTTATGTAAAGTATCTTCCTTTTTTAAAAATAAATGCTATTGTTTGGTTTTTCCAAACACTAAACCATTATGTAACTACATTCAAAAGGAAAGTTAACAGGGTAGCTATTTATCATCCATTTTAAATGGCATAATTGTGGTCAGTTCTAAAATGTCTTTGATTTTAATTTAACATTAAGGAGTCCCTGATGCACATTTTCTATTATTAATAAATTCATAGCAAAATCATACAAATCTTAAGGTGACTTCATTTTACTGTTTTTTTTCTTACTCCGAATACCTCCATAGCTAAATTAATCTCTACCATTAAGGAGTATGAGGCAACTGCCTCAGGCAGCTGATGCTGTACTGTAGTTCGCAAACATGTTACCTCCTTCCTAGTCATTTCCCCTGACCCTTTTACACATTCTACTGACTGGAAAACAAAGCTGATTATGCTACATTACCTGTTTTACATCCTTTAAACCAGGAGTGGTTTATGGGCTGCATCTGACTTAAAGAACCATGTATGGCTCAAAAAGCCCTTCCGCACAAGGTGGGGAAAAAACATTTTAGAACATTTTTTATGTTTTATAACCTCCTAGGTACAAGAACTAAAAATTCAGGCCTAGTATTGGTATCCATTATTTAGACTGAGATTATGGACTACTTGTGCACATTAAGCAATATTTGTTAGCTTTACCCTAAAATCTAAGTTTTGTTGTTGTTTGTTCATTTAGTTGCTTCCGACTCTTCGTGACTTCATGGACCAGCCCACGCCAGAGCTTCCTGTCGGTCGTCAACACCCCCAGCTCCCCCAGGGACGAGTCCGTCACCTCTAGAATATCATCCATCCATCTTGCCCTTGGTCGGCCCCTCTTCCTTTTGCCCTCCACTCTCCCTAGCATCAGCATCTTCTCCAGGGTGTCCTGTCTTCTCATTATGTGGCCAAAGTATTTCAGTTTTGCCTTTAATATCATTCCCTCAAGTGAGCAGTCTGGCTTTATTTCCTGGAGGATGGACTGATTTGATCTTCTTGCAGTCCAAGGCACTCTCAGAATTTTCCTCCAACACCACAGTTCAAAAGCATCGATCTTGCTTCTCTCATCCTTCCTTATGGTCCAGCTCTCGCAGCCATATGTTACTACGGGGAACACCATTGCTTTAACAATGCGGACCTTTGTAGTCAGTGTGATGTCTCTGCTCTTAACTATTTTATCGAGATTTGTCATTGCTCTTCTCCCAAGGATTAAATGTCTTCTGATTTCCTGACTGCAGTCAGCATCTGCAGTAATCTTCGCACCTAGAAATACAAAGTCTTTCACCTCTATGTTTTCTCCGTTTGCCAGTTATCAATCAAGCTGGTTGCCATAATCTTGGTTTTTTTGAGGTTTAGCTGTAAGCCAGCTTTTGCACTTTCTTCTTTCACCTTCATCATAAGGCTCCTCAGTTCCTCTTCACTTTCAGCCATCAAAGTGGTATCATCTGCATATCTGAGATCGTTAATGTTTCGTCCAGCGATTTTAACTCCAGCCTTGGATTCCCCAAGCCCAGCATGTTGCATGATGTGTTCTGCATACAAGTTGAATAGGTAGGGTGAGAGTATACAGCCCTGCCATACTCCTTTCCCAATCTTAAACCAGTCCGTTGTTCCGTGGTCTGTTCTTACTGTTGCTATTTGGTCATTATACAGATTCTTCAGGAGGCATACAAGATGGCTTGGTATCCCCATACCACTAAGAACTTGCCACTATTTGTTATGGTCCACACAGTCAAAGGCTTTAGAATAGTCAATAAAACAGAAATAGATGTTTTTCTGAAACTCCCTGGCTTTTTCCATTATCCAGCTGATATTGGCAATTTGGTCCCTAGTTCCTGTGCCTTTTCTAAACCCAGCTTGTACATCTGACAATTCTCGCTCCATGAATTGCCGAAGTCTACCTTGCAGGATCGTGAGCATTACCTTACTGGCATGTGAAATGAGTGCCACTGTTCGATAGTTTGAACATTCTTTAGTGTTTCCCTTTTTTGGTATGGGGATATAAGTTGATTTTTTCCAGTCTGATGGCCATTCTTGTCTTTTCCAAATTTGCTGGCATATAGCATGCATTACCTTGACAGCATCATCTTGCAAGATTTTGAACAGTTCAGCTGGGATGCCGTCGTCTCCTGCTGCCTTGTTGTTAGCAATGCTTCTTAAGGCCCGTTCAACCTCACTCTTCAGGATGTCTGGCTCTAGCTTACTGACCACACCGTCAAGCTATCCCCGATATTGTTATCCTTCCTATACAGGTCTTCTGTATATTCTTGTCACCTTTTCTTGATCTCTTCTTCTTCTGTTAGGTCCTTGCCATCTTTGTTTTTGATCATACCCATTTTTGCCTGGAATTTACCTCCGATGTTTCTAATTTTCTGGAAGAGGTCTCTTGTCCTTCCTATTCTATTGTCTTCTTCCACTTCCACGCATTGCTTGTTTAAAAATAATTCCTTATCTCTTCTGGCTAACCTCTGGAATTTTGCATTTAATTGGGCATATCTCCCCCTATCACTGTTGCCTTTTGCTTTCCTTCTTTCTTGGGCTACTTCTAGTGTCTCGGCAGACAGCCATTTTGCCTTCTTGGTTTTCTCTTTCTTTGGGATGTATTTTGTTGCCACCTACTGAACAATGTTGCGAACTTCTGTCCATAGTTCTTCCGGGACCCTATCTACTAAGTCCAGTCCCTTAAATCTATTCTTCACCTCCACTGCATGTTCCTTAGGAATATTAGTGAGCTCATATCTAGCTGATCTGTGGGTCTTCCCTAATCTCTTGAGTCTGATCCTAAATTGTGCAATAAGAAGTTCGTGATCGGAACTACAGTCAGCTCCAGGTCTTGTTTTTACCGACTGTACAGATGTCCGCCACCTTTGGCTGCAAAGGATGTAGTCAATCTGATTTCGGTGTCGTCCATCTGGTGAAGTCCATGTATAAAGCCGTCTCTTAGGTTGTTGGAAGAGAGTGTTTGTTATGCAGAGTGAGTTGTCTTGGCAAAATTCTATCAGCCTATGTCCCGCTTCGTTTTGTTCTCCCAGGCTATGCTTACCTGTAATTCCAGGTGTCATTTGACTGCCCACCTTAGCATTCCAGTCTCCTGTGATGAAAATAACATCTCTTTTAGGTGTGTTGTCCAGTAAGTGCTGCAGATCGTCATAGAACTGCTCTACTTCAGCTTCTTCAGCATCTGTGGTAGGGGCGTATATTTGGATCACTGTGATGTTAGATGGCTTGCCCTGAATTCGAATTGAGATCATTCTGTCGTTTTTTGGGTTGTATCCAAGCACTGCTTTAGCCACTTTACTATTAATTATGAAGGCTACTCCATTTCCTCTGTGGTCCATTTGTCCACAGTAGTAGATCTGGTGGTCATTTGATGTGAAGTGGCCCATTCCAGTCCATTTCAGTTCACCGATGCCCAAAATGTCTATCCTTAATCTTGACATCTCACCAATAACCACATCCAATTTGCCCTGGCTCATAGATCTTACATTCCAAGTTCTAATGCTGTGTTGATCCTTAGAACATCGGATTCGCCGTTCACCACCAGCACCGTCGGCCACTAGCCATCCTTTTGGCTTTGAGCTAGCTGCGCCATCACGTCTGGGGCTAGTTGAACTCATCCTCTGTTCCTCCCCAGTAGCATTTTGACCATCTTCCGACCTGGGGGGTCTCATCTTCCGATGGTATACTGACATATCTCTGGTTGTACTGATCCATTTAGTTTTCACAGCAAGAATACTGGGGTGGGTTGCCATTACCTTCCCCAGGGATCGCATTTAGTCTGACCTCTCTGTCATGACCTTCCTGTCTTGGGTGGCCCTTCACGGTTTAGCTCATGGCATCATTGAGGTGCTCAAGCTCCAGCACAAGGTAACGTTCCTTTGCTGAAGAAAATCTAAGTACATTACTGTATTAATCATAGTTGATAGTTATGAGACATTTATTGTATTGTCCCTATATATGTTTACACACAAACCCTTCCCTGTTCAAGTAAGTTTCCAAGTCTGATTCTTTACAGCGTACCAGATGCACTTTTGTCATTGCATTATTTGCTTTTAATCATTTAAAGTCGCCTTTAAGGTATGCGACTCTAACCGCGTCGCAGTTAACTTGGTACAGTCTGCAAAGGCGCACCCAAAAAAGCCTCGTTTGCAACGACCATTTCATAATGGTATTATGTAATGATCAACTTTAGCCACGAAGGTGTACATTAACAAGCTCGCAGACCTTTAAAGACTCTGATTCTCGTTCTCTCTTGGCTTCAATTGCCTATTGCAACCCTGCAAGTGGGCACATGCGCAGACCACGCGCCCCAATCCAGAAAGAAGCGCGGGAACGGGGGAGGAAGGAAAGTGGATGCGCACTTTTCTCTCGGCAGGTGGGAGCACTAAGGAGATACATTCACTCCTCGTGCGTACTACGCACCTATCCTCGCCGGATTTGTCTGAGCGCCATAAAACGAACGCGCATCAGAGAAACCTCCACGAAAGCCCCGTGCTCATCCGGGTCTTTTGCTCTCGAGCCAGAGGGTGTGGTTAGAACAGCCGATCAGCCCCCACTCTTGGGCCTCGCTTCTTCGCTCGGTGAAGCGAGCGCGCGCGCTTTGCTTCCTTCAAAAGCGCGCTCACTCTTGCTCTGGCGCCTTACTTTGGGCCATGTCTCGATTAATGCCATGGCAACCTTAGAACGCGGGGAGACCCACCACCGCTCCCCACCAGACGAAACACATTTCAGAAACGTGAGCCGCCGGAGATCACGTCGAGCAGCTGGCCAATGGGGAAAAGAGGGTGGGGCTTGGCGGTCTCGTCACTCGGCACAACTGCGTAGAGTCACAGGGCGGACGGCGAGGCGAGTGAGGTTCGGCTTGGAGTGCAGCGGGGAAGCGGTTGGAGAGAAAAGAGAAGGAAGAAGCCGCGCGCTTCGCGACCGAGCCGCTCCCTCTCTTTCCCGCCGCGTCTCCGGAACGTCGTGGGGCTCCTTCCCCAGCTGTGAGCGGGCGCGCGAGACTGAGGAAAAGGGGTGATGCGTTTCCCGCTGGCGGCCATCTCCACCGCTCCCGCAGCCGCTGCTTCCACCGCCGCAGCCGCTGCCTCCACAGGGTCCTAGAGCAGCTCCAGAGGGGAGTTTTTCGTCCCCCGCTCCTCCCGCCTCGCCCCCACATTGACCGGAGAGTGGGCCCTTAGTGGCGGGATCCCTCTCGACATGACCCGTGAAGCCAACCTCACTCATTCCTGAGCAGCCGGCGACGCTTTTCCGCTTCTCGAGCCGACCCCCCCACCCCAGCGAGTCGGTGTGGGCGAGTGACGGGCCGTCGGAGATGGGAGTGAACTCGGTGCACTGGTTCCGCAAGGGGCTTCGACTCCACGACAACCCGGCGCTGAGGGAGGTCACCCAGGGAGCCGACACGGTGCGCTGCGTCTATATCCTGGACCCCTGGTTTGCGGGCTCCTCCAACGTGGGGATCAACCGGTGGAGGTGAGCGGGCAGGCGGCGGCGGTCCTCGGATGAAGCCGGTCGCTGCTCAAACCCATTCGAAGGCTTTGCGCAGGCGCGCCAGCGTCTGATTATACAATGCCGGGGCTCCTCGGCCGCCTTCGCACTCGTTTCTGACGTCTTAACGCTCAGAGCAGGAAGGGAGGGGGGACGATGACTGTCGCCCGCCTGCTCTCGGCAAAACAGGCTTGGTGCGCGCTTGCTTCCTCCTGAATTCAGCCCTTGTTCCCTAGGAAAGGCGTAAAAGGTGTCATAGACTGCAGAAGGCTGTGCTAGCTTCTCTTAATGGCGTGGGAAAGAGGGCTTAGAATGTTAATACCAAACCTTTGGCATTAGGTAGCTTGTGTTGGAGACGATAAAACGTTTTGTATAAATCAAATGGCTCTGTAATCCTATTCTTTTTAGCTGATCCAAAAAGGATGTTAGTAATCACATTTCTTGAGATGATAGAGCAAGTAACATCTACCAAGGCCCCCTAAGGTGAAAGTTTTGTATTATAAGAGATGGTTTTGTGTCCTGATTTCCCCATTATTGTGCTTGCTGTGCAAAAGACACTTAGTCATCACTTGGTTATATATATATATGGTCACTCTGCTATCCCTACTCTTGCTTGCCATGTCAAGTAATGTTCTTAGTTGGATCTCTTCGAGTCCCTTCCTGATGCTGACAGCAGAGAACCAATGACATATGCAATCCCTCCTGTTGCTATACACACTGTGCATCTCAACTGAATGTTTCATAATCAGTACTGAGTTCATAGAATTTGTGAAAGGTCTGCCAAAAGTTCTTGAGTTAGAATAGAACATTGGAAGTACCTGTTTGAGTGTAGTGCTTGGTTTCATTATAGGAGGAGAGTTGAGCAAAAATATAAGCTTTTGCGAGCTGGTTCTAACTTCATTAGATGAAGTGAAAGCTTATGCCTTTTAAAGCTTTAAAGGCTTTTTAAAGAGCTTCAAAAGCTTATGCTTTATCACAAAGTTTATGCCTTTTAATAAAATGTGTTAGTCGGAAAAGGTGCTACCCGGCTCCTGAATTTTTGTTACCAGACTAACACAGCTATCCTTGGACAGTGTCTACAATGAAAAGCACTAAGTTCAGTTGGATGGAGTGGAAATCCATAAAACCTACCAAGAAACTGGCACAGAAACAAACAGGGTATCTGATGAAGTGAGCTGCAGTTCATTAAAGCTCATGACTTTCAATAAAATTTGTTAGAGAAGGTGCTACCAAACTCCTCCTGATTTTTAGCTGTTTGTTCTGTTTCTTTTAAAAAAGTTGTAAAATTAGGAAATACATGCTGTGTTATGCATTTAATTTACAACACTGAGTGTAAACTTTATTCAGTACTCCCCTAGTGGTGTGGAAAGCAGATATCCGGTCATAGCAGAAGTGTAGAATGAGGCTATAGCTCAGCAGTGGAGCATCTCCTTTGCATGTAGAAGGCCCTTGGTTCAACCCTTGGCAACCTCAGAAAAGTGCTATTTTAGAAAGCCATTCCCAACATAAAGAGTTTTGCCAAGTGATACAAGGCTTCTTCTGATACAGTATCCCCAGGCGGTGTAACAGTTGTGGGTATAACTAATGCAGTTTCAGTAGAGTATGTTTTTAACATACTGAAACAAGGATCAGGGAATAAATCATTTTCAGAACTTTATTAAGACCTAGTGTTTTTAGGATAATTCATTTTTAAACTCTGAAGACCCAGTTTTCTGTTTATGTCTTTGTTTTGAAGTAACAACGATCAGTGGCCCAGTTACAGGTAAATGGAGAATTATAGGACTGTTGTATAATGGCAGCAGCAGGAATAGCCACTAGGCAAGAAAAATGAAAAATAAGTTTGCTTTCCATAACATGAATTGTGCAGCTTCTTGTGTGGCTATTGGCAATTGCCTGGTTGTGGTGTCTTGCAAATTTTTCAGCCTTTTTAAATCCAGTGTTAAGTACTTAAATGTCATTAATTTGAAATCTAGACCTCCAAGGATTCTGATTTTTCTGGGAACAAGCAAGCATGCTAATATATCTTGCTGGATCACTATCATTTGATTCTTGGCAGTTGATCCATTGTTGATTTAGCATTATATGCAGATAGTGTTCCTGGTTTGTAAGTCACAATAAGTTGAGGATGGAATTGCTTGGGTTTGTTAGACCTCTCACTGTTAAGGAAACCAAGTGAGAGAGATTGAACAATATGTATCAGTGGGTTGCAACATTATTTATGGGTTAGGCTGCGAGAGCTGGACCGTAAGGAAGGCTGAGAGAAAGAAGGAAGATCGATGCTTTTGAACTGTGGTGTTGGAGGAAAATTCTGAGAGTGCCTTGGACTGCAAGAAGATCAAACCAGTCCATCCTCCAGGAAATTAAGCCAGACTGCTCACTTGAGGGAATGATATTAAAGGCAAAACTGAAATACTTTGGCCACATAATGAGAAGACAGGACACCCTGGAGAAGATGCTGATGCTAGGGAGAGTGGAGGGCAAAAGGAAGAGGGGCCGACTAAGGGCAAGGTGGATGGATGATATTCTAGAGGTGACGGACTCGTCCCTGGGGGAGCTGGGGGTGTTGACGACTGACAGGAAGCTCTGGCGTGGGCTGGCCCATGAAGTCACGAAGAGTCGGAAGCGACTAAATAAACAACAAAAAACATTTGTATCTTACTTTCCATCTGTGTACTGAAGTACACAATATTGAAAATATCCTGACAAAGAAGTAAATGCAGAGATGCTTAGAATGTATGCAAAAATTTTGGGCATGATGCAGTGAGGTATATTGGAATTATTAGTTAGTGATGTGGTAAGATGTGTGCAAAATTCATGTTAAACTTGTGAATGAGTTTCATTACAGCTAGCCTACTGACATGCTGTGCAGAATTGCTAGCCTGCTGTGACATTTAGCAATCATTGACCTCTTTTCTTTTCATTCTTTTCCTGTAGCATATGTTATAGTATTCATATTGTGAGAACTTAATGTTCAGGCGTTTTACTGTGTAACTTTTTTTTTCTGAATATGCCTTGTTTCTTCATTAACAAATTAAATTAAGAAAAATGAATTCACAACAGGTTGAATTCTTAAAGTCTGTTATGTGGTTCTGTTAAGATTCCTGTGACTCTTGTATACAACAACTAACTATTGTTTGCTAAATATTCTATTTTGATGTCAAGGATGGACAGATGCAGAGTTCCTCCTCAGGTACAATAAAATAAATATCCATTACGTATTTTATCTTACTGGTGTAAGACAGGAATCCTCAGTGTGGATATATTTCAGAATTTGAAGAAATGGTTGCCATGTGGGTCTGTTAGTCACAAGAACAAATAACTTGCCCAAGAAACTAAATACAAGGCAGAAATCAGATATAAGCAAAACTAGGTATTTTCCATTACCAAAAGAGTAGTTTTTTTATAAGTGAGACTGATCATATTTTAGGAGTTGCACTACAGTTTTTCCTCCCATTTTAAAGTGGTGAGAAGATGTGTTGTCACTTCTAAGCAGTCTTGGGGTAGTTGTGTGAGGCTCTGAAACTGCAAGTTAGATGATTCACCTGGAAAATGTAAGTGGGAAATTGTCATCAGTTTTCACAATTGTGATAGCAGAATGCTCCAAGGGGCATAAAATTACAGTTCAACACTGGAGGTGGGTTTGTGACCTCAGTTTGCCCGGAAATGATGCTATTGTATCAGTGTGTATAGTTCTCCTGGCTCTTAATTCAGCTGCATATCTATGTTATAAGGCACGTATCTATTCAACTACGTATCTGTCACATAGCATCTATGTATAGCAAGTACATACAGATAAGTGATTTTTTGTTCTGGAAATCTGTACTGAAAGTAAATCAGTGAAGGTACTTTCTTTTGCATAGATTCCAGATGTATGGACTTCAAATCCCAGAATTCCAGAGCCAGCATGGCCATTGATTAGAATTTTGTGAGGTGAAGTCCACACACCTGTTGCCAAGGTTGGAAAACACTGTGTTAGACAAAATAAGGAGCTCAAATTTTTATGACTTAGATTTTGAATCTAAAAGCAATTTTATATTAAGCTGATTAGCAAACAAGTTACTACTATTGAAATAAAAATGTTTATACTATGTATATATATCCGCTGTATTATATCGGTAAAAATACCCAAATAAATTAAAGGCAGGAGAGAAAAGTAAAGAAAGGAAAACCTTACTAAATAATTTAAACCAGCACCATTTATTACACTCCACATATGTTTGTATCAGTGCTAATCATCCTTCTTTGTACATTGTCCATATACCAAATCATACCTTGACTTATGTACTTTTTTCACCTTGTTCTTTTTGAGGATTTTATCAAATATTACCTGTATTACCAGCTTTATTCATTATTTGTAAAAGAGATTTTTAAAAGTTCTTCCCTGATATTGTGTTATATTAATAGTTTTATAAAACACTTCTGTTTATTATTTGCAAGCCAGTTATAAATGGTATATGTATTTCTTGCCCATATTTTCATAATTAAAAGTTACGTTGCAACTTAGTTGATTTTAAGAGTCAGACTTTAATGACTCACAACCAGCCATAAAAGATTTGCTTTGGGGCAAAACTTTCCAAGTCCTACAGTTTTCTCCATAACAAATTGGTTTTTGTTTTATTGCAGCTTGACTTACTGTAGCATGAGTCAGGTCTGTAGCCTACATTCAATCCATGGATGTCCTTTGTTTGATCTTTGAATCTCCTTGTCATTTATCCACCAAAGGACAGTAAAAGAAGTAAAAATAGCTGCATTTGTCATTGCTAATTGTGGTGAAAATTTAGCAGTTTGGTTCCCATTTCTTCTCTGTGAAAGGAGTCAGATTTTTGTTTCCACCATGTATTGTGGTGAGAATATGTGTATTTCTGATGGCCTATACCAGCACATGATAAATCTCTTGGGCCTAAAATATTATCCAGCTCTGTGTTAGGCTGTGACAGTGGAATTGTGTCAGAGAAGAGCTATTTAGGGATCCATGACCTTTACTAGCCCAGATGCTCTTTCAAAAGTCCAAATGTCCTAAGATCTTATGGAAAGTTTTGTTGTTTTTTTAAAGGGATGCCTGGGTAGATGCTATGTTGTTAACCAGGTTTAGCCATTGTCAATGTGTATCTTCATAGACAACATTCTGACTTCTGTATTTGAGCAGTAGATATTAGAATTATGTTGATTTTGATTACATGTTAGTGAGAATGGAGAAACAATTGATGGAAAAGCTTCCTAATATTCTAACCGTAGTACAATAATTCATTTTACTCTATTCTTTGACATTTAAATGTTTTAGGCTTTAAAGATACAGTTGTCTGAAATACTGTAGCCTAGTTTTGTGAGTTTTTATTTTCTTTTTAACAAAATTCTGATTTTGTTTAGAAGTGCAGCCTGATCTCTTCAAAACACTGTGGTGATGAACTTGAAATTCAAGTTATGAAACTGTGTTGTAGCATGATCTCTAAAGTAGGTCATAGTGACGGGGAGTAGTCCAAACAGCCTGGTGGTTGCTAGAGCAACGGCCTATTTAAAAAACTTTCTGTTGATTCATATTGAAGTAAGCCTTTAGAAATCATGTAAATAAACTGGATAAGAGATATACACCAAAGGTGATAATAGTAAAGGTTTGTTAAACTGGCTGTCTTTCTCTAGAAAGCTTTAGGGACTTGAAAGGTGAAATGGTATATTTTTATCTTATTAGATGTTCTCTTTCTTCATGGACCAGTGAAACATAGTTGTGTGATACATGAAAAATTATCAATATAACACAAGTATTCCCTTTAATAACTGTTCCTGGTTTTGATTATAATCAATATATTCCTTCCTTTACCTAATAATAGAAATTGTTGCAAATCTGGTTTAAGAATACATCTGAATTTCTAGGCAACAAATTCTCAAACAGTGGAATTAGATTCAGGGTTAACATTTTCAACCATTTACCTTTTTAACATTTAGTCAATTACAGTATATTAAAACAGGCTTACAAATGATTCAACATGTATATTATGAATTAATAAGAAAGTACTTTGATCCAAATCCTAAACTGGCAGCCAGAAGGGCAGGGATGGGGGGGAGATAAGCAGGTAGGGGGAGTTGAAGTGGAGGCAGTTTGCGCAGGGCAGAAGAACATGACTCTGGGACATTGCAACAGTTGTAAATGCAAGGACTGGCCGTAAGTCCATTTTTCCAGCACCATCGTAAGTTTGAACAGTTGCTGAACAAATGGATGTAACCCGAGGACTACCTTGGTAGTCCTTGCTTAGTGACCACAATTGGGACCAGCAACTTGGTCACTAAGCGCCATGGTTGCTAAGTGAAAAATCATGTGACCATGACAGGCTTACAGCCTTACTTCCCCTTCAGTCATTAAGCGAAGCACTGCAGTCGCTAAGAAAAAAATTACGTGGCTGTGACTTACGATTTTGCTATCGCCTACCCTATTAACTTTGCTTGTCACAAGCTGATTGCAAAGCACATGAATGGCAATCACATGAGTGAGGGATGCTGCAACAGTCATAAATGCAAGGATTGGTCGCAAAGTTACTTTTTTGGCATTGTTGTAACTTTGAATGGTTGCTGCATGAGACACTCAGTAAACAAGGATTATCTCTACATTGGTGAAGGTTGGTTTGGACTTCAGACAGAAGCCCAGGATTCCACTAGTCCCCATAACCCACCCACCCCCAACAAATTTGTGAGTGGTAGATGATATGGCAGCTGAAAATAGGCTCACTCTTTTTCCTGGGCTGAAATAGGTAATTCATGACCCTCTAGAACTGGTGCTGCTTCCCACAGCATCCCTTTTTTATTTTAAATTAACAATCATAGGTGCTTGTTTTCTTTTGATAATTTAAAAAGACTTTTCTATAGCAAAATGATGCTTATTCCCAAGTAAGAAACTAGGGGCCAATTTTTAAGACAATAAAAGTCAGTATCTAAAATAATGGTCTGTCTGTAGTTCTCTCAGAGCAAGCACGACATGTTCCAAAAACTAAGCTGGAAAACCTTAGATCTTTATTGGAAGGTGAGCACTTTTTAATATGGATTCTCTACCTGACAGACCAGATTAGAGACAGATTATCATTGAGAAGATCTATATGGTTGCCAAGAGTTGACCGTGACTTCATGGCACATTATCATTCTAAAATTACCTCTCTTTGGCTGATGGAAGAGAATTTAAAAGCTACTGGATGTACTTCTTCCCTTGTGAACCAAATAAAATTTTAAAGATATTTGAGCAAAAGAAGCTGAAATGTATGTATATATAAAATTTTAGTCACTGCCCATCTCACTCAAAGAGTGACTCTGGGCAGTTTACAGTAAAACAAGAATAAGGACAAGAACTATGCTTAAGTTACTGTTAAACTTGGCTCAGGACCAAGTTATAATAGGTAGATAGCAAGCAATTACAAACTGCCAAAATCTTGGAAAGTCCTGTGTAAGAAGATTTTGTCTAAGCTGCAAGATTTTACCCAATTTTTTAATTAAAAAAGGAGGCAAGTGAGCACCATCTAGTGGTCCCACATGGCAAAGCTGAAGCAAAATGGCTGATAGGAATGTGTTGGCTATTGAAATGAAAACTATTAAAAAACTATTAAAACGGGGGGAGGGGGGACACAGATAAAGTAAGCAATCTGAAAACACATTTTAATGTGCAAATCCATTCCATTCTCATTTGAGGAAACAATGTTGAAAACTGCCCTTTGCAGTAAAGAACAAACTGTAGTTACCAAGCAACAAGTATCTGTACCTTGCTCAAAACAGCAAAAGCAAACATTTTAAATTGCTGCCCTTGCACATAGAGAACAAGGGAGGTCTTGTAGGCTTAGGCATTGTTCCTGTTATCATAATGCTAACTATGGTTTAGTGTTATCTGAACTGGATCTATATGTGAAAGGTGAAAGGTCCCCTGTGCGAGCACCGAGTCATGTCTGACCCTTTGGGGGGACGCCACTTTCACGACACCTTCTTGGCAGACTATAGTGAGTTGGCTTGCCATTGCCTTCCCCAGTCGATGTCATGAGTACTGATGGTGAGCAGGAGGGGGCCCCTATCCAGCGGGGAAAACGCATGCGTAGTACTGAGGAGTTAAGCAGCCATTCAAAGAGACACAGATCAGACTCGCCTTGACTTTTGGGGTTTATCTGTCTGGGTTTTTCCCACGCTTCTTCAGTTTGTTAGGATTTTCTGTCTCATGTAGCAGTAATAAAACACTAGAGACCTATTCCTTGTCTCAGCGTGGTTCCTGACTGTTAGGACAGTGACCTTCCCCAGCAAGCTGGGTACTCATTTTACCAACCTCGGAAGGATGGAAGGCTGAGTCGACCTGAACCAGTTACCGGAGAATCCAGCTTCCACTGGGATCAAACTCGGGTTGTAAGGAGACTTTCGGTTGCAATACTGCCGCCTACCACTCTGTACCACATGAGGCTCCATATGTAATATACTGGAATTGAAATGCAGTCATCAAAAATTATTTTTGGTGCCGAAAATGCTTGGTGAAAGAAATAGAAGAGAGGTCCCATCATAACACTTGAACGAAGATAGTTCTTGGGAAACTGCTCTGCTGTTTTGATTGCCAGCAACTGCTACCATATATTAAAAATAATACTGTGGCTTAAATGTAAAACTATCAGAAGCCAAGGAATAAGAATGCTGGAGTACTGCAGTACCATTCAGTTTGCAGGATATAATAATTAAGTATATTAGTAAAACTGATTTGTTTATTGAAGCAATAAAAAGACTTGGGAATTTTCGTTTTCTGAAATAACTTTACTTTTTAAAAATCATAAAATCAACAATTATTTTAGTTTAGAGTTTCAGTAGTTCCATTTTATCAACCATATCAATACAGTACAGTGTGTCGTTTTTTTCCAAGAAGAAGAAATAAAGATTTAACTATGTAATGTGCATTTAGATTAATAAGAGCATCTTATCTATTTATTCATATAAATATTCTTGTTCACAGGGTTTGATATATCTGTTAGAAACTACATGCGGTGTAACACTATAACCTTCAGGAAATTTGAGATTATAGAGGAAGTACTTGTTGGTGGAAAAAATGGGGCTGGAAGAAACAAGGGACAAAATTTGTTACAGAAGTCAGTTTTGAGTATTGATGGGAAATTCTTGGGAATAGAGGAAAAAAACTCAGAAGCCTGATTCATCTGTCAAGTGTTTGAATCTCCCTCTTCAAATGGAAGAAAAGAGTACTATTTATATACATTTGATAATTTTATCAAACCTGGATAACTATAATATTTGAACTATTCTGTCCTTTGTTAGTTAATAATTGAAAAGCTTTACAGGTCATCATAAAGACTCTGGTTACTAATCGTCTTCCAAGTCGTATGCGGACCATCATAAGTAGGATCAGGTTTTTCTTACACTTGGTTTAAAGCATTGGCTCATGGTTTTTTGCCTATGACTACTGCTGCAGTAGTTCTAAAGTTAGTCTAGAATATTCTCTTCATAGCTGTCGCTTCTCTTTCAACCATTCTCTGTCCTCAGATTTGTGGAACAGGGGAAAATAATTATTTGGACACCTTAAGCAACTTGAAGTGAATTTTTTTAATATAATCATTAAAATACAATCTGCCAGCTATCAAAATTAATCAGTGCCTCCCTGTAGTTTTGAAAAATAAAAAGCTTACTGGTCTACTAATAGTCAAAAATGTTAGAGGATTAAGCATGGCATTTGTTCATGTATTTCTGTACTATAGATAGAGTTGCACTAATTCTGATAATTTAATGTTTTTAAGTTTAAGTATTTTTAAGTGAATCAACAAATTTAAAGTACTGCTAAAATTCCAATTGTAGATACTGTAATCGGCTACAAGATGTTCCTGATTCTTCAGAGATTCTGATCTTTACCAAGTAATTGTTTTTCCTATTTTGGCCATCATGATATTTTGCAATGAATGATGTATTTAACATCTTAGTGTCGCTTATTTTACCAAGAGAAAATAAGCCTTGGGACATTAAACTTTTTTTTATATAGGCAGTCCTCGTTTAATGATGGTCCGAAGTTACGACGGCCTCTGAATGAGTTCTTTATGGCCTGTAAAGCATTTCCAAGCGTCACAAAATTGTCCCCCCCCCTCCCCGTGGTCACATGATCTCATTTTGGTCATTTGGCAACCGGCTTGCATTTACTACTGGTTGCAACGTCCCACAATTGCATGATCATGTTTTGCAACTTTTTTTGCCATTTTATCTGACTACTGGGCCATATTTTTCTGACATGTCAGGACATTTTTCATCACCCCAGTAAAGTCAACATCATAGTAAGCAGGCTTTTTTCTCCATGAATTGAACAGTGTGTCCATGTGCACACACACACACAAACGAGACACCCAGAAGCGACTTAGAAAGTACTTCATGAGTTGGAAAAAGGAACAGCTGCTTTACTGATTTAAAGAAAGGTGCTTTGTACTTCTGATTTGCACAGCTTTAGTAAACAACCTGTTATGAAGGGAGCGGGGGCTCAAGAAGAGCAGCAGCATAAGACCCAAGGAGTATTTGACATTTTAAGAGACTGCTGTTGCCTTTTTCTTTAAAGGATTTTTTTTTTTACAAGACAGCCAGTGTCCTCTATGTGTATACCCATTAGAATCAGTATTTTTGTATATAGAACCAAGATCATAGATTATGACTGATTATAATTCTTTCTGCACAAATCTTGTCTTTGTGGAAAACATTTACATTTACATGGGGTCCAGTTCTGTTATTTTTGAAAGAGAAGGGCGAAATTTTTTATCTACCTTCATGTCATCCTCTTTACAGGTTTCTCCTTCAGTGTCTTGAGGACTTGGATGCCAACTTGCGAAAACTAAATTCTCGTTTGTTTGTGATTCGAGGACAGCCTGCAGATGTATTTCCTAGGCTTTTTAAGGTAAGTTTGGATTATTTGAAGAGGCCCTGAAGCAAGTACAAAAGTATTCACAAGATTCTGGAATGTATGTTCAATGATATAATTGCCAAGATGAGGTTTATGTGAACAGATAATCCTGGATTTTTGGTTTTCAACTTACTTGAATACTATGGTTAAATTTAAAAAGCTGTCCATGTAATTTTTATTGGGCATACTTAATGGGCATAATTTGGCTGCGATTTGCTTCATAACATTGGGAATTAAAAATAAAAACCTAGTCAAATTGCTTAGTTTTTAATTCTTTATCTTCATTACAATTTCATATTATAATGTGATCAAATATCTTAAATACAAATATCATCTGTAAAGACGAAGCAAAAATTTAAGCTCACAGTACCTTGTTTCCATAATGTATATTCACTTTTTCTTTCTGTTCTAGCTTAATTCTTCCAACTTGATAACCCTTGGTAAAATCTCTTCAGATTAAAGCAAAATTAGATTCTGTATGTACACACTTGTAAAAGAGGGAAGGAAAGGCTTAATTGCATATAATCCAATTTTATGAATATGGACATTTTAAGAGGAAAGTAATAAAAAGTATTGTTTGGAATCTTGGGGGGGATCCTGCCCTGATAGTTAAATATAAATAGTAAAATCTGTTGTATCTGTTCAGTGCCCTTTTCCAATACTGTTTGGAGAGAAATGCTAGGAAAGTGGAGCTAAAGCACTCTAAGTGTTTTGATATTACTGTACATTTTAATCCAATATTCATTTTATGGGGTCCAGTTCTGTTATTTTTGAAAGTGGAGGGCAAAAGACCTTCTTCCAGCTTGCTTAAAACCTTCTGTGGCAGAATTCTTGGCTTTTATATGGAGAATAATTGTTCTGCATTTGCTATGTAATATAGCCAACCATTTGTTTTTATGCATTCAGAATAAGTTAATATATGTTATTCCCTCTTATTCCTTGACAATTGATGTTTTAAAAAATCATATCATTATTTGAAATTA
This sequence comes from Candoia aspera, assembly GCF_035149785.1. Classification (NCBI taxonomy): domain Eukaryota; kingdom Metazoa; phylum Chordata; class Lepidosauria; order Squamata; family Candoiidae; genus Candoia; species Candoia aspera. The sequence continues at coordinate 24,284,902 of NC_086159.1, forward strand.
TAGGAATGGAACATTTCAAAACTTTCTATTGAATATGACTCTGAACCATTTGGAAAGGAGAGAGATGCAGCAATTAAGAAGTTGGCCACTGAAGCAGGGTTGGAAGTCGTTGTGCAGATATCGCATACTTTATATGACTTAGACAAGTAAGTTAACAACTTAAGTGTAAAAGAGAAAAATAATAAGTAATTAAGCAGTATAGATAGAAACTGATAGTGACAGAGAATAGAAAATAATTCTGAATCAAACATTTTCTATTACAGCATTTTCCTGTAGAAATACAATTTTTTGTTAAAATATATCAATTCTTACAATTATTTAGTAGCAAAATGGATGGTTTCCACATCAATCAGATTTAGCAGTTTAATTCGTTTTAAGCACTATGAAACATATTTATATCTATGTATGAAACCTGTATAGTTCTGATTTCAACAAATTGACTTATGGCACTTTATAGTAAAAACATAAAACATCCATGATAAAGAACAATAAAACATACGTGGTAACAGGACTCAAATGCAGCATTAAAACGGCCATGATAGTTTAAAAATAAAATATTTTAAACATTAGTGATGTGAAACAATAACAGAAAACTTGGTGATATTTGTACACTAGGGAAAAGCCCTATGAAATAGCTGTCTTTAGTTGTTTCCTGAATGTTGTCTGAGAGGAGGCAAGCCTGAAATCAATGGGGAAGCTGTTTCAGAGAGTTGGGATTGCAACAGGAAAGCAGCACCTCCTGGTAACAGCCCCCCAAATTTTCACCAGCAACTTCTTTCAATGCAATCTTACTGGTCAGGATAATTCTGGCTGGATAATGTAGTCCTGAGTATACCTAGGTGCTAAGCCATGAAGGGCTTTATAAGTTAAAACCAGCACTTTAAAATGTACCAGAGACCAATTGGGAGCCAGTATAAAGTCTGAAATATAGGTGTGATGTGTCGTTGATGGTGACTGCTAATCAAAACCCAGGCCACTGCATTCTGGAGCATTTGCAGTTTCCAAGTAGTCTTTAAAGATAGCCCTATATAGAGTGCATTACAGTAGTCCTATCTTGTGGGGACAAGAGTGTGAGTTACTGTAACCAGGTATCCCACCCAGATAAGGTGATAACTGACGCACAAGTTGAAGTTGGGCAGAGGCTCCCCTGCCACAGTCTCCACCTGCTGGTTTAGCAGGACCCATGTGTCCTGTTCTCCTGTCCAGGAGAACTCCCAAGTCAAAGATTAGTTCTTTTATAGATAGTGTTTCCCCATCAAGAGACAACATTGGAGACAGGAGAACACCAATGTATTTAGTAACGTCATCTTACTAACTTCAGCCTGTTTTGTCCCATCCAGACACTTACAGCCTCCAGACACTGGGAAAGAACCTCCATGACATCTCCAGTCCAGCCTAGGGTAGTAATACAAAGCTGGATATTGTCAATGGTACTGGTGATAGCACACCCCAGACTGTTGAATTACCTCACCCAGCAGCTTCATGTAAATGTTAAAGAATAGGGGAGAAAGGACCAATCCCTACAGCACTCCACAAGTGAGTGGTCATATGGGTGATCTGTTCTCCCCCATAAACATCAACTGGAACTGCCTGCTGAGGAAGGAGTAAAACTACTGTAAGACAGTGCCTCCAATCCCTAACCTCTACACCTAGTCCATAAGGATACCATGATCAATGGTACTGAAATACACTGAAAAGTTGTATTGGACCAGGAGGAGTATTCTCCCCCATCCATGTCTCAACAAAGGTCATTCAGTAGAGCCACCAGTGCTATCTCAGTGCCATACATCTGAAATGTAACTGGAAAGGATCTAGATCAGGATTTATCAACCAAGGGTCCACAGAACCCTAGGGTTCCGCGAGAGGTCACTAGAGATTCTCTGGGAGATGACAATTTATTTAAAAAGTTATTTCAAATTTGGGCAACCTCACATTAAAGAGGTAAGTTTCACCCTTTATTTTTAGCTTAAGAATGCTGTTAATGCATATATACAGGCCTACCTGTGAAACGAATATAATAATTTTGTAACTTCCGGCCTGTATTTGAGCCTGAATGTGCAGGGGTTTCCCAAGGCCTGAAAACTATTTCAAGGCTTCCTCCAGGGTCAGAAAGTTGAGAAAGGCTGATCTGGATGGTCTGTTTCATCTAGCCTTACAATAAAGCAGAATTAGCTCATCTGGTCGTGTTTCCTGTCTGGTTTACCTGGGAGGGCTGACATCAGTCTTCTTAAGTCTGAAAATGCGAATCTCTTTTCAAAGGGGATTTTGAATCAGATACTGACCCAAACACCCACCATTACCTAGGCTGCCTTTCCCCTGGGAACTGTTCTCTCCTCTTCCTGTTTAAAAACAACAACACGAAACCCTATGGACAGCTCATCCCCATCTACCCCTTTATTGCAGATAGGAGCTCTCCACACAGTGCCCCATCTCTTGCTTAGGCAGATATTCAAAGCTAGTATCACATCCCCTGCCCTAGATATGACAAAGTATCCTGTTAGTTGCCCCTGGGCACTGCCTAGTTTAGTGGGGTGCAGATTATTACAGTCCCTAACTCCCCTTCAAATTATAACTGTATTTCTTAAAACACTTTAAAAAGTCTAATAAAAATAACTTTTAAGTAAAACTTACATTTAATATTTAAGGTATTGTTTTTTTAAATGTTTCTCCCCTATGAAAACATTTCAGTTCTGTCACTTTTGGCTGTTCTGTTACTTTGGTTGTTGAGATGTTGGAAGTGGAAAATTAATGGTTTCCATACCAGTCAATTTTGCAAACTAGTTTCCAGAGCCTTGATTTTTTGATACTGAATTGAGTTTAGACTACTTACAATACTTAAAAATATATTCAGGAAGTACAAGTACTGGAGCAAAAATGACATTATTCTTGAATGATAGCCTTCTGTGTCCAGTTTCTGGCCAGCATTAAACTTTTTAGCTATGGGTTTACTTTTTGTATATCATGGAGTAGAATGCATTGATAAACTTCTATAGTTCGTGAAACCTGAAAGATTGTCAGGCAATAATATGAGGAATCTAAATGGAACTGAAATATTAACTATATTAAGATTAATCTATTAAAATGTATGGAAGTGAGAGATTGTCTCTTCCTTTTCTTCACTTAATTTTTTTTTCTTTTAAAACTGTTTTTTCCAAGTATATTCAGAAAATAGGGTTGTACAGTGCTGCAGAGTCAAAGCAAAAAAGTGATTTGGAGCATGCAGGGATCTGCATGTAGCATGTGTCTGCAGTACGTTAAACCAAATGTGTGTTTTCCTGGGATGGTGCTACAGCTGTGGAGGGCAGTCGTATTATACAGGAAAAGATACAGCTACTCTAAGGAGCTGCAGACAGGTACTGAAATAGGACTGTTGTCATGCGCTCTACATGGGGCTGCCCTTGAAGAATATCTAGAAGCTTCAGCTTGTGCAGAATGCAGTGGCATGGGTAGTTATGTGTGTTCTAGAACAGCGCAAGTTACGCCTTTGCTCTGTGAGTTGCATTGGTTGCCAGTCTGCTTCCGGGTCAGTTCAGGGTGCTTGTTTTGACCTTTAAACCCCTTCATGGCTTGGGGATGGGGTTTGAGGGACCGCCTCTCCCCAGTTACATCTGCTCATCCCATCAGATCCGGCAAGAGAGGCATGTTGCGGGTCCCATCTCTCAGGGAGCTACACTTGGCAGGCCCGAGGAGGTGGGCCTTCTCTGCCTTGGCACCTGCCTTAATGGAACATTCTCCCCCCTGAAGTGAGGACAGCTCCATCCCTCCTTTTTTCTGGAAGTCCCTCAAGACCTGGCTTTGTCATCAGGCCTGGGGGTCCCCGGGGACTGGTGAGATCTTGGGGTGGCTCCACTGCTGATCAGATCTGTCATGAGTAAGGATGGCGAGCAGGGGGTTCCCATCCAGGCTGTTAAGCGCATGCGTAGCACTGAGGAATTGGGCAGCCATTCAAAGAGACACAGATCGGGACCGCCTTAACCTTTGGGGTTTATATGTCTGGGTTTTTCCCACGCTTCTTCAGTTTGTTAGGATTCCTGTTATGTACAAGCAATAAAACATTAGAGACCAGTTCCTTATCTCAGCGTGGTTCCTGGCTGTTAGGACAAGATCTCTTGAGTGGCGGGGGGGGGGTTAAACTTTTCTTAATATGACTATGTTTGATATATTTATTGTTTCATACTGGTTTTTTTTTTTTGCTGTATGCCGCCCAGAGTTACTTCTTGTGAGATGGGCAGCCATATAAATTTGGGAAATGAATGAATGAATAAATGTACCCCAGTACACATCTTCTAAGAGTCTTACACAGCCCTAATATAAAACATGATGAATTATATAGAAGACAGAAATGATCCGTCCTTCCTCCCTTCCTTTGCTTTGTAAATACAATAGATTTACTAGCCAACAATCCATTAGAAAGTATGTGTGTGGCTTTTTAAAGCCCATTTCTTCTTCTTTTTTTAAAAAAAGTTAAAAACTTGGAATAGAAATAGACTACATCTCTTCAATTTGGTGATGTGATGAGGAGGAGACTGGTGCACAAGCTGCATGTAATTCATGGGGCATGGATTGACTACAATACTTAGGCACAAGGAGTATAGAAAATTATACTCAACCGCTTTTTTAGCATTTTAATGTTGGTCTGAGACCTTGTTTCTTGTAGTAATTTCTTTGTAACCAATTGTTACCTAGCGTTTCCAGTGATCTGTTCATTCATCCACAGAGTAACCAAATATATTGTCATTTAACGTATTTCATTAATTATTTGTCTGGATTAAGATGATTGGAGTTGCTGTATTAGCTGTGCCCCTTAGCCTTTTCTATGTTTCTAATGAGGAATTCAGTTACTCTATCCACAATATGAAATAAATGTCTTGACATATTACAGGTGAGAAATGTATAGTTGTACAACAAACAGTGATTCTAAAAGTATAAATTGACATTGCATTCTTTGTATGTAGAATTATAGAATTAAATGGAGGGCAGCCACCTCTTACGTATAAGAGATTCCAAACTCTAATAAGTAGAATGGAACCATTGGAGATGCCTGTGGAAACTATTACTGCAGAAGTAATGTCAAAATGTACCACCCCAGTTTCTGATGATCATGATGAGAAATATGGTGTTCCATCACTGGAAGAACTAGGTAATCCAAGATATATACCATCATTCTTATTCCTTGTATATTACTAAAAAAAATGCCTCTTCTAATATGTGGTCATAAGTAGGAGGCTCTAGTTAGTTTGCTTATAGAAGATAGTAAGGTCTAATTGAAGGATCTGAATGATAATATCCTACCATTTACAACAATACTTAAAGCTCTGTATAAGAAAATCATACGGTCTAGTTTATTAATAGATGCTTCTTCATAGGTAGTATTCTAGAATGTGTAGGGTTGCCACATAATCACAGAGTTTCTTGAAAATATTTGCTTTATTGTGAAGTGAAAAGAGCAAGCCCCTAGTTGTTAAAGTTTTAAAGACTTGCTCCTAATTGGATGTTGACAACTCACCGAGGATTTCTAGTAGCTGAAAGAGGGACTTTAGCATGTCTTCCACTGCACTGAGTAGCAAATCCTGAATAAATTATTCAAAACTCAAAACTTGCTAGTTAAGCATTGGGTTCAGATCAGTGTTTTCATTATATATGTATAGTAATTGTTTAACCTACTGAAGTTTTATAATCTATACAAATTGCAGCTTGACTAATAACATTTGACTAATGTTTTGGTATTGTAGGTTTTGATACAGATGGATTGCCTTCTGCTGTTTGGCCAGGAGGAGAAACAGAAGCACTCACGAGACTGGAAAGACATTTGGAAAGAAAGGTATGTTGTTCAACTTCGTTGTCCTACAAGCATAGTTCAATACTTTACTGAGGTATGAAAAGTTGGGCCAGAGTTCTAATAAAATGAACTTGGAGAGTGTTGTCCTCTATATGCTTGTTTTCTAGTATAGTATGCTATGCTATGCTATGCTATGCTATGCTATGCTATGCTATGCTATGGTTTTTATTGAGAAGTAATTCTGAATGCTTTAATATATGATTAGCTTTAATTTTGCATATCAACTATACCTGCAGTTAAAACTTTTATACTGCATAGACCTTTACAATCCCACCTATCCATCCTTTGTACCCCTTGGGCTTTTTAAGTGAACAGAGAATATCATTTATTTATCTAATTAATTAAATTTATGCCACCACCCATCTCCATCAATGGGGGACTCTGGGCAGTTTACAATAAAATGATACTAAAAACATCCACCTAATTTACCATTAGAAATATAAATAGAAAATAAATATAAAATCCAAGTGGAGATGGAACACAATCACTAAGGGGTGCTATGGCGCCAGCCACCCTCTGGTGGAGCTGTCCCTCTCTCGCTTCCCAAGCAAGGCAGCAGAACCAGGTCTTCAGTTTCTTCTGGAAGTCCGAGAGCAAAGAGACCCATCTCAACTCCGAGGGCAAGATACTCCAAAGGGCAGGCACCGCTGCAGAGAAGGCTCACCTCCTGGACCCCGCTAGATGAAATTCCTTTGCTAATGGGGTCCGTAGCATGCCCTCCCTGCCTGCCTGACCAGGTGGTGGGTCGAGGTTATGATGTTATATTAAACAGAGAATTTGGAATATAGACCCCTGAAGGCACAGAAGCTCTATTTCACACTATCTGGAAGATGGGCATCATTACAAAAGTTTTACTTCAGTAAAATACTTTTCTAGTTTTGCAGTATCCAGATCCTGGAGAAGTGAATTACAAAATAAGCTGTTAACTCTTCTACATATATTTTAGTATCTTGTCTGTATATTTAACGCAAGTATTGATTCAAATGTGATGATTGGAGGGGGAAAACCATCAAAAAATTATCACTGTTTTCCTGCAATGAAAATTTACTAAGCATCTTCAATACAGGATAAATAGTGACTCCTTTATAATTCATGTGTAAATACACTGAAAATGATATGTATGAGTGATTCTCATATTCTGAGAATTTGTTGTATACCTGTTGCAAGTTTGGTTTTTAAAATGGTTGGTAAGAAACACATAATAACAAACAGTAAATATAAATACGCTTTTTTCTTTTTAAGGCTTGGGTAGCAAACTTTGAACGACCTCGAATGAATGCAAATTCCCTTCTCGCAAGTCCAACAGGACTTAGTCCTTATCTACGTTTTGGCTGCTTATCCTGCCGCCTATTTTACTTCAAATTAACAGACTTGTACAAAAAGGTATGAATTGACCACCTGGATTTACCAGTATTTTGTCTGTGATAAGACATGTATTTAAAAACTGCGTTTTTATCACATGTCTTGATTTACAGGTGAAGAAGAACAGCTGTCCTCCTCTCTCCCTCTATGGCCAATTGTTGTGGCGTGAATTCTTTTACACAGCAGCAACTAACAATCCACGATTTGATAAAATGGAAGGCAATCCCATATGTGTGCAGATCCCGTGGGACAAAAATCCTGAGGCTTTGGCCAAGTGGGCAGAGGGTAGAACAGGATTCCCTTGGATTGATGCTATAATGACCCAGCTGCGTCAGGAAGGCTGGATCCATCATCTTGCCAGACATGCTGTGGCATGCTTCTTAACTCGAGGTGATCTATGGATTAGTTGGGAGGAAGGAATGAAGGTACAATTTTCTTTTAATTAATGAATTTTGGTATTGCCCTTACAATTTCATTTTGATATCTCAAGCTTGTAAATGTTTCTAAATAACCTTAACACAAGTTGTATTACCTAGTCAGTTTGTACAAAATAAGCTGTGGCTATATACGGTTGATTCTTCTACAGAACGTGTTGTATGTAACTCCTCTTATTATTAAAAGCCTTGATATATTTGCTTCTTTAACCAAAACAAAAAAACATCCTTTACTTGCAGTTCTGAAGCCACATTGTTGGACTGAGTTGTGAGAAAATATAGTTTGGAGTTTGCTGCAACTGTAATTAATGCAAAACCTGTAGGGTGAGCTGCATATAGTTGCTGTCAACAGCAGTAAACGTTATATAACATAAACCAGTTTAACTAAGTAGCAACACCTAGTGGCTAATCAACACATTATAATGTGCATTCAGAGTATTTTCTTGTTCTCTCTAATCCCTTCCATACCATTCACATACTCACTCTCCTTTAGCATATTAAAACATGATTGATAATTGTTCAATAGAATGCAAACAGGCTGATCCTGTGGGTTGGATTACCCTATAGTACTGTGAGCAGTTAATGCTAGTGGTTCAAAATCTCATTCTGTTTTCAGCAGTGTATTTGCATCATCCATTTTTTTAAACACGTAAGCTACCTTGAGTCTTTTCTGCAGTTAAATAAGTTGCCTGCTGAATTGACATGTTTCAAAAGTTTACTGTATAGAGTATGTATTTCTCCTCAGCTTTCTCCTATATGCTTATACGTGGACATTTTAAAAGCCAGCATGAAACAAATTGCTACTTGAAACTGTATTCCCTGAAAAAAAAGTAAATACGGGGCTACATTAATTCAGTGTTTTTGGTTTTTTGGTAGGTATTTGAAGAATTGCTTCTTGATGCAGACTGGAGTGTAAATGCAGGCAGTTGGATGTGGCTGTCTTGTAGCTCATTTTTCCAGCAATTTTTCCATTGTTACTGTCCTGTGGGTTTTGGCAGAAGAACTGATCCTAATGGGGACTATATCAGGTTAAGCACCATTATCAGTTTAAAATGAAACATTTTAACTAGCTTATTAAAACAAACACTAAAAATGATGGGAACTATTTTCATTTCTTTTTTTTATTAAGACGGTATCTACCTATACTCAGAGGTTTTCCTGCAAAGTATATATATGATCCCTGGAATGCCCCAGAGGGAGTCCAGAAAGCTGCAAAATGTATAATTGGAGTAAATTATCCAAAGCCAATGGTGAATCATGCTGAGGCAAGTCGATTGAATATTGAAAGGATGAAACAAATCTACCAGCAACTATCCCGATACAGAGGATTGGGTATGATGAAAAGCTTTGATTTCAGTTTTTACTTTCATGATTTTTGGCCTGAAACTCTTAATTGCTGAAATCTTGGTATAATATTTGTAACTGGCTGACTGAAGAATGAAAAGTTATTTCTCTTGCACTTTTCTCTAATATTAACTGTTTTTAAAGTCATAAGTTTAACATTAATGAAGAGCTAATGTATTAATATCACATTATAAGCTCTATTCCTTTCATGGTCAGAACATTGCAATGACTTCTTGTCAGCCCCACTAGTTAGACCTGACCAGGAAATCAACTCCACATGAAGACTAAAACTTACTTTTATTGAGATTGGCTATGATAACAGAAGCTTGTAAATCTGTGCTGTATCTCCTTCTTCTATAGTTCAGTGAATTAGGAAGGTGTTACTTGAGCCACTTCCGAATGTTATCTCATTCTGGATTTCAAAAATGTTTCAGCCTCTTTTGCCTAGGCAATGTTTTGTCAAGGTCATCTTCCTTACTCTCTGCACATGTATTGTCATGAGTAAGGATGGCGAGCAGGGGGCTCCCATCCAGACTGTCAAGCGCATGCGTAGCACTGAGGAACTGTTCAGCCATTCAAAGAGACACAGATCGGGACTGCCTTAACCCTTGGGGGTTATATGTCTGGGTTTTTCCCACGCTTCTTCAGTTTGTTAGGATTCCTGTTAAGTACTAGTAATAAATATTAGAGACCAGTCCATTGTCTCAGTGTGTTTCCTGGTTGTTAGGACATGTATACAGGTAGTCCTCATGTAACAACCATTCGTTTAAAGATTGTTCAGACTTAAGAAGGTGCTGAAAACAACGACTTAAAACTGATCCTCACACTTATGACCGTCACAGCGTTCCCCATGGTCACGTGATCGTGATTTGGGCGCTTGGCAGCCACTTCACATTTATGACCGTAGCAGCATCCCAGGGTCATGTGCTCACCGTTTTTGGTTTTGGGCAAGCAAAATCAATGGGGAAACGCATGATTCGCTTAACAACCATGTAGTTTGCTTAATGTCTGCAATGACTGGCTTAACAACCACTGCAAAAAAAGGTGGTAAAATCAGGTCAGATTTGCTTAATGACCGCTTCGTCTAACAACCAAAATTTTGGTCCCAATTCTGATTGTTAAGTGAGGGCTATCTGTACTTGTCTGTGAAGCCACATGCCTAGTGTAGAATGAACATGGAGTAACCACATATTTCATTTAGAGATAGGGAATACAGGTTTTCATCTTAACCACCTTTAACAACGTGTTACATATGACACTGTTTTTTCTTCCACACATAGTGGTGCTTAGAAGTTTGTGAACCCTTTTGAATTTTCAATATCTGCATAAATATGACCTAAAACGTGATGTGTTCTCCATACAAGTCCTAGGAAAATGAGAACACAATTAAACAAATGAGTCAAAAACATCAGACTTGTTCATTTATTTATTGAGGAAAATAAATACGAGTTTGATTTTCCTGTTGCTTTGTAATATTTTATTGTTGTATGTTGAACAGATAATTGAATTTAATTTTGTAACCTATCCTGGACTTTTTGATAACCAACGCATAAAACTTTGAATAACAGCTTTTATTCACTACATTCAACTTTTTAAAAAAAGGAACAAAGCATTGACATTTTTTATTTTAAAAACAGAGTTAACCATTATTTAGGGAGAATTTCCTGTCTTTCCATGTTGAGGATCAGTTTATTATTAACATTCTTAATTACTGTTTGTAATATTATTGTTTTCTTGATCTTTCCAAGTGACATTCCAACATTACTGATCTTTAGTTTAAAATACAGTCTCTATTTGAATGGGATTATTTTCTTAACATAATGCTTTATTTTAATTGTTATTGGGAAAATCCACTCCTTTTTTGGTTGAAATGCAAAGAGTATGCATTTGCAAAGAGGGCCAAAAACACAGAGAAGCCCCCCAAAAGCCTGTACCTCATTTTGAGGCTACTGCATTTTATTTTGATTAGGTCTCCTTGCTTCAGTGCCTTCTAATGGAAACGGAAATGGAAATGGTGGTCTAATGGGATATTCTCTAGGGGAAAATCCCCCTGGTTGTACAGGTGCAAGCGGTAAGTTACTCCTATGTTAGATGTTGTTATTTATGCTGCTTAGCTTTTCTATTTAACTGCCTACCCGCATTATAATAATAAGCTTTCTGAAGCCAAAATTTTAATAACACATGACACTTGGAGCAATTCTGTTATGGAAAGGTTTATAATCAAGCACACTGAATTAGCCAAGTTAGAATACCCACATCCAGGTGTGCTGGACCAAAATGCCAAGGAATAGGTATAGTAGGGAAGTTTCAGTACATTTCCTTAGGTAGGCAAATAAAGTATGAGAGAATGTGGGAGATTGACAATGATGCTACCTCTTTTTTTCTTCTTGACACAGTGTCCATTGCTGCCAGGCCTTTAATTTTAGGGAAGTGGTACACTGATATTAATCCTTAACTGGTCATTTCTTTGGGCACACAGGCAATAGATTGGATTGAACTGGCAGAACATTTAGTTGGTGTGCTTCAGGCACAGTTCCCCAACTCCTCCAATATTTTTGGCTATTCTTCCTTCCTCTTTCTTCCTCCAGAATATATAATGTATAAATCTCTAAAGTAGTAAGTAATGCATATATAAGCATGGATCCTTAACAGGAAAGAAAAGTGGAGGTGTACGTTTCATTCCACTTCATACAAAATACATATAGTTGATGATAACTAATAGTCTTTGTGGTGGAATGTGCCCCTGAAGAGGGGGATGATGTGATGGAGTTCGGAGCTGAGGGAGTAGAGGGTGCATTCCAGGCAGATAAGCATTCTCACAGCTTGCACAGTTTGGAGAGAGAGGGGGATCCAAGGAAGAAAGTTAGACTCACACCGCCCTAGATTCCCAAGGGTATTTTTCCCTTTAGCTCAGTTAAGGAACCTTTAGTCTGGCAAGATTCTGTGTATGGTAGAAACAATAAAGAAACTAGAGTTGCAACTTCAGCTCAGTGTTGTTTCTTCGCCAATTATCCTGACAGTCTTTCTCAGCAGGAAAGAAGTTTTACTTAATTGTATATATCTTTTGAATTAATGATACAGGGTTCCCCTATCATTTTGGCTTGTAGGCACCTTTGGATTTTTACAAAATAGATGCTAAAAAGAATCTTGTCCATCTACATAATGACTGCCATGAAGATGTAATATTTGTTAGAATATTAATTGTCATGTTCTCTAGGGGTCTTCCCCCCTCTCCTCTCTCCTCTCCCATGCCTCCTGGATATTCCATACTATAGTCATGTGAAAAAGTAATACACCCCATGTAAAGTTATTTCTTTTTTAACACATGTGGACATATCAATACTTTATCTTCATTCAAACAGTATGTAAAGGTGATGTAATTGAACAAAACAAAAAACTACGAAAAGTTGACTGCAATCATTTATTCAACAAGAAATTAACAGATATGCCATTTCCTTCTGTGGAAAAAATAAGTACACCTTGGCTCTAATACCTGATAATGTCCCCTTTGGCAGAAACAACATCAAGCAGGCCTTGTTATACCATCTATCAGTCTCTGACTTTGACTGGGAGGAATTTTTTCCCATTCTTCCATGCAGAATTTTTTCAGCTGTGCGATGTTTGAAGGGTTTCTTGCATTCACAGCCAGTTCAGATCACCCCACAGCATCTTGACGGGATTTAGATCCGGGCTCTGACCTGGCCATTCCAGAACCTTGCCTGCCAGCCAGCTATTCCTTGGTGGATTTACTGGAATGTTTAGGGTCATTGTCATGCTGCAAGGTCCACTTTTGGTTGAGCTTCAGTCTTCTGACGGATGGTCTCACATTATCCTCAAGCACCCTCTGGTACAATGAAGAATTCATAGTGGATTCTATCATGGTGAGCAGCAAAGCAGCCCCAAACCATAATGTTTCCATCACCATGTTTTACAGTTGGTATGAGGTTCTTCTGGGGGAATGCTGTCTTTGGTTTTTGCCAAACATGTCTGCTGGTGCTGTGGCCAAATAAATTGCCTCTTCAATCCAGAGCACATTGTTCCAGAAATCCTGGGTTTTGCCTAGGTGTTCATGAGCAAACTTTAGTCAAACTTTAACAACAAAGAGCAAATCAAATTAAATGTCGAAGATTTAAATGAGACAGGTTCCTGCCAGATCCTCTCTAACAATGTTCTAAACATTTGCACCTCATCTGGTGCACCTGTTTCTAATTATAGGTATTTGAGGTAACAATAAATGTAGGGGTGCACTTAATTTTTCCACAGGTGAAATTTGCATTTATTTAAATTACACAATGCTCTACGAAATGTAAATGGTGCATGATATTTATTATATCCCCTGTATCAATATTGTTGAAATGAAGATCAGATATCTGTTGAAATACGTTGAAAAAGTAAAAAAAAAAAAATTCAATGGTGTGCACTTCTTTTTTCACATGACTGTATCTCTGTACTTCTGAGGAGGTGGACACACTTTCAAACAAAGCATGGAGCTGCCTATTATTTTTGTGTTTTAACCAAACATTTGGGATCCAAAAGTGTTCTTGGAAATAAAATTTATTTTGAAGTTTTGTAATTAATTTATTTATTTATTGTCTTTCTTAATTAAAGTTTTTTTTTTAAACTACAAGTTGTCTGGTGGGCATCAAGGAAGGTGTCCATGCATGGGCATGCTGGCATCCCAGATATAATAACTATATTATATTCTAATATTCGAAGAATTTTAGTTTTTCATTGTGATTATGGTACGAAAAAATATAGTATTAATTTTCAGAAACAAAAAATAATAATATAGAGAATATTAGGAGAGTTAGAAACATACAGACTTTTCTGTTATATTTTTAAGTTATCTCGAATCAAGAAAAAATTAAGTACATGTGTTGCTATCCAGAATAATTTGTTTGTGGAAAAGGAGCAGTTCAATTTGGACTTAATTATGGGAATTAATTGGCAATTAACACAAAAGTGTGCTCACAATTTTATAGACACATTCTGCAGTAAACAGCTGATATAATTGAGTCTTCATGCTTTAAAATGTGTTTAGTTTGTAGACTAACATTTAATATGAAAAAGAGCAGTTTTGGGACCTAGCAATCCTTTTGTTATAGTTATTCAACAAAATATCAGTTTAATAGCTAAAGAATAAATAGTCTTTTTATTCAGAATTTTAAAATAAATATTAATTGAATTAGAGAACCAGTTTGGTCTAGTGGTTAAGGCAATGGGCTAGGAACCAAGAAACTGGGAGTTCTAGTCGCGCCTTAGGCATGAGAGCCAGCTGGGTGACCTTGGGCCGGTCACACTCTCTCAACCCAACCCACCTCACAGGGTTGTTAGGAGGAGGAAAGAGTATTAGGTATGTTTGCTGCCCTGAGTTATTTATAAAAATAATAAAGGTGGGATAGTAAATAAATAAATAAATATTATACTTGTACAGGTTTTAATGAGCTGCTAACTGTCCAGGTATTTTACTGGAACCCTTGAAATTGTGTTCAGGACCAAACTCTGGATATTGGTCCTCTTTCCTATGTCCATGTATCTCGTTAGCTCTTATCCTCTCTTGCTCTTTGTGAAATCTAGGCCATGGATATGCATCATTTTCTGGGTCAAGTGCGACCCTGCAAGAAGCACTGTATAGGTTCAGGACAAAATCTAATTTGATTTCATTTATGTTCAAAATTAATAAAAATGAAATTGATGTTATTACTTTCCAGTTCTGTATATAATATTTTTTCTGTGATTAAAAGCTTGCATACATATTCATCACACTCTTGCAGGATAAGCATCATTAGGCAGGTAACAGAAAGGAGCAAGAAATGATAAGCCAAAAAAATTTAAGACATAAGAGAAAGAAACATAGTCAAAACTATTTTACATGAACACTATTCATATATCTCTCCATATCTTTCTATTCCTACAAACCATCCTTTCAGCATTGTCTTTTGTACTTTAAATTTAGTGTTTCCCTCTTTTGAAGAATCTAATTAATTCTATCCATCCATTATTGTCAGAGTGTCCCCTTCTTAAGCAATTCACTCTTCTCTATATAGCTTTTATGATTCAATCCTTATTTATAATTTCTGTATGACTAAACCACCTCTACGTATTACCTCCACATGTTCAATTTCAGTTTTATATTCCATAACTACTCAACACCCATTCATCTTTTCTTGTTTTATCACACATACTTTTTAAGTAACCCAGTCCTCTGCATTCAACTCACTTGTATGTTTCTCTTGACAAATCCACTTCTCATTCCTTATAATAAAATGGGCATAAGCACACTTACATACAGCGACGTTTGTTTCTTTCAACAAATATTCATTACGCACATCAGACCTCAGGATACCGTTATCTCTATCAGCATCTGCATGTCTTAAAATTTCATAAATTTTCTCTTTAGTAAATGTTTTGCTTGCAAATACATCTATTTGCCCTAATTCTTCATCATTTTTAATAGCTTGCAACTGTTCACTCCATTTTCTCTGTCAAAAACAACTACCTTTGTCTTTAGTACATTAGTTTCCATATTCATACTTTCATTGCATCATCTACTCTTTCTAACACTGACTACAAACCATTTGAGTTCTCAGCCAACAACATGATATCATCTACATACAAAGCCACACACACATTCATAGTCTTAGTAAACAGTACTTATGACAATAAGTTTCCTTATTATTTTATCCATACATTCATTAAACATCCAAGGGGGCATAACACATCATATTCCATTCTCGTACGGGTTTTACTTTCATGACATATTGCTCTTCGCATACAGCAACCAACTTTCAACAGCATATTCATGCATACCATTCCATAATTCAAGCTTGTTCACTTTATCATGTTTTTTCAAAATGAAACATGCACTACACTTACATTTATATATTTCTGAGAAATTTAAGGAGCAAAAATCTGATCTGAACAATTCTGCCCAGCATAAACCTGCGCTGCACTTCGAAGTTTGCTCGTATTCATGTTTTTTAGCCTTTCACTTGTAATTAAACCATCTTTTCACCCACACCTAAAGAAACCTATGACCTATAGTGTGCATTCACTCCTGCTACCTTTCCATTTTTCATAGGGAGCAGTGACAGCATTTTTTAAGACATCAGGCCCAAATGCATCTTCAGATATGCATTAAACAAGTTACATAGGTTTCTGTAAGTAAATCACATTCATATTTTAGCGTTTCTCCAATTACATCATCTGCCCATGCAGCCTTACCATTTTTCAAATTTTTTCTCAGCATTTATGACTTCATTTTCATCATTTTAATGTTCATTTCAATTCCATTGTTTATCTGGTATTACATTTCCTGTTGGTAATTAGGAAGAACAAGCCTTTATTGGAGAACTGTAATTCTTATTCCAGAAATGAGAAGAGCAAATAATATAGATTTGCTTTCTTGCAGGAGCTCAAATAGGAACCGGTGAAGGACATACAGGGAATGTTCAAGCATGTACCCTTGGAGAGACTTATACAGGAACAAGTGGAATTCAACAGCAAGGTAACTCAAAACTGCCTCCAGCATTCGTTCAGCCTTATATAATAAACTGTGATACTCAAAGCCCCTTGGCAAATCTAGGAATATTGATTTCAGCAATGTAGTTTCTGCATAAGCATGTTTAAGGATTGTAAGTAAAAATAGGAATTGCTCTGGAGAAACCATTATATTGCTAGTAAAGATATAGATTGCAATGCAGAGAAGGCTAGTATGCCTAAAGCAGGAAAGTCCACTGATCTCAGAGGAACTGAGATAGGTTTGACAACTGCTCCCTATTACGAAGCCCTCTAATGGACCCTAAACGAAGGAGCAATGGGAGAACTGGTTGGGCAGGCTAGTGGCTTTAATAATAACAGCTCTTCATTATTTTATGATAGCCAAGAGTAATGTTTAGTAGGTAACTAAATCATTCAAAGGGTACTTGCATTCAGGTACAGAATAGGTAATGCTTATGTACACTGTGATTTTTATACCTAGGATTTACTTATTTCCTGTAGAGGGTATGTTGTAAATCAATAAAAACCCAAGCTTAAGAATACAAAGTGAGAACTCTTGCTTTCTAAAAATCCTAAATGAAAGATACAGAATGGAGCATTATCAAGCAAGGAAACCAAAACAAGAAATTAATAGCAAATATCTTGCTGGTGTGCTCTCAGATGATGTTTGATTTATTTTGTAGTTGTGATTAGGGGTAGGGTTAGATTGCACATCCAAAGACACCATAATTTGAGGATGATACTCATACTTTTGAGAGTATTCTTATACTCTGTAAAAAGATCTAAATTTTAAGAAATACTTATTCTGGTTTTACTTAGAAGTATAGTTGTGACAGAAAATGTCAGACTCTCCAATCAAAGGTTCACAGAACCCCCTTATCAGAGCATCTTCCATCATTCTCTTATTAGTGTGAACAGACTTTGTGTCACCAGGTGGGAGGGGGTGCCGGATCGGAGTGCGAATTGAATTGTTATGGCTAGGGACTTACTGCATAGGCTAACCCAAGGCCACGCAAGCAAGAAACATCAGAGGAGCCACCTGGAATGGGAAGTGGGGGGTGGCATGCTTTCGTGGGAAGAGGGGTAGAGGGCAATTTAGAGAATGTAGGTTTAAATGTAGGTTTGAGTGGGAATGGGGCATTCACAGCTTTCTTCTTGTGCTGGTCATTTCGCTTCATTAAAACAGTAGAAAGAGCCCAGTCTCCTGACTGTCATTGAATGAATGCTTGAATGTGCCAGTGCTTACATAAAATGTGACATCTAATGAATTCAGAACAATGTTTCAAACTATTTATTTATATATCCTACAGCAAAATCAGTAGTACTTAAATATTTATTAAAACTGTGGGAAAAAATTAAATGTTGATTTCTAAATACTTTTGTTCAGAAATTAATAAACATTTTTTAACAGGTTACTCTCAAGGGAATAGTGGAATTTTGCATTATGCTCATGGGGACAGTCAAAAAACACACTTAATGCAAAAAGGTATGTTCTCTGTACATTCATGATGGCATTCAAGTTGAGTGAGAGTCAAATAGAATATTAAAGTATGTGTTTGGCTTCAATTTGTAGGAAGAACATCACTTAGTGTTGGAGTGTGTACTGGGAAACGCCCAAATCCAGAAGAAGGAACTCAGAGCATTGGTCCAAAAGTCCAGCGACAGAGCAGTAATTAATGGGGTAAAACTGAGTTGTGAAAGAAATGGTTGATAAAATACATTCTAGTCTCACAAAGAGGAACTAAGTGTGCCTGCTGCATATTTGGGAGTATAACTTCCAGTGAAGAAGTGGACCAAACACCCTTGCACCTAAAATCCTCTGTGGCAGTGGCCAAGAACTCCCTGCCATTAATTTCATACTTCTAGCAGTCGTATAAGCTTATCCTGAGTGTGACTTGTATTCATCTAGTTTATAGACACCTAGTTTCTGTTTTTCCATTGAATTGTGAATTAATGTGGTGTTTTTTTTCTTTGAATTGAATGCTGAGAGATAAAAATATTCACTTGAAACCCACTAGTCATTTGTGTAATATCTTGGGTAATGGGCAGTATTTATTTTGTTTTCTTGAAAATATTTGTTAATTTTTATGCACACCAATTTATTTTTATACTGGGATCTTTTTAAAAAATTATTTCATCTGTTGGTATTTTCTGCAGATGACTCTTTTCTTTCCCCTAAGCTTTTGTAGCCTAAGCAGTTTGGTATTTTCTTATTTTATATTCATTTTTCTCCTTTCCCTTAAGATAGACTAGATGCATTCAGGCTAATCTATGACTACATTGCACATATGTTTACCTATGTAGCTTGGAGCATTTTTCTCTTTGGACTTGAAAGTTCTTGTATTGCTTCATGTGCATCAAAAGCAAACTTACCAATCAGTTTAGAATAATTAGCCATGAACGTCTTTTGTTCAGAAAAAGCTTAGGCTATCCTTTCCTTCTTGAGGTTTGGGAAGGGTGTGATTTCTAAAGCATTCTGAGCTAACAGCTTCTTAGAAAAGATGGAGAGCTTAGACCATTGAAGAGCTCCATCTTTATCTCTTGGATAGATGTCAAGAAAAGTTAATAAAATATTTATTGCCGATTTTTTACCATCTGGCACACAACAGTGGAATAACCTATTTTCTGGGTCCCCAGCATGGTGCAGGTGCAAGAAGCTGACATGTACCTTGATGCCCACCAAGCATACTACCTAATTTTAAAAAAAAACAGGAAGCCAGCATGCTGCAGAACATCAGCTTCAGGCATAATTTCTGTCTCTATGCTTGACATACAGAGGCATTATTCACAAATAGATAATGGATGGCTATAGTGCATTGTTTTGTTACGTTCTGGTAACAAAACAATGATATCTTCTGATTTGGTATCTTCTGATTGACCATACCCACTATTGTAACAAATTTGTGAGAGTGCCTGTAAAATACTCTTAAAATTTCAAATAGGCCCACTATCCCAGAAAGATTTGTGACCCCACTGGTTGTATTTTTGATTTATACCTAAAATAATACAGTCATAAAGAGTTGCTTCGGCGGTTCTATAGCACTGTAATGTAGCACGAACCCAGTATTATGGATTTAACATGTTATCAGACTTCACTGATCATTGCCTCTGCTACAAATTCAGTTCCTCCCTCCCTCCCCATTATCCAGTCAGTAGCATCCATTTGTCCAGTGCTATTTCTGTGGTTTTTTTCTCACTGTGTATGTGCACAATCCTTGATTTCAGTAGTCGAAATATATCAGTATTTGCATTTTTAAGCCAAAGAGGTCTTTTGCTGCAAACATATAGACCTTAAGTTTATTTATGGAAGTTATTTTTTGATGTAGCATTGCATGGAGCCAGTAAGTTTTAAGTTGGTAGTTCAAGTACTTCAGTTTAATATAAGACACCAGTCTCATACCTTTTTAAAAAGAGTTTTTTTCCCATTTGTAACTGTAATAAGTTCCCAGATGTTTCCTCTACTCAGCTTTGATAGCAAATGTTCAGCTGCAGTCTTATTCACACTTAGGGTAAGGTTACATGCGTGTAGATCCAGTTAAACTCATTAGGGCTTTATTCATAGTTGTACAAAGGACTGCGGTATTTTTTAACATACGTAATTTGGCGCGCAGGATCCTTTTCTTTCTTGTCTTTGTTGCCATAGTTGACATGTGTTGTTAACTGCTTACTGAAATCCCTGTATTTATTTCCTTTGCCTCTTTTCTGCTTCTTTTTGTCTCCCCCCCCCCCCAACTTTTGGATTTGTCATTGCTAAAGGCGCTACATTTTGGAGTCTTTATAGCACCTTACAATCCAACTTCTACCATCTGCCAGTCAAGTATTACAAGGAGAGAGAGTTTGTATTTTTAGTTAAAAAGCAAATAACTAAAAATAATTTAAAACATACTTTGCTAATTACTAGATAACTTTTCAGACTCAACAAGCATAGGAACTACTTTGAATATTAATTAGCAAAATATATTAAAAGGTTTCTTGAATTATTTCCTAATGGATTGATTTATTTTTGTCTTACAGCATTGCTGAAAGGGAAGGATCCACACCCTAATTTTCAGTTTTTGTGAGATGCTTGTATTAAAATATGCATTTTCATACATTTACTTTCAGACAGTCTGAATAGTTCTAAACACTATGAATTTTTGGACTGTATTGTTTCTAACTGGCCTTTCTATGGTTTTTAAAATTTTAAATGACTTTCACTAAGGACAAATAGAGATTTGTAAATAACGCGTTTGACAATGAGTTTAGTAGCAATGTAAATATAAGCATTCATGATTAGTGATATTCATCTATTTTTGATATTTCATGTATGGCTTTCATAGGTTTCATAGATAGATATAAAATAGATAATGTCTGAACTACAGTGTTGGTCCTTTTTACATCTTTTTTTTTTTAATTTGGAACAGAATTTTTGACCACTTCATGATCTAGGCTCTCACTTTTCAAATGTCTTATTTGCCAGTGTATAAAATATACTAAAGATGTTAATTTTGAAAACCAACTGTATATAAAACCTTTATGCCAATATTTTTGTTAAAGTACAAAACTGTCACGAACATGTGTTCCATCCTTGTGTTTCCCACTGCCTTTGTGTAATCAGTGAGGATGCTTGATTAATAAAAAATGTGTATATTCAGATTATTTAGCCTGCACCTAATTTTGGGGAGTAGATTCACTGTCTAAATCAGTTGTTTTTATAAAACGAGCTCTTTTACAGTGGACTGGTTTATACTTTTGTTATTTAAAAAAAAAGCTGGAAACTTTAAGCGGTGCTTATGATTTGCATTTCCCATCATGTATTAATCTTGTGGAAAATTCAGAAGTACAGAGCACAACGCTGAGGAGAAGAACCATGTTTACTACAACAATCATTGGGTGCCTGCTTTACCAGGAAGACAGATGCTGAACAATGGGAAAGCAAAGATTTTTATAGAAGTTGAAGGCTACGAGGCAGGAAATCCTAAGGATCTGATTTGCTGGCCACTTTGGGGAAATTAGGCAGGTCCTTGTCCCTGTACCAAGGGTTTTTCTGTGGTTAGGCAGAGTGCCCCTTTCAGGAGTAGCAGCAGAGCTCGGGAAGTCTAACTCCTCTGTTGAGGAGGCAGAATGCTGAGGTAACCGGTCTGATGGAGGAGGGAGCCTTGGGGTGTCTCACCTTGTTACTTTGCTGCAATTCCCTCGTTGGGGCTGCCCCCAGGCTGTGCTGTGAATTGGTGAGGAGGCTTCTATTCTTTGGTTTAGATGGGATCGCAGGGGGCTTTGTATGGGGGCAGGGAAGGTCCATCTGGGTCTGATAGAATTAGACAAAGAGAGGAGCTGAGTTTGACCCTGGCTATGTCCAAAAGACGGGGAGGAAAAAGTATGCCACCTCCATTTTGTTCGATAGCTTTATTTTCTCCACTACATTCTTGAACTAGTATTCATATGAAACAGATTTCCATACATTTGTGGCAAAACCCTTTTGGTTTTAGTAACAGAACTAACAAGACTCTATTTTCTTGTGTAAAGAAATGTTATTTCTAAAGCATGATATAAGGAGAATCTGCTTCTATCGGCAGGTTGAATGCCTGAAATAAAAGTCTCACCATGCTACACTATCCAGAGTGCTAGTGTGCAAACAGGAATACCGGTCTTCATATTTTTGCCATATTACTTATACGTTATGACTTCTAGAGATGAGTTCTCAGCAGATGCTCTGAAGTTTCTTTCACCTGTTGCTGAAGTAAAGTTTCTCTAACATTTTAGATGTCTGTCTTCTATCTTCATTCGTATCCCCCTATCATAATGGAGCCCTCTAATACTGCCAAAACAGTTGGGCTGCTCATGAAAAACACACTGCTATGGTGTTATATATACCACAGTTGCATCACAATCCTGTAATACTCATTTCCAGAGGAATGGTTGAAATACCATCCCTTCCATAGCAGTCTCATGAAAAAAAAGTTGCAATAGTTATTAAGCTTAAGTACATACAAGTTTAACATAACTGACAGATTTTCTTTTTTACTTCTAGAATTGAGAAAAAGAAGCCAAAACTTGAATTTAATGGTGATTATGGACATAGCAAGCTAGGGCAGCTTTACACTGTGTAAGGGCGGAGCCTGTATCTAGGGCCTGTGTTTAAATAGTTGATCTATGAAATTGTTATCTCCTACAAAAGCTGTAATGGGATGGGATAGAAAGATGGCACCCCACCTGGAAGTGTGTGACAAGTAGTTCAGGAAGATGGATAGACAACTCTACGGAAAGGTAAGTTAGTGGCACTTCACCATGCCATGTGTGGAAGTCTGGAGGTGCAGCTACAAAGCTTGCTACAAGGCAGTCCTTTTAAGAAGAGGGGCAGAAAGGGGAACACGAATTGAACTGTGCTGCAGTTTTGTTTGTATTTTCCAAACCCCGATGTTGGTTGCAGAAAAGTAGCTTATGTGAAAGCACTCTTTAGGATTAGATTTATTACTATTCTTGTAAATCTGCAGGATAGAGGGATAAATATAAAGTGAACACAAAAGTTTAAGTGTTTCAAATTTTAAACATCTTTCATGAACATGAAACAATTTTTTGGAGTGCAAAACTTCTGAGCATTTTTAGGTGTTTCAAGTGTAGAGAGCCTTGCACTCTGAACAGAGCTGTTTCAAGCTTGAAGTATTTTTAAAATGCTCAAAACCATCCAGGTGGGTTATTTTGGAAAGAACATGGAATATTTCAAAGGTAAAACACTTCAGCTTGAAATTATTTTAGGTGTTATAAAAGAAGAAACTTGCTGGCAGTTATTTGACCTGTAGATCATTTTTCTGTCACTCTCCTTAGAATAACCTAAATATTTGAAAATAGCATGCATGGAGAAAATGCTGATTAATGTATTAATTTATACTTCAACAATTCTACATTCTTCTGAGAAAAGAAGTACAGTTTTACAGTTGTGACATGTTACTGACCAGTTATTTTATTGTGACCAGTAAACGACCATGTGGACTTTACCTGCTTATATCTTAAATTATTCTTCCACCGTTAACTGCAATTTTGGATTATGCCAAAGTGATTATTGGATTTAGTGATTATGAGCAATCATATATCCAAAGTAGTAGTAAAATGCTTTTAAGATCCTATAAATGATGAGTGTAGCAAATGGTCATATATACTATGTTTCTTGGCATTTGTGTAAATTCATAATTCCTCATATGCACACCAGACATTACAAGATTTTTGGAGAGTCAGTGTTGCTCTTGTTTATTAGGGCTGTGCAAGCATTTGGAAGAGGTGTTTGACAGTACGAAGGAAGCTGTCTTTAAAGCATTAAAACAGACTGCCTTTGAAGTAGCAGGCAAGCTTTCCAGAGGATATGGCTGCTTTAAAACTTCAAGAGCGGGTGCTGCACTCTCTTTATCCAGGACACTGCAGATAGCAGTGTATATAAATTCAATATATAGTTCAAAATTTGTACATATAATACATTCTACAGTACTTTCAACATGTTATGTGGTCTTTTTGCCATCTTGCAAAAACTAAGGTTAGTTCCCACTATATACATGGCAAAGATGCTAGAGACTTGTTCATTTGCAACAGAATGAACCCATGTTTAACAATCAAATCTGCTTTAATTAGGAATTAAAGTAGCTGGGCCACAACTTCAGTTTGGAATATTTTTAAAACAAGCATAGAACAGGTCCCTGTTGTATGTTACTGTTTAGTGTGCTATAGTATAGAAACTAGGAAATGCTAACTTCCAATTACCATAGTACCTAATGGGGCTTGGACATTAACCTAGAGCAAGGGATGTTGGATAATTTAATTTGGTCCATGCTGTAAATGGATACATCACATTTGTGCTGCTTGGACTAATACAAAGTAAACAAAATTACACTTCTGATTATGCACTTTTCTGAATGTTGAGGTACTGTATATAGTTCAGGAAATGTATGTAAAAAAGATATTTTAGAATATTTGTATAATTTAAAAGCAATTTTCATATTCTATTTAAGTTGATTGAAAGTGGTATGGAACATACTTGTGGCTGAACACTAGAAACTAACATAGAATAGAAACTGATCCATCTAATAAAAACATTGGTGAAGGACCTCTTCCTCCAAGCATTTGTGCATCTATTATTTTCTCTGTAATTATGGTTCTCTTTTTAAATCCAGGCTGAATATGCTATAGCCCTAGTCAACAATGCCTGGAAAAACTATTTCTTAAATTTGAGCTTTTATTAGAGGGCAAATGATCATTTAACATGGATTGATGTAAGTTTTATAAGTCAGCTTGCTGGATGGTTTAGTAAGAAAATCAAGACAGAATGAAGCCCAAAGCATTGCTTATTTGTCAGTTGTGTTTTGTGAATTATTTTATTTCCTTATATGAATTTATATGTTGGATTTGCAGCATGACTAAGAAAACCAGAGTTGCAACATTTCTTCAGCAGGTCAGCCAGCAGTGTCTAAATGATGCAGAAATGCTGATCTCTCAGCCCTATGAAGTAAACTGGACCAGGAAACTAACCCTTCAGGAAGACTAGAATTATACTTTATTGAGATAGGCTCCAGTAACAGAATCTTGCAAATTTCCTCCCCCTCTTACATCCCAGGGAGTCAGGGAGGAGTCAGCCTGAGTCTCAATACTCTCTCTCTTCCCAGAACTTCTGTCCTGATTGTTCGCATAACAGACTCTGAATATTTGCTTCAAGGCCATCTCCCTGGCTCTGTATGCTGTGCAAGACCAAAGTAGCTAAATTTGTGAGGTGGACCAGTCCTTCCTTCCTTCCTTCCTTCCTTCCTTCCTTCCTTCCTTCCTTCCTTCCTTCCTTCCTTCCTTCCTTCCTAAAAGGGTACTGTAAAATGGAGGATCAGACTGGATGATATGAAAGACCTTCCCGTTTCAGTTATTATATGTTCATAAAAAAGAGGACTGAGTGCCATTTGGGTTAAAGGCACTGGGCTAGAATGTGAGACAGAGCTCTAGTCCTGTCTTAGACATAAAATCTAAGTGACTTTGGGCAGTCACCTTCGGCCCTAGAAAGAAGGTTGTGACAAATCACTTGGGAAAAATTACTTAGAAGATCAAATCTGCTAGGTTTATCTACTTTGTTGGAGAGAACAGTCAATGGGCAAGTCACCCTCATGGGTCTGGCTAGGTGGCAGCAGCTAGCCAACTTCGACTGATTTCGAACTACTAAGCAGGTCTGGATTTGGTTAGTACTTGGATGGGAAATCCCACAGCTGTAGGCTAGACTGGAAGGTTGAAAAAAAAACATCCTGGAAGAAGGTAATGGGAAGCCCCTTCCATAGTGTTGCAGAACTATCCCATGAAACCAGCAGGAGTCAAGGTTGGAGACACTGGAGATTTTCTTTTAAACCTTCCCTTATATTGAAGGGTTCTCTTAACAGCTGTAGCTTTTCACCTCCTCCCCAGGATATAACATAATGTCTTTTGCAAAGAAGAAACAAGTGTAGCTCTTGAGGGAAGCCAAGATACAGATAAGCTCAGATTTCAGATCAGGCTTGGAATCGGAGAGCTTAGCTTTCCCATAGAAACCTGGTAGTAGAACAGTTTAATGTTTTAAATTTTCATTTAATGTTCAATCTCTATGTAAAGCATATCATAAAAATACCATTAATCTCCAGTGACCTTATGCCATGGAAATTAAAGTCCTGAGAAATCAATTCCCTCTCCCCTGCACTTGACCATGTGACGGTGTCTTGTGTGTGTGAGGTGGAGAGAGAATAAAAGTTTCATAGCAAGCTCAGCCAGAGAAGTAAGGAAAGTAAAAAGCCTTTGGAAAATTAAACCTATTTGGCACTCAAACGGCATAGTCCCTCAGCCAGAGGATTGTCCTCTGTAAATTAGACTGCTGTTGTAATGGGTGAGGCGCACTGTAGCATCTCCTGGACACTCAGGCAACTTATCTACCACCAGGAAGATATAGCAGGCGATTCAGCAGTACTGGCATGGTAAAAAAGGAGCAGCACCACAAAAATACTGTACTGGCACTCAGCCCACATCCAGCTCTCAGTTGTCTTGAGAACTGTAAAGGCCCTGACAGTGAGGGACTGCAGAAGAAGTAGAGATCTTTTCAGGAGCTCCTTTTCTTGGCTGAAAGGCAAGAGGTGTGTGTGTGTAGATACATAGAGGCACGTTTCGGCATCTCATGTATTTGTGTGTGTATCTATCAGTAGCAGCTCCTAAGATGAACAGAAACCACCAACCCTTCTTGATATGCCCCCCATGGGTATTAGACCTTGGCCATCAGGTTTTGTGATATCCTGCACTGCTGCTGTTCAAATAGGAAGACCAAAGAGAAAGAGAGACTATAAAGAAAATGTCTATTTATTGGAAGAAGGTCCTTTATTCCTTTTTTTCTGAACAGGATTTATTGATTATTTTGATGGCTGATTAGATGGGGGTTCAACACATTGATTGTTTTGTAATAGCCAGTTTAGGTATGTGAAGTTTGAGATGAAGGTAGTCCACAGCAGAGAATTTACACAATGTCCAGCTATTTTTCATTATGCTAGCAAACTTTTTAAAAAGTTACTTGCTGGAGAGATCAATTTTGAAGTGTGTGAAAAGCCAACTAATTTTTATACAAAAGAGTTGGAGATGTATGGATAGAGTACAATATCATTATCAAAAGATTTAGGTACAAAAACATGAAATAATTGAAAGTCAAGCTTGGCCTCCTTTTGACCATCAAGATATTTTTAAGTGCTGCTGTTTAGATAATGAT
Source organism: Candoia aspera (assembly GCF_035149785.1). NCBI lineage: Eukaryota > Metazoa > Chordata > Lepidosauria > Squamata > Candoiidae > Candoia > Candoia aspera. Next base: position 24,312,098 of record NC_086159.1, read on the forward strand.
CAAAATAGCCAGCAGATTTATTTTGATTTTAATTTAATGTGTGAGGGAGAGGGGGAGAGAGAGGAAGAAAATATTCCTGCACAATTAAAGGATAAAATAACTAAATTTTATTATAAAATGATGTGTTTTGGTAATTTCAGCTACCAGGACTGAATTGCATAGAGGGCAAGAGATCTTTTCCAGTGGCTTCCTGTCCTGTATCTCTTGCTTCAAAGGATGCTAAGCCAGACCCTGCTGGCTTTTGGACTCTTGCCTGACTTCCATGTGTGGCCCTAGTCTTCTGTCTCAAGGTTTTACTCAAATGGCATAACTGGTGATATAGTTATTGGCGATATAGCGCGCACGCATGCAGGCGCGCACACACACACAAGAGCCAGTGAATAAGCACCTTGCACAGTGAAATCTCTACCCCTCCTTCTTGCAGTCTTTATCCTTCCATCATTATCTGTAGTTAGTGCTAAATAATTCTGTAACTAGATGAAGAAGACTGAATAATTCTTACAGGACTCTGGCCAAAACAAAATCTTTTAAAATTACACCTAAAATTAATGCAGACTTTATTAATTACAGAATATAAATAGAATCCTCAATAATTACCTCTTTCATGCAAAACCTTTTCTCCAAATATGTAAGAGCAATTGTGGCTATAGAACTTCTGATCTTACTACTTATCAGCTTGTCCACAGCAAAGTATTCCTTCCATTTTGCTAAATAGAGGACTTCCTTCTACTGTAGGTGAGGATGCTTTGGTAATTCTCTTGAAACTATAAAAAATAATTGAACAGTGGAATTAATATGTGGACTGAAAAACAATGACAGCTGAAAATGAATGTTTGTGTGTTTAAGAGAGAGGGAGAGAGATTGGTATCATTTACTTGAGGCTTTCAGATCAATAAGGAACACAGTCTTCCTCTTACATTTTCCCAGGGAAAAAGGTGATCAATTTTTAATCAAAGCAGACTAGATTTCACTAAGGATTTGACTTCCTGCTGCAAGAAATGTCACCTTGATACAGGGAGAACAGAATGGAGTTTTGTTCTTCTAGGGCCTCATTGAAATCTGCTTGTTTCCTGTAATTTCTCCAATCATTGGCAGGAAACCGGGTGATACCCAGGGAAAGAAGCTGGCTGCATCTCTTCACAAGGCAGTTGGCATTAGTGGTTTTGTTAAGAGGAGAGGCACCAAGTTCAGTTTATAGGACTCAAGAGAGGGGCCAATTCTTCCACCATGTTAGATTATTCTAACATCTGGGTATCCCGGTAGACCATAGATTAAGTGTGACCCAGCGGCGTGCTATAGCTGCCAAAAGAACCAGTGCAATCCTTGTCTACATCAACAGAGGTTTAATGTTGACACCACAGGAAGCTATAGGTCTGCTCTATGTTGCACTACTCAGGTTGCACCTGGAATACTGCTTCCAGTCCTGGTTGCCACAATGCAAGAAGGATGCTGAAGATCTGGAAAAAATCCAGAGAAGAGCAGCAAAGATGGTGAGGGAACATAATACTATAGAAGAACCTTGATAAAAGAATTGAGTAGACTTAATTTATTTATTTATTTATTTATTTATTTAATATAGCCGTCCTTCTCAGCAAGTGACTCAGAGTGGCTTACAACAATAAAAACTATGAATAATATAAATAAAATATTAATAAATAATAAATAATAAAAATGAATGTTTTTACAATTAGTTAAAACTAATGAAGAGAAGGTTAAGGGAAGACATGATAGCAGTCTTCCAATACCTGAAGGGTGTCTCAGGGAAGAGCCACAGCGCCCAAAAGAATAGGACAAGAATCAGTGGGTAGAAGCTTTATAGAGAGATCCAAACTTGAAATAAGGAATCATTTCCTGTCCATTAAACAATGGTCCCAAACCATTAAGCAATAGAACATTCTGCCTCTTGGAATTGTGGGTGCTCCCTCACCAGTACCTAGCAATTGTAATTATTATCCCTGTTTCATGAACGATTGCTGGTGTAATTACATTTCAAAATCCGTTAGTAGCAGAAGAGAAGAGAGGCAGGCAACAACTTTCTCTACTGAAAAGTCATGAATTCTAGACTCTTTCCTCCATCTGTTGTCAGCTTTGAAGCATTTTTTTTTTATTCTACCAGGCTGCAGTGAAGGTGAGAAGGGAAACATACTGATGGCCTTTGGAGGACTTTTCATTCCATCTGATTTATATATGAACTTCATAACCAAGACATAAAGCTCCATTGTTTCTCCTTTCCAACCCTTTTTCCTTTTGTTTTATGACCTTAGATCAAAAGCTTCTAAGGAACGGTCATATTATTCACTTATCTAGGCCATATTGCAAAACTTCCTTAGCCAAAAAGCAGGACAAAAATTTTCAAATAAATAGTGAATGAATGAAACCTGGGTTTCTTTAGAAGAAGAGGCTTTATTACTGAAATAGATTGGCAAGCTGGGACATTTCTGTGTCAGCAATCAGAAAGAGGACAGAATAAAATGATGAAAAAGTCCAAACTGCTGAATAGAGGAAGCATTTTCATATCTCTGGTACATTTCATTTCTTCAGGTTAAATTACTTGGAAACTGAAACAGTTTTTGTAAAGCTAATAAAGTCTTGAATGGAATGTTCATCACTTGTGTAGCTGCTGAATATTGGACTGTAAAACAATATATGCAAAAGTTACACGTATTGTAGGATGGCATGCAATGCATGGAGATCAGGTCTATCGTCCTACCCTCAAGGATTTGTCTGGACATGGGCTGCCCAGAGTTAAGATGTTGAGGTGAAGACTCAAATAAAACAAACAAGCCAGGGACAAGCTTAGAAGGAAAGAAGATAATAATGACCAGGAAAAGGAAATTTGATCCAGACAAAGATTCACAAGTTCTTGACTAACCCCAGAATAGATTGATGGAACACTTATGAAAAACTGTCCCTAAATCCAAATCCAGTCCTAGTTTCTCTTTGTTGAACTATTGTGGTTTTAAAGTATCATTAAACAAATACCATGTTCCATATTCTGGCTAAAAGTGATAGGCAATAAAGCCTAAAGTGCTAAAACCTTAGTTAGATGTTACTGAAATGTAACTGTTGAAAAGAGCCAGCTAGGATAATTTCATTTAATATTGGCATTGCATTTTCCAGGGAGTGTCATTTCTAAGTTAGAAAACCTGGAATGAGATCTGTAGGAAGAGGCTGACTGCATCAGTCACAGAAGCTGTAGAATGCATAGTGGTTTGTCCTTGCTTCTTTGGCACAGCCCTATAGTTGTAAGGAGTGAAGCTGGTGGTGAGGCAAAGGCTTCAATTCTCATGCAAGAGAAAGCTGTTTAACTTTATTAAGCTTATACTGTTGTATCTCATGTCTCCTAAATAAGGGAACTGTTTACCTAACTGCCTGTTCTCTATCCTGTTGCAGAAATAAAAATTCCTGTTTGTTGACTTTTTGTTGCCCAGAATTTCTTTAGGCTATCAAGCTTCCTGTACACCCATCTTGGTGTCTTAGAATAGAAAGGCACATCTCTGGATTATTTACAATATATCAGCATGAGATTTTGATTTCCAGTTGTGTAACAATGCCAACACCAAAAAAGCTCCTCCACAAATTAAATTGTCAAAAGGAAGCCTTGGTTTTTGTGTGCAAGATAGGATCCGTAAAAATGTGTCCAGTGACCATCAGCTAAGTCACACCTTCTGCATTCCTAAATGAAGGCAACTTCTTTGAAGCACAGGTGGGTTTTTGTTGTGCTCCTCACTCCAGTTGATAGATTATTGGGCGTCTATAAATAAAGAGAAACTATAAGCTTTCCCCTTGTAGCAAGTTGGAGGAACTAAAGCAGCCCCATTCCAGGAAGAATGTACAGTGGATATAAAAAGTCTACACACACCTACTAAAATGCCAGGTTTTTGAGATGTAAAAAAATCAGACCAAAAAAATCAGAATTTTTTCCACCTTTAATATAACATACAAACTGGACAATTCAATTGAAAAACAAACTGAAATCTTTTAGGGCGAAAAAATAAAAATAAAACACTAGAATAACGAGGTTGCGTAGGTGCGCACACTCTTAAACTAATACGTTGTTGAAGCACCTTTTGATTTTATGACAGCATTCAGTCTTTTGGGGTAGGATTCTATCAGCATGGCACATCTTGCCTTGGGAATCTCTGCCCACTCTTCCTTGCAGAAGCACTCCAAATCTGTCAGATTGTGAGGGCATCTCCTGGGCACAGCCCTCTTCAGGTCACCCCACAGATTTTCAATCAGATTCAGGTCCGGACCCTGGCTGGGCCATTCCAAAACTTTGATCTTCTTCTGGTGAAGCCATGCTTTTGTTGATTTGGAGGCATGCTTTGGGTCATTGTCATGTTGAAAGGTGAAATTACTCTTCATCTTCAGCATTTTAGCAGAGGCCTGAAGGTCTCATGCCAAAATGGACTGAATTTGGACCTGTTCATAATTCTCTCCACCTTGACTAAAGCCCCAGTTCCAGCTGAAGAAAAGCAGCCCCAAAGCATCATGCTGCCACCACCAGGCTTCATGTGGGTATGGCGTACTTTTGGTGATGAGCAGCCTTTTTATAAGCCACAGGGAAAAAATCCACCAAAGAAGTTAATGTATGCACTTTCAAAATAACTAAATAACTGTTGTAAATATGCCCTTTTGAGAGAGAAACCACAAAACATGGTGTGGTGAAAACCCTAGAACAATAACTCTAATTATGAGCAGTCAGATCATTGGCCAGGACTCTCTAGCTTTTTTTTTTTTAATGTGTCCAAGCAAAACCAAGAGTGCAATGTTCAAGAGCGTAATTACAAGAAAATTCTGGCTTATCCTCATCACCCAGTTTTAATTAGGTGGATAGATTAAAATATCCAACTGATGCAGATGTGAACCAATCATTCATAAACATGTAGCTGAGATAATTACAGGAAGCTGGCCAAAGGAAGCATGCAGGCCTATTGGACATGGGAAAAAACCTAGTGTGTAGGTTGATTCTGAATGCATAGGGTCCTTGTGTTAGTTGCAGGTTTCTGTTGAAAGATGCTCCTCCATCCTCCATCTAATGAAGAGCTACCATGAGAATGAAATGAAATTGGGTTTGCGATTACATATGCCCTAGAAAGGCCAATCTTAGCTCCCTGGTTAATCACCAGTAGTTTATTTTGTTCTTTGTTGTTGCATCCACATTTTTAGCAGCATGCTTATTGTAAAGTGTGGAATAAATCTTGAACATCCTGCCTAGAGGGATAAGACTCAGTCTATAAAACCTGCTCATTCTGTTTATCATTGCAACCCAGAAAGACCAGTATGTGCCACTATGATTAGAGAGGCATTTTTAGCAGTGCTAAAGTGAAAAAGAATGAGAGTTTATAGTTGCAGCTTCTGTCATTATCATACTAAGTTGCCTTAAGTGCTGTTGAAAGGTGAGAAAAATGAAAGAACTCCATCACTGGAATACCAGAATGTGACAGGTTCTCTGGAAGGCTATTCACTCTCTAGTATAAATTAAAGGATTGTTTATGTTGCACCTGCTTGTGCCTGACTGTCCATAGCTTCTGGGAACATCTTGGGCAGCTGGAAATATAAAAGCAATAGAAATTTTCTGATTCTACCTCCCTACTCCCCTCACAGCAGTTCCTGCTGTCCTTAGGCACACCTCCGATTTGTAGAAACTGTCTTAATGACCTTTCAGAGAAAGTCAGGAGAGGCAATTAAACCAGCTGTCCTTTTACTTTGGTGTTTTCCAGACTGTGTTATGAAGGACTCAGGAGTTTCTCAATCAAAGCACAAGCATGACAGAATCAAAAAAGTAGTTTACACATTTTTGTCTGCTTCCCCAAAGAGGAGGGTGATGTAGGGATGACTTTCTCGTTAACAAATGGAGGTCTAAGATGCCTGGCCAGATACCCGTGTGATCTGTGTGTACATCAGGAATAAATCTTCAAATATTCCGACACAAAAGGATTTTTACAGCAGACAAACTGGGGGAAAGGAGTCCCTGACAAAAGAAAATTTGGAAGTTACGCACGTATTTTATTGCAAGAGAAACTGAGGAAAGAAGCAGAACGGGAATGAGAATTGCATTTCAATATTCCTTCTTGTTACTATATTTTCTCTCAAAGATTTAATATTACCTTCCTTCATACTTACTAGCAGTTTCCCTTTATCAGATTTTGGGAAACTGTAGGTCTGATTTAGGATCTGAAGAGTTGAAGCTTCTATAAGTAACATCTATATGGAAGCTGATTTGGCAGACGATATATCCCACATGAACTAATGAGAGACCAGCGCAGGCCTGGTGTGTGTGGCCATTATGGGAAACGTTGCAATGGGCTATAAAGTTGGATTGTCCTTCAGTGCTAAGGTTCATCAATATAGTAATCTGCTATACATTACAACTAATGGATAGGTAAGATTAAATGATTCACCCTGACATTTATAGAATCAAACCATTGGGTTTTTAGATTGTTGACCCTTCATCAAATCTCTTCATTTTATTATGAAATGAAAATGCCAGACACTCTATAACTGAGCTAAGATTGACTCTAAGCCTCTTAGTTCCTTTGATCAAGAAGGGAGAGATTTGCTCTATCATCGCCTCTGAAGCCTTTCCTGGCACCACTTTCCTCAGTCAGTCAGTATTCCCCATCCACACCGCACTGCTATTTCTCAGGTCCTTCTCCCAAGCTTCCTTAGAACCTCTTCTCTTTATCTTGCTGAGAGTGCACAAAAGTCATATGGGGCACCTGAAATCCAGCTGGAGTTTCTGACCCTGGCTGGGTGGGAAGAATGATTTTGGTAATTATGGAAAGACAAGGTAGCAGAACAAGAAATGGATGTGCTGTTTCTAGGCAACAGTCCTAGGAGAGGGATCATAGTATGGAAGTAGAGCACATGCTTTGCATGCAAAATAATCAGTCCCTGAAATCTTCAGTTAAATGGAGCAGATAACAGGTAATAGAAAAGATCTTTGCCTATTTTCTATAAGGGTATGTGAATCAATTCAGGAGTGCTTTGAATTATCAATTTCATTTGTATTATTATATGATATGGTATTATGATATTATATTCTTTCATGGATATATCCATATAGTCACCAGAAGTCAAGCTTGACTGTTACACATCTGAAGTCACCTGGTTCAGTAGTCAGGAAAAAAGATACTATTCTATTCCTTGCATACCTCAAAGACTAAATAGGAATTTATGAAAAACTTTTTAACACGCCTAACACATTGTCATGGATATCAAGATGGAAAAATATTCCACCATACCCTAAACACCAAGTGGAACAAGCAATTGCTATCCTTCAACAAATCTGTTTTTTAAGCTTAGCTATTTTTATGCTGGTCAGAAGAGAGGGTTAGAGCCCTTCCTTACAATTGAGTTAAAATGCTACCCATTGTTCTTTGAATTGGCAGAAAATTGTGCTAATAAGAACCGTGTAGTCCACATTGCCATACAGGTAATCCTTGCTTAACAACCATTCATTTAGTGATGGTTCAGACTTAAGACAATGCTGAAAAAAAAACTTACGACCGGTCCTCACACTTACAACTGTCACAACATCCATGCAGTCACGTGATTGCAATTTGGGCGCTTGGCAACCAGTTCGCATTTATGACTGTCGCAGTGTCCCTTAGTCATGTGATTGCCATTTTCAGCCTTTCCAGCCAGCTTCTGGCAAGCAAAATCAATGTGACTCACTTAACAACCATGTAGTTTGCTTAACACCCATGGTGATTCACTTAACAACCAGTGCAAAAAAGTCATGAAATCAGGTCAGATACCCTTAATGACTGCTTCATTTAGCAACCAAAGTTCTGGTCCCAAGTGTGGTCGTTAAGCAAGAACTACCTGTACCCCTATTCTGCCACTGTAACAAGACAAGTGAATCCTGCTGCCCTTACTGCTGCAGACAAAGTTAAGTTAAGGCCAATTTGATTATCAAGCTTCATTTCCTCTCCCATCAAGCATCACCTACTGGCAGAAAAATAATCGCTAATCAGTCTTCCTAACATGGGAATGGGGCAATTTTAGATGGATATTGTGGGTTTAACCCCTTGTCAAGTTGCCTGTTGTTAAGTCTTATGTAACTGGCAAACCCAAGAGATGAGAACCACACAAAATTCAGAATGGCATCGTTAATATTTATTTATTTATTTATCATCCTGCCTTAATTATTTTTTATAAATAACTCAAGGTGGCGGACATACCTAATACTTCTTCCTCCTCCTATTTTCCCCACAACAACAACCATGCATCTTAAAGTTGCCAAGGTTGAGAAACACTGCTCTTGAGGCCAATAGGAGCTGGCCAAATCCCAGCTACTGATCGTGTAACCAAATGGTCAATGAAGGGTGCCAGCATATATCCACAGCAAAAATTGTGTCTGGAAAAGAGGTGGTTTCAGTACTTTAAAACTGAAACTACCAAGGATGACTTTAAACTGCTTTAGGTTATGGACTGGGGACAAGATGTTGGCAATGTCATAAGGACCCAGAAGGGGGAAAAAAGGTTGCTGGGGCATGTTCCTATCATGGTGAGGGGCAAGTGAGGAAGATGCCTCAGGTTAACTAATAGTTGATTACACTTGGTCAATGAAGGTAGCAAAGAGGGAGCTAAAATGGTAACATCTGCAGGACTGACCATTCCTTGAGATAAATGCTCAGTGATAGATACTGTCATGATCACCGTTGCGATGCTTGTGACATCACAACAGCTCACATAACAATACAGGGAAATGGGTACTGGGCGGATTAAGGGAAAAGGCAACTAGCTAACAAAAGAGAGCAACAGGTGCTGGCAACAAAGTATCGACTCTAGCCAGAGGCGCGGAAGAGAGAGATACAATGTTGCAAAGAAGGTAATTGACAAGACCAGACCACGAGGCGCGCCCAAGCTGTCAAAAGATTACGAACCTGATCGCCCGGCAATGAACCATCACCAGCCGGGAAAACAGTCAAGGAAACGCCCGAGGCACAGGAGGGGCTCCACGACCCCTCACCTACCGGCAACGGAACCAATGGGGCTCGGGGCACACCCGGAGTAAGAAGGGGTGGAGCGCTGACCGGCGCGGGCTATTTAAATCCCGTTCCGGCGCGCTCCACTCACTCTCAGCTTTTCTAAGGGCATGCATCCTATACTCAAATAAAACCAGAACCTAAGCCTACACTAGCGTCTGTGTTTTTACTGGGTAGCAGGCAGAGCCTGACAGATACTGAGATGGCCTTTCCACTCATTAAACAATGTATCAGGGACTCAGATCAAAGCAAGACTCCACATCTTCCATCTCTGAAAGCTGAAAGTACATGGTATCCCCAGCTGCATTTTTATGCAGCTAGAATCTGCCAGCCACAGAAGGACTTTCTCTCTTGTTCACTGTAAGGCCCTCCCCTTAGCTGCATTAGAAGGACAGTTCAGAAGATCCCTTTTCCTGAAAGGCATAGTGGGTCACTCTGTCTGTACCTCTGCAATGATGGGCAAGTCAAAACTACCAAGCCCATCCTCCTCTTCCCATTTTACAGAGACATCCCAATACCCTTATTGTCCTGCTGTTTACCAGCCTATGAGGCTGTAAAGACCAACTTTATATCTCCATACCACTCTTTCTCCAACCCCCAATAATACTTAATGTTGCCAGTTTTGTACAGCAATATCCAAAATCTGCTGAATATTGATGGCCAGCTAGGGCCAATCAGAATCAAACACAAATCATACCTATTATTAGTCTCCACTTATCCAATTTTACAGTTTTTGTTGCCACAGGTTATTCTTTACGCTTTTTAGACAGCACAATACAGATTTGGGTTTCACTTATTTTGCCTCCCATTTTTTTAAATACTCCACCTTACAGCATTTATACAGTACATTGTCTGTTCTTCTGTCATGATGGTTAATCTCATTGTCCCCAAATTTTCCTTTAACCATGATGGTTAAAGACTAAAATTAAGATATTCTACTCCATTGATACCGAGACATCTTAGAAATGAGAGTGCACTGAAGATTCACTGTAATTTTGCAACAATCCATGGATTCAATAAATAGATACGGAAGCAAGTACATAAGCAGACTGTGCTATACCTTAAGTAGGAATCATCTAAGATATTGGAACAGAAAAGCATCTGATTGATCATCAAAACCTAACTGCTCTTCAGAACAATGTCAGTTTAGGAGAAAAACAAGGCTTTACACTCAAAATGGGGTTATCTGGTTAAGTCTATTAAGCAGGCAAAATAATACTTTCACAGAGAGCAATAAATACAACATGAAAACAGATTTAACAAATAAGAAAGCAATTAGCAACATATCTGGGAGACATCATAAATACCTCAATATTTAAAACAGCCTGCTGCATTACTTTAAGTACTTTAAGTTCTGTAATTAAGTCAGTCTAAATCAAATACTCATCAAGTAGTATCCAGGGAAATCAATATGTAGTTGAGGGTTTTTAAAATAAAACTTTTCATGCAAAATCCAAATTTCTTGTCCTATACATATTTGATATGCACTTTTTTGGTCTATCGGTTTCCCTAAAGGTATATTACTTTCATATCGTTTTTTTGTGTGTGTCTGTGCATGTGTGTATCCTAATACATGCATTTCTGCACACTTTTGGGGGGTAAATTTTCTTCTGTAAATGAATCATATTGCAACATTTAGGGAAGTGCTGCATTACAAAATAAGCATTACATGCTGCTTATATGTTCAAAGTTAAAAATTGGGTAAGTTTATATGAGCATATGAAAAACACAGGAGTGACCAAGGGACTGCAAAAGATCCATCCATATTTCAATACCAAAAAAGGGCAGTGCTAAATAACATTCATACTACTGAATAATTGCATTTACCTCACATGCTCAATATTTTACAGTCCAGACTTCAACATTACATGAAGTTAGAAATGCCAGACATACAATCTGGATTCAGCAGAGGCAGTTTGATCATGTGCAGTGGCTAAAAGAAAAGGCAAGGGAGTTTTTGCTTTATTGATTATACAACAACATTTAACTACATAGACCACAACAAATTCTGGATAGCACTTAAAAACATGGGTGTACCAAGCCCCCACATCTGCCTAGAACAGTGTTTCTCAACCTTGGCAACTTTAAGATAGGTGGACTTCAACTTCCAGAATTCCCCAGCTAGCCTTGCTGACTGGGGAATTCTGGGAGTTGAAGTTCACCTATCTTAAAGTTGCCAAGGTTGAGAAACACTGGCCTAGAAGAATATGTATGATGGCCAAGAATCTAAGTGGATTTGGAACATAATGGTTCAACATTGAGAAAGGAGTGCACCAAGGCTGCGTTAGTTATTTCACTTATCAGAATATATCCTAAGAAATTTTGGAGCAGAAGAAATAGTAACTAGAATTAAAGTTACTGAGAGAAACATCAATAACCTCCTATCAACTGATGGTACCATTTTGATGGTTAGAAGTGAGAGAGATTTAAGGAGTCTCTTATTGAAGTTAAAAGAAGGAAGTGCAAAAGCCAATCTGCTGCTCAATATTTTTAAAAAAGGAAATTTATGTCAAAAGGTAAGGCCAACCTAAAAGAAATAGGCAGAGAAGAAGTTGTAGTAATAACAGACTTTATCTTTCTGGGCATAAAAATTCACAAGAATGATGACTGGAGAGATAAGAAGGACATGATTGCTAGTTGAGAGAAAGTCTGTGACAAATCTGAGCAAAATATTAAAGTGCAGAGACATCACATTGACAGCAAAGATATATATTGCCAAGGCCACAGCAATATATGCCTGTGAAAGCTAAACCACCAGAAAACTAAGCAAAAGGAAATTGATGCCTTTGAATTGTGTGCTGCAGAAAATTGTCGAGAATGCCTTGGACCAGGGCTGCAACTAAGGGGAGGCAACCGGGGCAAGTGCCCCGGGCGCCGCACTGGTGGGGCGCTAAAATGAGTGCTGGGGGGCACCAAAATGGGTGCGGAATCCATGTTTGCCCTGGGTGACACAGACCCTAGTTGCAGCCCTGCCTTGGACTGCAAGAAGAACAAGCAATTTTATACTAGATGAAGTAAAACTGGTCTGCTCAGTGGAAGCACTAATATTGAAGCTAACAGTTAAACTCAAAATATAAAGGGAAGAATTATTGGAGATAATACTAATACTAATACTTTATTAAACTCGTATGCCTGATGCTTGGAAAAAATTGAGGGCAATTGAAAAAGAGATTGATACTATCACCAGCTAGATAGCAAAAAGATGACTAGATAACTGTCACAGATGACGTAAGTAGGAGCTGACAAGCTTACAAAGAAAACAATCCTGGTGAAATAATGTCCACTGGGTTATAAATAGCTGGAAACAACTGAATGACTAACAAATTTAAGTTAACTGAATGAAGATGCAGACAGGTATCCCCACACCCTGTCTCTGCTTGAGTGGTTGGGGTGGCTGTCATGTTGTTATGGTTTCTTGAGGAGTGTGCTCACACTTGAACCTTCTACCAAGAGTGAAACCATGAACTTGGGAATATGTTTAGCATGAGAGATAACCATAACTCTAGTAGTCAACTAACAGCTACTGGGCAGTCCTTGCTGGGAATAGTGGGAAACTTCAACCAATCAGTTTGGAGATATAAATGTGAACATAAAGACATCACATTTTTGTGTAACAATTCTGGAAACACTGTACGAGGCTGATTTCAGTGGAACATTTCTTTTTTCTATTTGGGAGTTTTGTTCAATCAACATTGGTCAGTCAACCAATTCCAGAATTGTGTTATTTTTTCTACTTCTTGCCCAATATACTTTAGCTATCAGCCAAAGATATGACAATATGCAAAGTCTGTTCACATTTCTAGTGCAAAAGCTAGTGTGACAAATTAGGTCATTATTCCTCATCTCTACGTAGTCTCAACCCACAACATGGAAATCTAATAATCCGTGGTTCAGAAGTAAATAGCAATAACTGCTATTGAAGCCTCAAATATATTTGGAACAATAACTGTTTCTAAAATGGTTTGACTAGGACATTATTTGTTAAAGTGGTTATGTTGTTCTCTATACTATATCATCCTAACTGAGAATATAGAACAGTTGCACTGAAAATTAGTGTTTCAAAAAAAGTTTGATGCAATTGGTATGGATAGTAAGGAGGGAAGAGAAACTAGACAGTCCTCTTGAAATACCTGAAGGGCTGTCACATGAAAGAGGACAAACAGTTGTTCTTTAATGCTGCAGAGGGTAGTTTACAAAAGACGGAGGGGTTTTTTAAATTTGAAAACCAGAAGTTTCTTGCTAATAAGAGCATTTTTAACTATCTAATGAAGATGTTGATCTCCTTAGGTAACTTCCCAGCTCTCATTCTGGTTTTTCTAAATCAAGCAGGGAGTTGACATTTTAGCATCATCTCCTAGTTTCAACTTTTACTATCTTTAAGCTGGGCCAAGATCATCTCCTGTCTAAAATCCTGAGGAACAGCTGCCAGTGAATGTAGATAACATTGAGGAAGGTGGTCCAATGGACTGACTCTGTATGAGGCAGAATTTATCGCTCCGAAGACCCCTTTCAGTTCTACTCTTCTGTTTCTACCCTAAAGCTTCTGTGCTTTATTCACTTCTATGGAACATACTTCGCAAAGAGGGCACATTTGTCTCCCACTCTGCCAGTATTCAGGAAAATTAAAATTGAATGTATTTTGATAAGCTGATTTTAATTTCACCTCTAATTTTAATAGCACTGTGTTTTTTTTGTAATTTATATTATTAACTTCTGTAAGACTTCTTGAGTGTCATATGGATAGAAAGGTTCAGTTTACACACACACACACACCTTAGTGAATTCTCACCCATCCTCCACCAGCCCATGCTTTATCAAGAGCCACTTCATTCCCATTACCCCCACTCAGTCTTCTCTCTGGAGTGATGCCGATCAGATTACCTGTTTCTCTGCCCGCATGGCACCTGATCAATGTCAGCCAAGTTAGTTCTTTTTCTGATGGGGATCTGTTTAATACAAATATAAGGTGGAATCATTTCGGTCCACTGTGTTGAAATATGATGATTGGTCTTATACTTTATAGAAAAAGATCACCTCCATTTGCTCTGAGGCCAATGTTTTGATTTGAATAGAATCAAAGGAGCCAACTTACTGTCTGATCCTGTTCTTATGGATACCTTTCAGCTTCTGCAGCATATGCATGTTTCTAGGCAAACTGCTTGCAACACCTGCTCCTAGGATTCTTGCCCATTTTGGCTTTTGAAATTGGCTACAGCTGGGATTATATTGTGAGTGTCAATTGTGCTAAATGTCTCATTGCAGGGAAGATATCATGCTTTGTGTTGTTTGGAATCATCAGGTTTTGATATAATCAAACACGGCATTCTTTCATATCATCTTTCTGAGTTGTGGTGTCTTCAGTCATACCTGGAGGACAATATTAGGAAAGGAATAAGCAATTTAGGAGCCATAGATTAAACTTATTTCTGAGTGTGAGCTGGATGAGGTGAGAGGTTGGAAATCTGGTTGGAATAGAAAATGTGTCACTGCCTAACAACATCTACCTAAGTTGACAGAGGTTGTCTTGGACTTGGTGTGGAATGTCCCTAGGTTGCTAATATTTAAGGAATGTAGCATCATGCTGAGACCAGTCCCTCAGGGTGTCAGACTTCCCAGGTAGACCAGACATGAAACACAACCAGATGAGCTAATCTTACTTTATTATAAGGCTACATTAACAGAATCTTGCAAGTCTGAAAGTGCAATTCTCCCACTGTCATCTTTACAGCCCAGTGATTTAGGGAGGGTCACTTCTGAGCCTCTTGCTCTGCCCACTATGCAGCTATGGGCTATCATCCCTCTTACTTGACTGTTCCCTAGGCAGCATCTCTTTGCCCGGTCTCCCAAGGTCATTCCCACATACCATGACACAGGGATAGCTCAGGGGTTCATAACTGTTATGACTTCCATGGGCTTGTGGCAATTGATACCTGCTTCCACTCACCAAGTAGGGCACCTGCTGGTCCTGGTTTTCTGATGAAGGATGGTGTTCTGGGTTAGGGAGTGGCTCTGTCTCTTTCCTCTAGGGGCATGGGGGCTTCTGATTTAATGGAATTCCATAATTCATTAGCCCCACTTCTTTGTATATGCATCGTGATGTTGCACACACACACTCAAAAGGGGTGGAACTTGCACTGAAACTGTGCAATGCTGTTTTTGTCGTTTTGAGATGAACAGGGAGTTTCTGTGGATGCCTATAGGCCAGGGTCTTTGCAGATGCAGACTCTATCCATTGAAATTGCTTTCCTTCTTGAGGTACTTTCCACTCTTTTAACTGATTCTAAGAGAAATCTGAAGATTCACTTTTATAGGCAAGCCTTTCTTCTTAATTTATTATTTATTAATGTTGTTTAAGTTGGATGTATTGGATTCATATTGTTAGGTAATTTGAACCTGTTATTGTTTATCTGGTGTACTAAACGTATAAATGTATGCTGGCATTTATAATAATGAATGAATGAATAGCCAACGAAAAGCGGCATCACATTGATCCACACTGCAGAACAGTGTCAATGGCAGTACAGTCAAGCACACTATTTCTAGTTCTGGATTAACCTTTTGCAACTCAGTGCCCTCAGCATGATGTATCTATGCTATTCTACAGCTTCCATCACCCCATGCATGGCTAATACCCATAGAAGAGAGAAATAAAACCCACAATGATTTTGATAGGTTATAAAAATGGGCTGAAAATAGAGAATGACATTTAACAGAGACGGATACTAGTTTCATCATGGCTTGTGAAAAAGATTGAGGGATGGTAGTTGATTACAAACTCAGTATGAGTCAGCTGTATGGTGTGGTTGAAAGGAAGACAAATGCAATCTACAGAAATATGGCTTCCAAATCACAGGAAGTCATTGTTGCATTTTGTTCTGCTTTGGTAAGATCCCACACTGAGAACTGCATCTGCTTTTTGGAGCCCTATTAAGTATTCAGAGAAACTAGAACAAGTTCAGAGAAGGATGTGCCAGAAGACTAGAAACCAAGCCAGTACTTGAGCTGGCTAAACAGAATGACAGATCTAAAATTCCATCCTACTGTCTGAAGGACCTCTTCCATAGTCCCTTCACACTCCCCAATTACTCTATAGAATTCTGCTATACATTTATTTATATGTATGTATGTATGTATGTATGTATGTCAAATTTATCACCACCCATCTCCCCCGCAAGGAAGGACTCATGCACAGAAGAACATTTACATTAGCAAGGTTTAATTTTTTTAATAGTGTCAGAGTATTATCATTAATCTTCTGTAACTGGTTTTGTCTTCTATACTATTTTTTGGTCTCTGGCTGTAAATTAATAATGAAAAGTAAGAGAAACGCAACCTTATGAAAGGGGCTGGGAAGAGCTATGTGTACTTAGGCTTGAGAAGCATAGACTAAGGTGGGAATTGGGGAAGAAAGGAAAATAGCACTCTTCAAATACCTGAAAGAATGTTACATCAAAGGAAGTCAAAGAGTTGTTCTCTGTTGTTCAAGATTTCAGTATACGGAATAATGGATCTTAGCCACAGGATGGCATATTGCTAACGGTAAGAGCAGTTTCACAATGGAATCAATTACCCAGAGGCGTGGTGGGCTCTTCTTCACTGGTTGTGTTCAAGCAAAGGTGAGAGAGCCACCTGTCTGGAATGCTTTCATTTGGATTCCTGCACTGAGCTGGGAGTCAGATGTGATGGCAATAAGGCCAAGGTTGGTTGAGGCTTAGGAGACCCGAAGTCCTGCAAATCACCAGGTTGGAGAAAACTGGTTGGCACAGTAGTCTTCATAACTATTTCCAAATGGCCAAATCTCTTTCTGTGCCTGAGGGAGACTGTACTACCAGGAATATCAGAAGGGGGTTCAGTACATCCTTGATTTTGAGCTCCTGGACCTTCAAAGAGTTCGGTTGTATTGTAGCCTGAAATAAAGGGGTTGAAGATCACACTGGGTACCCCGAAAGATCAGAGGTGATTCCCTTTGACTCACCACTTAAAAGCAGTGCCTTCCAAAGGGATCGATCCTCCACTTCTTCTGAGCTAGCGACGAACGTCTCACATAAGCCAAATCCTTGGTAAATTTTCAGACAGATGGTGCGATATCACCTGGACTCGCTCGATCGCACCGGAGGACATGTGCTCCGATCTGCCACTGCCGTCCCCTCCCTGCCCTCGCGCGACATACATGCAATTAAATGAGAGGCAAAGAACCTGGGGGAGATCGCAGCTCCGCACCTGCAGAGAAGCCCCCCCCCGCCTCCCGCAAATCCCAGGATCCGACGGTTGGCGACAACCTATCACCTCCAGCCTGTAAAGCCGAGTGAAGGAGAACCAGAAATTTGCAGCAACTTAACCGCAGTCATCGCTGCTGCTCTTTTCTGCCTCAATTTTGCTGTTGTTTCGAGTGTTTTTTTCTCCCCACTTGCTGCGTAAAAATATATGCGAAGCCTGGAATGTTTCAAGGCAGATCTTCCCGGCGAAAATCACCGCCGTTCGTTCTCCGGGGCATCGAATCAACCCCCGATCTATTTTGGATTACTATACGATCCTGCGGGTTTTCGATTTTCCTCGCCCGCCTGCCCGACCCCAGCGGTAGATTAATACAAAACAAATCGCCAGGCCAGGATGGCGAGATTAAAACCCTTTTCCCATTCCCGAAAACAGCGAATTTAGGAGAGCAGAGACGGAGCCTGCTGGAGAAATATGGATTTTTTTAAAGAGGGACCGAGAACGGGAGAAAAAAAGTGACACTTCGCCGCCGTCGCAGCTGCCCGGGGCGGGCAAGCCAGAGAGGGTAGCAATGAAAGCGTTCCCATTGGTTCCTTTTTGAGGTGTTTTGCATAACCACGCCTCCTCTCTGCCCCCCTCCCCTGCCTCCTTTGGCTGGCTTCTGCGTGCGGGGTAGTGCGGTGCCGGAGTCGGGGGAGAGCGGAGGGTGGCTGCCGCTTTTCCGGATTGGGAAGAAGCCGAGGGGCGTTTCGCGGGGCTTCTTCGCCGCACGTTCTTCTGCCAATGTGGATCGCCTCGAGGGATAGCGCTCGCCGGGCGGACTTGCCGGAAAGGCAGGCCGGACGTGGGGGCTGCGAAGTTCAAGCACGCGAGAGAGGAGCGGCGGCTTTCGGGGCGACGCCGACGGCTTTCTCTTTTTAAAGTTTCCTGCTGGTGCAGCATGAAGTGCAGTGATGGCAAGGAGAGGTAAGACGGTGGTGAGGACGCTGGAAGATCTGACGCTGGACTCGGGGTATGGTGGTGCTGCAGACTCCGTCAGGTCCTCCAACTTGTCCCTGTGCTGCTCCGATTCCCCCCACTCGGCTTACCCCTATGGAGGAAACAGCTGGCAGCAGCGTCTAACTGACTCCATGCACAGTCGGCACAACAGCTTTGACACCGTCAACACTGTCCTGGTGGAAGACTCCGAGGTGCTGGACTGCTCCGGGCAGCACTGCTCCAGGCTGTTGCCTGACCTTGAGGAGGTTCCCTGGAGCCTCGACGAGGTGGAAGCCGTCCTCCTCCTGCCGCGCAAAGAGGCCAGAGGGCTGGGGGTGGCCCCCGTCGCCAGCTCCAGTAGCGCCGCCAGCTCCACCACGGTCAGCAGCAGCAGCGGCGGCGGCGGCGATGGCGGCGGCCCCCCCTGCAAAGATGCCTTGGCCAGACTTTCCACCTTGGTCAGCCGGGCGCTCATCCGGCTGGCCAGGGAGGCTCAGAGGCTGAGCCTGCGCTTCGCCAAATGCACCAAGTACGAAGTCCAGAGCGCCATGGAGATCGTCCTGGGCTGGAGCCTGGCCGCCAGCTGCACGGCGGCCGCCCTCAGCGCCCTGTCCCTCTACAACATGAGCAGCAGCGGCGGCGACCGCTTCAGCCGTGGCAAGTCGGCCCGCTGCGGCCTCACCTTCTCGGTGGGCAAGTTCTACCGCTGGATGGTGGACAGCCGGGTTGCCGTGCGCATCCACGAGCACGCCGCGATCTACCTGACCGCCTGCACGGAGAACCTCTTCCGAGAGGTTTACGCCAGAGTCCTGCAGCTCGCCGCCTCGGCGCCGAACCAGCAGCCGCACCATCAGGCGCAGTCCCACCAGAGCAACCCCCCGCCGCAGCCGCAACAGGCTCAGCTCCACCACAGGGGTCCGTGCTCGAGCGCCGGCTCTGGCGGGACCTGTGCCGCCGCCGCCGCCAGTCTGCCCCCTGCCGCTACCGCCACCAACAAGGAGCGAGAGACGAACGGCGGCGGCAGCAGCCTGGCGGCTAACGAAGCGGCAAAGTTTACGCTCGAGTCTCTGGAGCAGACGGTCAACAACGACTCGGAGCTGTGGGGGCTGCTGCAGCCCTACCAGCACCTCATCTGCGGGAAAAACGCCAGCGGTGAGTCAGGCGGGAGCTGCTCGGGGGCCCTGCCCACCTGTTGTGGCGGGAGGAGGGCAGGGGAAGTCTGCAGGCTTGGCGCGCCGGGCCATCCGGCAGAGACGAGGGTGCTCTCTGCACCCCCGAGCGTCGAGGGAGGGAAAAGATGCCTGCGCCCTGTTTTATTGCGAACATTTAGGTGGGTCGGATAGAAAAAGATGAAACCTGTTAGGAAGGGAAGGTCATCAGAATGCCTTGCCTCTCTGGAGTTCAGCTGTCAGCTCTGTGCATGCTTACTCCGGAGTAACTACTATTAATACTCACAGGGATAAGCACCTGGGCCTGTGGCAGTGAAACCAGCAGGAATCCTGATAATCTCTGAGACTGATGAGCCCAAGACCTAATTCTTGTTCTTCAGATCTGTTGGACTGTAAACCCTATCATCCCTAGCCAGCATGGCAAGGGAAGATGGCACTTGTAGCTCGTTGTAGGTGTTGGCCAGCAGAAAGTGCATAGGCTAGATGTATTTAATGAGATGGACACCTGTTTATGGAAACTTTCAATTAAGGATGCTGCTGTAGGGCACTCATGCTAATTCTGCTTGGGTATTGTCACTGATGAACTTGGAGATATTGGCTTCCAAATAAGTCTGGCTGCTTTGGTGAAATTCAGTTCTGTACAGTTGTACAGTTCTAGGGATATTTTGGAGTGTGGAATTGTAATGATATTACTTCTCATTGGTGCTTCTGATGGCCTCATATCCTTATTGGTACAACAAACTGACTGTCGTTGATTTATTCTTACCTGTAAAGTGAATTGTATTCCAAAGGTTGCCACTTATTTTTCTGCGTACCATAATAACTGGGCCTCACCTACTGAATTTCTGCTCCTGATTCTGTCAAGTTACAGAATGATGGCCTATCTCCCGTGAAGCGCTGGAGAAGGCTGCAGCTTCTGTCTGATGTTCTGAGAAGTGTTGGAGGCAGCTGTACTTTGTAGCCATTTTTAGTGGACAGCTGTGTGATGTGGTTAGGTTGGAGAAGTCTGTCCCCGCAGGATCCTAGGGGAGGCTGAATTCTGCATCCTCCCATGATTTGGGTTTGGGAGGGGCTGAGGGCTGTAGGTTGTGGCTACAGATCTTTCAGTCAATGCTGACGAAAGGTTTGAAGGGTGCATCTGTTGCCTTTCAGCATCCCCAGGCTGAGTGTGACTGGATTGCTTTGGGGGGGGGGGAGATTATGTCTTGTAATATCCTGTAGTAGTAAGAACTACACACCTATCAGCCCTGTAAGGTTATTTATTTCCTGACTGTGGCACAGATATTGACTGTATTTATACTATATGTTAACCCATGGTTAATTGAACCATGGTTTGCTGAACACATTCAGTTGGTTGGATTGGAACAACACACTCTATTATAAATTAAAAATACAAGTTGGGATGCATGGCATCCAGAACCGCAAACTAATTGACCACATTTTAGCCCACACTAAGAAACATTGTACCCTTGTAGTACTGAGAACAATTGTAACCAATTGCATTTGGTGCCCATTTGCAGAGATTTTGGGCAGTGATTTTCTCAGGGGGGGGGGAAGAAAGCAGTACTTTTTTCCCCATGGAACAAAAATGGTATTTGTCTTGAAACATATGCAATCGATTACTGGGAATCTGTGCAACTGTCTCTACCTCTGCTCACTTATCCATCTCTGAGGACAGCACGTTTTTCATCTACTTAACTACTTCTTCCTATATTCCTTGCATCATTTTATTTGCATTGTTAAAATCCATCCATCGTCAAACCTGTGTGTCAGAATGAATCAACCTTCTCTCTACTCCACAAAGTTTGGTATGTCACAGAAGCACCAGTTGTGGAGATGAGCATTCCTATTGCAGAGTATCCCATGTAGTTTGCATGTCTTCCAGATGTGCCATGACTAAACAGGAGAGCATCAAGTTTTGCACATTACAAAAAAGTAGGACTCCTTAGCCTCAGCACTGTAAGGACTGAACTTCAGCTTATTGGAGCCTTTGCACAAGTGGTTTCAAAAACAGCATTAACTGTCATAGGTTCCTCCTTATTGCCAGCTGATTCACTCTTTTTGCAAATATGTTCATGATCTTTCTATTCCAGTGTTTCTCAACCTTGGCAGAGTGAAGATGTGTGGACTTCAACTCACAGAATTCCCTGGCCAGCACAGCTGGCCAGGGAGTTCTGGGAGTTGAAGTTTACACACCATCAAGTTGCCAAGGTTGAGAGACACTGTTCTATTCACTGTTTGGTTTTGAACTGTGGACTTGTTTGCTTCAACTAGAAGGGATGCTTAGATTCTAAACAGTAGGAGGTAAACCAGCAGTCCTGTATTTGAGAACTTTCCTACTTATTTTCCTGAATTGATCTCTGGACTTCTGCCCCAAAGTCCTGTTTTGACATTTTTGGACTATTTTTCTGGTCCTTCTATAATGGTAGCCATGTTCCTGCACCAACTTGTTTGAAAGGTAATGCTCCTAGACTTGCCTAATCTTGCAAATGTGCAACTCTTGCTATGGTGACAGATGAAAGGCTAGTACTGTATTTCATGCAAAGTGCTTCTCTTGATACAAAATGCACATGGCGAGTGAAATGCGGATGTAGTCCTCTGTGGATTCTAAAATCTGGATCCCTGGATATTCAGAACTGCATTACAGACTTTCATATGCATGCATAAATAACAATCAGTATCCATTAGCAAAATCTCAAAAAAAAATCAATCCCATCTTCTTCTTTGTTTCCTTCCCTCCCTCTTTGTTTTTTTTTTAGTGGTTTACCATGCAGGTTTCTGACTTGCTTCAGGTTTATGCTTGAGGCACTTTTTGCCTTTGATAGTTTGGATTTCCAAGTCCTTCTTCTTTTAAGACTGCTAAAGTTAAGTAGGCTTTATTTTGTTGGATGGAGGGAATCATGCATTTAAAATAATCCTTTGCATGGTTGTCTTCTGAATTCCAAGTCATTCGTTTTCTTGATTTGGTCTTTACCCAATTTCAGAAGAACATGAAGGGCCTGTATGATTGATGCCCATCCCTCTCATGACTTTTCACCTTCTTTTAGTCTATCATCTTCTTTCTTCCCCATTGAGTCCCAGATACTCATGTGCAAAGCATTAAGTCTTAGAATATCCATAAGGTATTAATAATGCAAGTCAACTGGATGGGGCTGGGGAGTGAAGAAAAAAGAAAAAAAGTAGAGAGCGGGGTTATTCTATGCATATACTTGTGTTTTTGTTTTTGTTTGTTTTGCCTTCAAGTCAATGTTGACTCCTGGCGACTGCCTGGACAAGTCCCTACAATATTCCTGGCAAGTTTTTCAGAAGTGGCTTGCCATTGTCTTCTTCCTAGAGCTGAGAGAGAGTGACTGGCCTAAGGTCACCCAGCTGGCTTCACGTTTAAGGCAGGGCTAGAACCCACAATCTCCTGGTTTCTAGCTTTAACCACTACACCAATCTGGCTCTCATGCATATACTAAAATATGCATATTAAAAGACTGAGGAAACTGATGGGGAGAGAGAGGTTTTTTGTTTTTGTTTTTTTTAAATATTCCTGGCTCTTGCTTTTGGTATGTGTATCTGGGAATAAAGATGCCAAAAACCAACAATGGTAAGAGGGGACATTAAGGCCCTGAAAATTGATCAAGGGGCATCTGTGGACTTATTTACCATAACCTCTGCCCTGAACTTCCTAACTGATTCTTTGGCTGAGTTGTTTTGCTTTATCTTTCTATCTCTTTGTGACCATTCTTGTAATGGCTTTGTGTATGTTTGAGCTGCCTATAATGTATACACACATGCTTCAAAAGCTTTCATTTTTCCACAGGAAATGGCAGAAGTGTAACTGAAGCTCTGTGAGAGAGAGAGAGAGAGAGAGAGAGAGAGAGAGAGAAGAAATAAAACTTTGTTATACATGCAGTGGTTTGGCCAGCCAGAGCCTGCCTGATCAGACCTCTGAGATGCAGTCTTTTGCTGGGGAAGCTGCATTCATGTCTCTGCTTGTTTACCAAAAGCTGAAGGCGGAAGGTACAGCCAAGATCATCAGCTTCCCTTGGATAGTTTCTTTTGTTTTCTTTTTTAAAGCAGTAAGGTATCCAAAAAATGGGGTCTCCCCCTCCCCACTGTCAAGTCTGGCGATCTTCAAAAGGAAAAATGCCTTACATTGTTGGCAATGTACATACACAGATGTATGCACAGCATAGATAAAAATGGAGCAAAGCTGCAGTAGCTTGTTAATGTTCAAGGGCATTCAACTCTGTATTATTATGTCTCCTTCTGTGGGAGATCCATGCTCTCTTACAACCTCATAGGTAAAGCCAGAATCAAAAGAGAACATTATTGTTTGAATGACGTTTATATTTAATACCTGCTTTTGCATTTGGTCCTTTTGGTTCCTATGTGTTTTGTAATATTGGATATATTTCAGTGAGGGATTATGTTTTGTGCACAGTTTAACAGTCTAATCCTAACCTAACCAGTGCATTCTAGGTGCGTTGGACTTCATTTCCCATAATCCTCAAGAATATATGAGACTTCAGCATCCTAGATCTCCCAGGAAGTATAATAGGTTCCTATGTGATTGGGGATTATTGAAGTTTGAGTCCAGTATAGCCAAAGGGCACCATGTTGGGGAAAGCAGATCTACAAGCTCAGTAGCAAAACCTAAGTATAACCCTACCCATCTTTTTCTTACCCCTGCCACTTCCCCCATTGTTGAAATGCATTTAGAGCTCCTTGACACTCTGTTATGTGTAAATAGCTCTCACCTGTCCATCATACCTAATAGATGTTCCCTGTGCAACTAGGAACATGGTGGTCATCAGTAAAACGCAGAGCAGGCAAACTTTCTGTACCTAGAGGATGCCCTTAATATTTTTTGGAGAGCCAAGGATTGCAGCAGGTAAAGCAATGATACAAAATGGGTGCGTCTGAGTGGCGCAATTTTTTCTCCTAGGTTTTGAGAGGAACTTTGTTTTTCAATGAAGTTAAGCATATTTTAGGGCTTATATTATACTATCTCAGAAGGATGAGAAATTGTGCTACAATTTTCAGGGATTGGATTCAGAAGGGATTCTAGGAGTTGCAAAAAAGGAATTTGAGGTTACATGTGACCTTTGAACCTCAGATTTCCCATCCGTGGTTCTGCTGTCAGGGCTCCCATTCAATTCTCTGAGGCAAGGATCAAACAGTCTGGGAGAAACTGAGGCCTGCTACTTCTGTAATTAATTATCCATTTATTATTTTTATTTACATTCTATTTTTCTGCGATAGGGCACTAGGATAGAATTAAATATCCAGGAGAAGACTGAACCATATGGAATACTACATTCAAGCAACAACAGGCATAACTGCTCTTCCCCCATGCATACTGATTGGAACTTCCCTATTAGGAAGGAGTGGAATCACTGCAAGCCTTCAGGCTCTCCAGGAAGATATTGCTGTTGATGGAATGATGGCTACCAAGAGGCCTGAAAGGAGGAGGAGGGGCACATTCCTTCTGTTCAGGTCCTTACAGAGGTCATCCACAGGGCTACCAAAACAATTTCTATCCTGTACCAAGGCCTGAACCACAATTGCAGTGGGTCCAAAAAATCTCTTTTTAGTCTAGGTTCCTCTGTATCTATTCTTTACCACCTTCTCAAAAACCTTCCCTAACAAAGCAGTGAGGACCACCCACAGAGGAAGCAAGAAGAAACAGATTTTCTGGACCTCCTGCAGTCATGGTTCAGACCTGTGCATAGGTCAGAAACAGCAACCTAGAAAGGGAAGGTTGGTGATCATCTATGTCCAAAGTGGCTCAGTCAAGATATGGCTTCTTCAGAAGGCTGCATACCATCACCTCCTTCAAGATTGCTGGCACCGCTCCCTCCCTTACTGAAGGATTAATAA
Organism: Candoia aspera; assembly: GCF_035149785.1. Classification (NCBI taxonomy): domain Eukaryota; kingdom Metazoa; phylum Chordata; class Lepidosauria; order Squamata; family Candoiidae; genus Candoia; species Candoia aspera. The sequence continues at coordinate 24,337,329 of NC_086159.1, forward strand.
TCTCCTAAATCCAGCCACATGTTACTCGGAGCTGCATGAATGAATGAGTCAAGTGGGGCATGGACCAGTAGTAAAGTTCATGCCACAGAAAGCCCTATCCCCAAAACAAACAATTCACATTATGGGTTAATATAATGTGGGAACCCATCCTGTGAATCTAAAGACTTCCCTAGCCTAGTGTCCTCTAGATGGGTTGCACTTTAACTCCCCAAATTCCCAGAATTTGAGAGGCATTAAATTGGAATCTAAGGAATGTGATGCTGTGGATACAGCAAAAATAAGGAGGCTGGCAAGAAATCAGCTCTAGGCTAAATAAGAACTTTATTTAATTCTTTAACTGGATCTGCAAAATGCCTTAACTTCGGAACCTAATTACATTGTGTTGGCATAGTTCCTTAACAGTCACTTAATTCTAGGCAAGCTCCACTTTAGAAGGAAGCAGTTAAGTCACTGCCCAAGTCATTGTCACTACATAAAATCCCAGGCAAGGCATCACTACCTTGCCATGTGTGCTTATATCTGCCTTGTTCCAGCCCTGATAACCTCAAGACATTATCAACACTTGTAGGCTTTGGGCATTATATTACTTTTCTTGATGTATTCTAAGTCATATTGTTTCAGCAGTTATGAGTAGTTAAAAATAGCCTAAGAATAAAGACAGTTTTTGCGTCCAGATTTGATGTATTGCATAGTGCAGTCTGAAGGGTAACTTTATTTAGATCTAAGTATTTTTTCTGGAAATTAGAATTAATTTGGTCTAAGTGTTTGGGAGTCAAGACTATGATATGAGGCTGTGTTAGGCTGTTGCTAAGCTAAGCTTGAATGTAAAAAAAATTGTAAAAGCAAAACAAAACAAACAGGGTGAAGCTAATTCTAGGTTTGTCCCCAATAATTAACCTTTAGAATGGGATTTTTGAGTATGCAGTTATTCTGCATATGTTTGCTTAGTCTTCCATTTGTCAGGGGGTCTTCTTTCTGTGTAAATATAGTACTGTTCCTGTTCATTATAAGTATGCATTTACAGTAACTTGGAGAACCTTAACGCTGGAGAGTACTTTAATGCAGCAATCCATTACACATTAGTTTACAGTATGACAAAGTCCTTTAAGATCAGTGGGACTTACTTCTGGATAAAGAAATGAAATTTTTTTCTAGTTTCACTCTTCTTGGACTACAAAAGAAACTGCTTTCTTATTACTGATAGAAGCCCCTACCTAAAGGGTGTTCTTACTCAGGTCCAGAATTTAAAATGATACACAACTGTTTTTGCAGCAGCTCTCTTTTAAGTTCTTCAGCTTTCTTCAGCCAACATGGCAGAGTTTATAGCCAGCCAGACATGAATTTTTATTTTGGTAGAGTTTATAAATCCTTGGAATTAGTTTGATTTTATTTTTAAATAATTGCTGTAACTGTGGTTTCTGCATGGTGAGCAGCATCCAAATTGTGCTGCTAATTATGGCAGTGATTAATTTCTGTTTAGTTATTAGATAGATGGCTATCATCCTTCATTTGCGTAGAAGTAGAGACTATTTGATTTTGATGACATTTTAAGTTGCTTCCCAGGATCTCTGTCTCAGAAAGCTGAGTGCACTAGATCCCAACAGATTTTGCAGGTGTTTTCTGGCTAAGATTTTCTCTTGACCTTTCCTACATAGGGGACCTGAAGTAAGCACATGCTTAAGTTGAAATTGTTCTGATGAGTTTACTCTGAGCTAATATGCATAGTATTTTGTAAGTAGTACACCCCTGTTTTGCAACATAGGAAAAGAAAAGCAGAATAGTGGTGATTACTGTTCTTACTCAATCCAATAGTGGAAAACCTTGCAATTAGATTTTTTTGCTTCTGGGGGATGAGTGACTTTTACCTGTTCTGTTCTTTGTTCTTTGCTCATATTTTCCATTCTTTAATCTTCTGAGATTAATAGAGTGATCATAATGGTTTCATTCTGCTGCTACTGGAGCCCCAAGGAATGGCTAGCAAAGGAGCAATTTCCTTGAGATGCAGTTGAACTTAAATGACCTTATTTGGATCGAACCGATCTGTAGTGAAGTAAGAATGCACTTTCAGCAGTGTGGAAGATCTGGTTCTTGCTTGCATGTCCTGTGCATAGTCTAAATTGGTTATTGCATCTATTCATTTATGAGACCTAGTCCAAGAGCAAAGACAGTGGGTAAAATTCGTGGGTGAGGTGTCTTGTGCAATTCCTCACTGAAATGCCTTCCTGGAGAAGCTGCTGTTGGTTCTCTACTTTTCTGAAGTGAGGAGCTGAGGCTTATAGGCAGTTTTTTTGGTGGAAGTGCCCACCTCGTGGAACAGCTCCATCTAGATATTATTGTGGCACCCATGTTACCATCCTTCTGGAAGCTTTTAAAAAAGGAACTCTTCTGGAGAGAATTTGGAATTTGATAGATGCTATCTATATAATAGTTATTATGATCTGTAAGTTATATATTTATGTTGGAATTATATTGTTGGGATGCTATTATTTACTAAGTTTTAACTAAATGTTTTACAATGTATGTTTTACTGCATAATTGCACTCTGTGGTTGTCATTATCTGCCAAAAATCAGTATGATCGTGATGGTTTACAAATGGAATAAATAAATAGGGTTTGAACTGTGATATGCTTGAAACAAAGGGACAAACTATCAGTGATTTGGCTATGATCAAGGCCACCCCCAAATGCTGTTTGATTTGAGAAAGAAAATCCCACTGATACTGCCCATATTTGGTTAATTATTCCCTTCCCTCATTAATTACCCCATTGTAAATAAAGCAGTCACATAAAAGAGCAGAAGTTGGGGGAGACAACCCCAGGGCTCTACCACCTGAGCTAAAATTTCTGAGCGGCAATGGTTGCTCATTGCCATCACAGATAATGCTGTGAAGGAGAGTCCTGACATGTGCACATGTGTTGCTCTGCCCACATTACATACATTGCCACGATATCACAGCATTTTTCTGAGATGACAGCGAGCATTTGTAGTTCAGGGTATGCTTCTAAGGTATGAGGGAGGATGCTATTTTATTGCCTTTATTGAAGTAGGATTCAACTGATCCCCCATGTTCTTCTGTACAATATGTGGGCTTGTTGTGCATTGTTCAAAAATACTTCCTGATCGTACAGGGAGAGTAGTTTTGGGGGGCCCAGATGCCAGCAGTGGAAGAAAGGAGATGGGGAAATTCCATTTTCTGCGTTATTCAATGCTTGAATGTATCCCATTGTATTGCTCAACCTGTAATAACCTATGAAATGGTTCTCCCTCACATGAATCCTCAAGATTCTTGATTTATTTGTGAAATATTAGCTAAAATAGATCACACAAAATCCTGCCCTCCCACCCTCCCTGTTATATTTTTATGTAAATTCTATTGCAGAATAAACACAAAAATAAAGAAAAAACCCCTGTACTTTGGGGACATGGTTCAACACTTAGTTTTCTTTCTGTAAACAAATGCCATCTGTTAATTTTTACTGTTTGGGATGGTTTTTTTCTTCCCTTGTTGATAAACATATTCTTTTGGAGAGTGGAAAGACATGTCTCTTCGGGCTTTTCAGACTGAAAAGTCATCCAGAGAAGGGAATTTAAGTGCCACTCTGATACATGTGCATTTGCTTTGGGATAGTTTGCTTCCTAAGGATATATTGGAATTTGGCTTAGGATAGTAACATACCTGAAAGCTGTGTAAAGCTCTTGTAGCTGCTTCTGTTACTTTTCAAAGTTATAAACCTATATCCCACCCTTAAAATAAAATTTAAAAACCCCTCAAACCTTCTGTTTCATATAAGTTATAGACCAACAAGGGAGAGCAAGCATGATAAAGCGAGTGATTGAATAGAGAGTGCATGCAAGAGAGTGATGGCATGAGAGAAGGTGAGAGAGGAAGACAGGGAAGGCAGAAAGGCCTACCAAGTGAGAGACTGCAAGAGAGACGAGTGGATGAGAAAGCGAGAAGGAGCGTGAGAGGGAAAGACCAGGGAGTGAATGCAGGGAGAGAGTCAGAGAGGACAAGAGAATGAGTGAGACAGAACATGAGAAAGGTAACTAGTGAATAAGAGTGATAGAGTAAGCAAAGCAAGCAAGAGAAAGCATCTGTGTGAAAGATAGAATCCATAATCTTTGCGTGGGGTTGGGGCTACTTGATAAAACAAGAGAGGTGGAAAGCCCCCATTTATGGATCTAACCATCTGCCCTAACATGCCTCCTTGCACACACCCCAGGTCCACCACATATTACCGAGGGTGCTTTTCTTACAGACTCTACTTTAGAGTTGTCAGCATGTCATCCGCTGGATTTGTGATGGAGATGGAATGGAGTTTTGCTGTCAGGACAGAGCAAACTATGCTATACTTTTGTGCTGTCTCATGGACTGGAGGAAAGCATGTTAAACTGGATGTCTGGATGTGCCCTGAAACTTTGTCCTTAAGTCCACATTATTGAGGGCAGTTCTTTATCTGCTGTGTTCAAGTCAGTCAGTCAGTCAATCTTTATTTTGGTCAGTGACCACTATAAAACAGAGGCAGTCGAACAAACAAACATATCAAAGAAATCATCTCAGGTGATACCCTAGATATGAATATATAATATTCTAAAGGAATAATATTAATCCTAAAGCTGTATTCCTAAAGCTAAAATCATAATATCATTTAAAACCAACCTTTTAAATGACCCTAACCAAAAGCTAAAAGTTGGAGTCTGGGAAAACATATTATATTAGTGGCACTAAATCCTAAATTTAAAACTTCATATGGTCCAGAGGGAAGTGTAAATCTACTTGTCAGTGTGTACGTAGCAACAGAGCCCTTTATCATCCATCGGTTGATGTCTTTGTTTCAGTCAGCAAATGACAGCAGTCAAGGGGTGTCAGCTCCTGCCTAATTTTGGAGGCAGTATGACAAAAGTTGGTGACATCCAAAGGAACGGACTCCAGCTGGTCAGATAGTTTGTATGTAGACAGAATCAGTATGCCATGGATACTTTACAATATGAGGATAGATAGAGGACGCTCTAGAGTCTCTATAATATCTGCTGCATTATAATTCAATAACTCAAGTTGGCCAGTCTTCTGAAGCTGGCTATCTTAAAATAAAGCTGTAAAAAGTCTTTTTTTTTGTAATTTTCAGTAGACCATATAGTAACATCACAAATATTATTGTATGTATGGAACTTAGACCCATTCAGCAATCTTTACTATTTTGGCGGTTGCAACTTTTTCTAACTTAACTAACCTTCAGACTACAATTACAATACCCAGAGTTCTCATTGACCATGCTGCGTGGGATTTCTGGAAGTTGCAGTCCTAACTCAATGGGAGGGCACCAGACTGAGGAAGATTGGATTGAAACACACAGAAGATGAAAAGAAAGGAATGTCACTGACATTTTTGTATGCATGAGTATATGTTTCCAAAGTATGCCTAGATACAAGGTGATTTTACAATCTACAACATGTTCAGAAATAGACCCAGTATTTCCCCCAAAAGAAAATTGATTGATTAATTATGTGACATCAAGTCATTGTCAACGCTTAGAGACCACATAGATAAGTTTTCTCCATTATGATCTGTCTCTAACCAGGTCTTTCAGGTCTTTCAATTGTGTACTTGTCACCACTATAATTGAGTCTAGCCACCTTGCTGCTGGTTGTTGTCTTCTTCTCTTTCCTTCCACTATTCCTAACAATAGAGCCTTTTTCCAGAGAGCCAGGGTTATTGCATGATGTGTCAGAAGTAGGATAATTTGAGCCTGGTCATTTGTGCCTTGAGTGAGAACTCTGGGTTAATGTGTTCGATGATCCATTTGTTTGTTTTCTTGGCTGTCCATGGTATTCTCAGGAGTCTTCTCCAACACCAAAGTTCAAAAGCATCAATACTCTTCCCATCTTGCTTCTTCAGGGTCCAATAGGGATAATGTTTTGTTTATTTTTTTAATTGTAAGCTGCTTTGACTGTTCATTTCAAAGGAAATAAGGTAGATATTGAATCCTAGACAAGTTTACTAAAACAGGATCCTCTTGGATAACTCCTCGTGTGACTTAAATAAACAGAAAATGTAAAAGCTCTTTCTAAACCTCTTTCTATAATACTAAGCCATGATGATAGCAGATGGAGAAGTAAAATAGTAGTAATAATGGTAACAACAAAAACAATAAATTTCAATCTCTATTCAACCATATCTGGCTTTGTTTAAAGATACTGTAATGTTACTTCTCTGCTTTTAAAGAACTAAGAAATAAAAAGGTGGATGAGTAGCAATTAAAATAAACAAAAACCTGCTGAGCCACTTGCAATGCAATGCAGAGGAGGTTGGAAAGTAAGCTGGGTGGCATTGGGCAACTTTGCTGAGAGCTTGCTAAGCTTTTCAGGGTACCACAAAGCTAAAAGGTATAAAATGGATGTTTGTGAAACAAAAACGAAATATAAAAGAACAATGAAAAGAGAGGGGTTTTAACCCCCTAGAACATTCTCTACCACCCTAGCTTAGTTGTGGAAAGGTAGGAACAATTCCTGTCAAATTGTAAATCCTGTATGAGGTCACAGGCATTCTTGTAATTTTAGAGGTTGACACTTGTTTTGCAGATAGAATCACAGAATTGTGGATTCAGAAGAGAACATAACAATCATGTTTTCCAGCCTTCTGCAGTGTGCAGGAAATCAGTCCTCAAGAGGTGGCTGTCCAGGCCTCCAGAAATGGAGAACCCACAGCTCCATAGGTAGATTGTTCCATTGTTGTACAAACCTTGCCATCTAAGTACCTGCATCATGTGCCTATTATTTCTGGTCCTTGTTTCTGTGGCAGTGGAGAATAGTTCCTGATAATCTTCCTTATGGCACCCTTTTATATACCCAAACACTAATATGTCTCCCCTCAGTTTTCTTTTTTCTGGATTCAAGACCTCAAGTTCCTTCAGCTTGTCCTCCTAGGGCATGCCTCTGTATCATCTTTGTTGTCTTCCCCTGAACCTGTTCTAACATGTCAATAACCCTCTAGAAATATGGTGCCCAGAACTGTACACAGTATTCTAGATATGGCCCCACAGTGTAGAGTAGATGGAAGGACTTAGATGGAAGGTTTTCTCTGTCACAGGAGCAGCATAATTCTATTTGTAGAGATAAGGACACAATATAATTCTCCTCCAGAAGATACTAGGCTTCCTGTCCAACAGTTCCAGTAGCCAAAAGAGGCTTTGGGACGTGCCCAGCATTTGCCCAGAAGCTTCTTCTAATGCTTTCAGAAGCTGGCTAGAAGAGGCAGAAGATGTTTTTGTCCATGCACAATACCAGTACAGAAGTCTCTTCTAGCTACTGAAATTCCTGGATGTGAGGCTGGGAGCAACATGAAGTGAAGCAATGCAGCAGTTTCACTTCCCCTTTAGAAGTGGGAAGGAGGGGTTATATTGTTTTGCAAAGTAACTTTGAAGGGGTGCCTTGCACAAACCCTCATCACAGGAAAACACCTCTTCAGAGATTTCCACCTACTATCCATTCCTGTATTATTTTCATGACCACTTTCCTCACTTTATTTCATTCATTCAATCAATCTGTTTTTATAGTTGGAAGAAGAAACTTAAGTGAGAAAATAAGCATATGATCCTCGGAAAGCCTCTGTGTTTGTGCTGAGAAGTTGTTGTCTACCAAACAGAGGGGGAAAAAAAACTATCCTACATGATGTAGCTAAAAGTGTCACATGTGCTTTCAAAATAAATTAAAAAACTAAAAATCAGCTTTTATTTCAGCATCAAAGGAAGAAAAAAACCTTTCCCTCCAAAAGATTTGTGACACTTGGATTCTCTTTGAATGTGACTGATCTGTTTTCAAAGTGCAGTTTAGAAAAGTATCATTATAAGCTATTGTGTTACAAAAGCATTCCAAGTCATTTCTTTACTCAAGTTAGGAACGAAAAAGGTATCTTAGGGCAGTCAGCATGAGTTTTGCCCAGTTAAATTTAAAAATCTAATTCTTGATGCCACCCTGAGGTATAAATATTGTTAATACGTTTTCTACTACAGATTAAGGTTACTATGGTAACTAATAATTTTGGCCAGGTGAAGAGGTTGAATTTAATTGTCTCCTTTTCACGTGTTAATGGTTGCATTGCCTAAGGGAGGAACTTGCCTGAACTTGTTTTAGTTTCAGTTTCCCTTCTGTGTAGGCTTGCAGAGAATATGCAGCTGAGAGAAATCTCTCCTCTCAGCAAACAGCCTTTAAATATGTTTGTTTGCTGTAAATAAAATTATTTTTATAGAAATGCCTGGTGTGTGACGTTTCTGATCTCTCCTGGGCCAAAGGCTTTCTAGCACTCTGCCAACAGGTTATGAGCCCAGTAAGCAGCCCAGTAAGCCCAGTAAAACCCAGAGAGAATAGAGAGATCAGCTCCACACCTCATGCACAATTTAAAGGCAGGTAGCAAAGACCTGTGAAGATTTTCTTTGGAGCCGCCTGGAGATTTTCCAGCAACTGCCAGTCTACAGGACAAAGAAGCCAGCTGAGGTGACTTGCAAAAGAAGGAAGAAGCCATGGCTACCTCCCAGCCCTTAGCGATGCCTCTGGAGTGCCTATCAGAGACCAACTATTTGAATTGGGCCCTGAAGATGGAGATGTATCTTCGCAGAGATAATCTTTGGCTGCCAATTGGTGAGCAACCCCCCCAAAATCCCAGTGCTGAATGGCTGAGACAGGATGAGCAGGCTAGAGCCACCATTATCCTGGGAGTTGAGGACAATCAGCTAGTCCATGTGCGAGGTATGCAGTCTGCAAAGCAACTTTGGGACTCTTTGAGAGACTTGTATGTAAAGGCAACAGCAGGAGTAAAGTTACCCTGACAAAAAGGCTGTACAAAGCCTACCTTGCAGAAGGAGATAGCCTTCCTGAGCACCTGCATTATATTCAGCAGCTGTTTGTTGAGTTGCAGGAGAGAGTAATGGAATTTACACCTCTCACAAAATTCTATATCTTCCTGTCCTCACTGAACGAAACGTGGGACATGCTGATTTGTACCCTGGAGGCTATGCCTGAAGCAGACCTCACCCCATCGTATGTTACACAGCGCTTACTCGCTGAATGGGAGAAGAGAGAGGAAAGATCCCCCCCCCATCTCTTCTGGAAAGCTGCAGGACCAGAAAACAAGGGAAAAGAAGGGAAAGGAAACTGAGGCCACAGCACTAACCAGCCAGCGATGCTTCACTTGTGGTTCAGCTGGACATTTGCAGAAAGACTGTGCCTTGAGACCCAAGAGTAGAAAGACAGAGAAGAAGAACACAACGACAACACAGAAGAAAGCTCTTCAGACAACCCAAATTGCACAGGTTGCTGAGAAGGGTAATTCTGATGTATGGGTGTTAGATTCTGGGGCCAATTGTCATTTATGTAATTGTAAAAGCTCTTTTGTGTCACTGTCTAAAACTGAAAGACAAAGTGTATCTTTGGCTGATGAGTCTGTGGCCAAAATTATGGGACAGGTGACTTGTATTTATCCTGCTTGGGAGAAACTGTAAAAGGTGTGTTGTATGTGCTAAATTTACAATCAAACCTTTTGTCTGTGGCACAGTTGGCTGCAACAGGGTATGTCATAACATTTAAGAAAAATGGTTGTGAGATATGTAAGAATGGGAAATTGTGTGCTACCGGTATATTAAAACACTCCTTGTACATTGTGCAAAATGCAAGGAAGCCAAGCTGCAAGGCTGCAGTTGGCAACACTCCATATCATGACCAATGTGTACACCTGATGCACAGGAGATTTGGTCATGCTAATTTCAAGTATATAGCACAAATGCCACAGCTGTGTGCTGACCTAAAGATAAAACCCTGTGACAAATACTTAGATTATGTAGTTTGCAAAGAATGCAAAACACTAAAAGCTCCTGTGAGTAAGCACAGTGACAGAGTTACAACTAGACCTTTGGAAATTGTACACTCTGACATTATTGGTCCTTTTGCTCTAAGTCTTGAACAAGCAAGGTATGCAATGACCATCATTGATGATTTCTCAAGATACACATTTATCTACATCTTAAAACATAAAGATGAGGCATTTGAGAAATTTAAAAGTTTTGTGACATGGGCAAATAGAAAATTCCCTAGGCCTGTATCTGCACTCCAATGTGATAGAGGAGGAGAGTACCTTTCTCACAAATTCAAAAGGTTCCTAGTGGAAAAGGGGATAGAACAAATTCTTTCTAACTCTTACACCCCTCAGCAAAATGGTGTTGCTGACAGAAAGGGCAGAACCTTGCAAAATGTGATGGAATGCATGCTTAAAGATTCACAATTATCTTTTAAGTATTGGGGAGAGGCAATATCTACTGCCTGTTATGTACAAAACAGATTGTATAACTCTGTGATTCAGGATACTCCATTCCATTTGTTTTATGGTGTGAAACCAAAGGTAAACCATCTTAGAGTGTTTGGTAGTACTGCTTAGGTACATATTCCAAAACAGCAGAGAAGGAAAGGAGGCCCCACAACAAAGAAAGCCATTTTTGTTGGCTATGAACAAAGCCAGAGGAGCTACAGGTTCATAGTGGGAGAGAAATTGATAATTAGCAAAAGCGCTTCTTTTGCTGAACAAAACTGGGGGAGATTAAATTCTAGCTCTCCAGTTGATCTGACCACCACAAGAGAACAGCAAGGACTTGCTGATGGTGATCTTTTGCCTGATGAGGACATTAAACCAGAAAAGCAAACTGGAAATCTCTCCTCTCAGCAAACAGCCTTTAAATATGTTTGTTTTCTGTAAATAAAATTATTTTTATAGAAATGCCTGGTGTGTGACTTTTCTGATCTCTCCTGGGCCAAAGGCTTTCTAGCACTCTGCCAACAAGTATCACATTAAGAGATTTCACAGTTAAGTCTGTGCAAGGCAGACCAAATGAATTAGTGAGATATAAACCATGTGCTCATCTCATTCCTGATCAAAGCTAAGAAGCATGTATAGCTCAACTGTGCCTAACTATTTAGCAAATGAGAACATGAGACCCAAAGTCAGAAGGGAGGCACTGATCATCTTCTATAGCCTGCAGTGGTTTCTGCTTCCAGCTGTGCAGTATCCAAGAGGGAGAGAGAACGCTGATGCGATGCTATGCTATAGCCAGACATCCCCAGCGTCTTCTCCCTCCCAAACCACGACAAGTTCCTGCTACCTATCTCAACTATGGTAGGAATGCTACAACTGCAAGCAAGACTGAAAGTTCTAATAGTCAATCATAGTCTTCATGGGAATCTGACACTTTAGCCCTCTTTCTCTCCCCATATTGTTTCCTTTGTCTTTCTTTTCCTGTCCCTACAGCTAGAAGAGTGAAGGAGAAAGAAGGTGCTTTCCTACAAGCTCCTAATGCCCTTCTTCTTGGGAGATAGATGCCTGCCACAAAGGTGTTTCTGATGTTGTTTGGGAAAAATCTTCTCTTTCAGCCTGGAGAAGAGGCTCAGGACAACTCTTTATCTCCTCCACCTTTTAATGCAAATAGGCTTTTGTTCTGTTGGGAGGTGGGAAATTGATTCAAAATGAATTACATGTTAGGCACTATGCGGGCGTATGGCCCTCAGTGATGTTTGGCCTTACCAACCACAGATGCTATCCTTATCCCAAATAGGCTACACAGTATTATTGTGTCCACAAGTACAAATGTAATTGTGATGGTTGTTATTTGGCAAGACAAGTTTAACATTATTAAGTATCCATAGATACCTTCCTTAGCATTTATTAGGCTTCTGCCCAGAAGAAGAAGGAATATTAGTGGTGGTGGTGGTTGGAATATAATGCAGTTCTGGATTGCATTAAATGAGGCATTTTATCTAAGTCCTTCCATCTACTCTACACTGTGGGGCCATATCTAGAGCACTGTGTACTGTTCTGGGCACCGGATTTCTAGTGGGTTATTGACACGTTAGAACAGGTTCAGGGGAAGACAACAAAGATGAAACAGAGGCAAGCCCTAGGAGGACAAGCTGAAGGAACTTGAGGTCTTGAATCCAGAATGAAGAAAACTGAGGGGAGACATGATATTAGAGTTTGGGTACATCAAAGCTGCTTTGCACAGCCTAAAAAAGAATGAAACGTACCTCTGTTCATTTGACATGCAAAGCACATATGCAAGAAATTACAGTACGTGGAATAAATCACATCAGGCTATAAGTGGAACTGGATTTTCCATATTGGAATGAAGAAAATGGCCTAATATTAGTCAGACTATTTGTTTATCTGTTGTTAACATTTGCGTGACCTCCGTTTTAATTCTGGAGGATGTAGTCCTTTTGAGGTTATGCCAATCTCTACTAGTCTCTGCTGGTCTGACTCATACCATATTTGGTCTCTGGTGTGCATGTCAGGTATGAAAATCAGCTGCTTACATGCCTTTCTTCCCCTCAATCACTATATAGTTTGCACTGATGTTGATATCTCTTTGGGCTATGCTGGTCAGCAAACAAACAAGTAGATAAAGAAACAGTCATGCATGGTGTTCACTCAGTATAATGTTATTTTATTAATTATATTTCGATCAGCACTGAGTTACTTAACAGAAAAGCAGAATACATAGTTTCAGTCCCACCTTGTTATCCTCTCGTTATCCTCATAAGGTTCTTATTTTATTTATTTATTTATAAATTTATTCACCGCCCATCTCTCCTCAATGGGGGGACTCTGGGCGGCTTACAATAAAACAAGATTAAAACATAAAACCATTACAATTAAAAATACAATAAAAATATAAATATAATAAAATCTACATGGTGAAGAGATCTTAATCAGACCTTCAGTGTGGTAGGTCCCTCCGGATTACTACATGGCGCTAGCCATCCCCAGGTGTAATTATTTGCCCTCCCATTCCAAGCCTGCAGACAGAACCAGGTCTTTAATCTTTTGCGAAAGTCCAGGAACGAGGGGGCTTGTCTCACCTCTGGGGGAAGGATGTTCCAAAGGGCGGGAGCTACAGCAGAGAAGGCACTTTTCTGAGACCCTGCTAGGGGTCATAAGGTTCTTATGAGATGCATTAGCCGAGATGTAGTCAGTCTTCTGATCAAGTGGGGCTTTGAATGATGCTCTCCCCAGGTCTAGTTTGGCATTTTAACCACAGCCCTGAGCTGTGTTTCTGGGAGATAGATGGAAAAGATAGATGCTTTTTTTTTTGGTGTGTACTCAGATCTTCTTTCTCCATTGGAATTGATGGGGATATTCTACGTATATATTGGCACCTAAAAGAGATTGTTGACTCAGGGACATTCTCTAATCATATAAGCAGCTGTATCTTAGAATAAGAACAGACATCGTTTTAATTTTGATAATTGAAGTGATCTCACATTATTGCTGTCTTTGTTGCTTGATCCACAAGAGTGATACTTAAAGGCCAAAAATTTTTGCTTGATATTTTGGGTTTCCATTTCCAAAATGAGATGATTTTTATGACAGTTTTCTTATGGGCCCTCTTCCTAGAACATTTTAACCTTATCAGCCACCAATCCAGCCAGTTCTCCTTACCAGCTGATGTGGCAGCTCCCAGTCAGATTAACCATTTAATGTGCAATGTGTATGTGACCATTTAAGGTCAAGTATCACCATTTGGAGAACACAGTTCCCACCCATTTTCTCCAGGAAGTGCCTACATCCAATGAATCCTTGCTTCAGAAAAATACTGACAAGGCTTCATGACATTACTTTTACCATTCCATTGTCTAGGCCAATATTTCTGAACTTCAGCAAATTTAAGCATAAGAATTCTGGAAGTTGAAGTCCACACATCTTAAAGTTGCTGAGGTTGAGAAACACTGGTATAGGCAAGTTGCTGAGTTTGAGATACGCTGGTCTAGGCAGGCAGCCTTAGGCGTGGCTTGGCAAATCATGCAACCCATTAGTATTTTGGAGGTATTTCTGTGCTGCCAAGCCTTGGCAGTGAGTTCTGTAAGGGAGAGTCTTGCTTTTTCAGCTGCTGTTTTTCTGCAGTTCTTCTTGGAGGGTTAGGGATGCTAATCAGGTAAGCTGATTGGGTAAGGCAGTGTTACTCAACCTTGGCGACTTTAAGATGTGTGGACTTCAAATCCCAGAATTCCCCAGCCAGCCTTGCTACCAAGGTTGAGAAACACTGGGGTAAGGTATTGTTTCAACAGAACTGGGTTAGTTTAACTCTGCATGACTGAATATTATGGGTTAAATTTAATCATCTAGAGGTTAATTGACTAGGTCAAATAAGCCATCTTTGGCATTTCCAGAGCTCTCTAACCTTAATTAACAGTTAAATATGTTATGCAAAGTCAGCCACAGAATTTTACACTTCAGGGGAGTAGTTTGGGGGGGGGCATTTTGACCAGTTTTCTTCATACAGTAGTGGTATTTGGTCACAGGTGTGGTCTAGCCATTTTTTCTGATTCCTTTCCAAGTTTCATGATCATGGTCATATATAGCACAATCATATTTCAGCATTAGCAGGCGTAGTTGTCCATTAATATAAGGATTCTCAACTGACGGGTTGCAGCCCTTTTGGGGATAAGGAGAAAATGTAAGGGGGGATTGCATTCACTTTTACTCTGACTGGATGGGGGTGGCTTTCCCCAAGCTGCTGATGCAAGGTTGGCATCCATTGCCAGGGCTTTTCTTTGATGGTGTTTGTACTCCCAGCAGTGGTTCTTGTACCAGCTCCAGCATACTCCTGAGTGCTTCCTAAGGTGACCTGGCCAGAATCGAGGTGCTCTTGCCTAGTTTCACTCCCCACCCCTTTTCAAGAGTAGCTCTTCCTGGGCTCTTCCCTGGGGAGTCCTGGTGTTCAGTCTCTGTTGCCGTTCCAAGCAATCCAAGTGTGCTAGCCACCCATCATAAGGTGCTTCCTCCTGCAAGGACAGATGTAGAGGAAACAGGGAATGGCCTTGGAGGACCGGAGAAAGAGCCATTAGGAAAGCCACAATCAGACAAGCGGGGCTTGAGCCTGCTCCAAGAAATTAATTTGAGAAAACATCTCAGTCAAGCCCCTCCCTTGAATATAAAGTGGGGAGGGGGAAAGCACATTCAGACTTGCAAGATTCTGTTACAATAGCTGTTCCAATGAAAGTCGTTTTTGTCATGAGTACTGATGGTGAGCAGGAGGGGGCCCCTATCCAGCAGGGAAAACGCTTGCGTGGTACTGAGGAATTAAGCAGCCATTCAAAGAGACACAGGTCAGACCCACCTTGATTTTTGGGGTTTATCTGTCTGGGTTTTTCCCACGCTTCTTCAGTTTGTTAGGATTTTCTGTCTAATGTAGCAGTAATAAAGCACTAGAGACCTACTCCTCGTCTCAGCGTGGTTCCTGGCTGTTAGGACAGTTTTAGACCTATACAGCACTGGTTTCTTAGTCTGGTTTACCGTATAGGGCTGACAGATGAGGCACAGCCCTTGGATGGCCTGGGTTGCTAACCGCCTGACAGTTTTGAAAACCTTTGCATTGATTTGAGGTATAGCGAAGTTCTCCTACCTCTGTCAATTTTATCAAAGCCTGGAAGGAAGGGGGAAGAGAGGGAGGAAAACGTTGCTGCTGGTGGGAATTCACCAGTCTTTCAGTCAGTTCTACTGGAGGCTGAAGATGTTGAAAAGGGCAGCAAAGAAAGGAAAGGAAAATAATCCAGACTGGTGGGACTACTTGTTTTGTTTAATTCGTTGAGTAAGCCTGATTTACAAAAAACAGTGCTGATATCCCACATTACGCTCTGTCAAAATCAAAGTAATCAATCTATGATTTGTGCAGTGCATGAACTCACTGACTGCCAAGCAGTTACTTACCTTATCATAGCAGAAAAAAATCAGGAGATAGTCATAAGGCAATAGGGGCCAGCAATCACGTTTGTGGTAGGTGGTATCCACATTTGAAATGAGAAAAGCATCAATGTTTAATTATGGTCACGTGGGTTAAACTGAATCAGGGAAAGGTTCCTGGAAGGTTGCTGAAGGGCGTGACAATGCTTGGGTGAGCTTAGGCTTTATAGATATCTGCCTATGTTTATTTCTTATGCTAATCCACCAAACATTGGACCCAGGTATTGGCCAAGTCTGTTTGGCTGAGGCAGCTATTGTTGTTGGGTTTTGCTCCATGCATGCACATTTGTTTTTAATTCTTCATCATCATTATTATGAGAGCCAGTTTGGTGCAGTGGTTAAGGCACCAGGCTAGAAACCAGGAGTTTTAGGCTGCCTTAGGCACAAAGTCAGCTGGGTGACTATGTTTACTGTATTTATTGTTAAGAGCCTGATGTCAGTTGGGTGACCATATATCTATCACATTAAAATAAAATAAATAATTAATTTTTAATTGATTATAAAATAATCACATTTCATGCTAGTGTGGTTTTTCTACTCTGTTGTTATACGCACTCTGGGTATAGCATTGTGATTCAAGCCCAGTTCCTTTAGTTCGTGCACAACGCCTGTGTGCGCTTTCATACTCTGGAATGACCATTCAGATTTGGGCTCCCAGGCTTTGCTAGCCTTGCCTACTTAAAAACAGTGATTCCCTACTTTATGTTTTTGCACACATCCAATAAACAAGCTCGGTCTTTGGGTGCTTGGTCTGGTGCAATCTCTGACCTCATCAATCTTATCAACCACAAGGACCTCTGATTCAGATGGTTGTGTGTCGCCTCTATGCAACGGTGCCTCTGCTAAATAATTACTTAAATGTAAAATTAGGCTATCTGTGCAATTAATGGAAAGCATTGTAATATGCTACTACTCTCTTGATACTGGGAAACCTTGGACCAGTTACTTTATTGTGGCAATTTATTGTACTGTTTTGCACTAGGAGAAAAACCAGATTCCTGAGTGCTGGAGCAGAGTGGGTAATGGAAACCAAATGGAAATTAAACACTACTTGCTTCAGTTGTTTTTTGCAAGCAAGAACTGCAGGAGGAAGAATCGTTGCTTCTTGCAGTTAATTCTGAAGCTAAATCAAACAAAAATAAAAGCTGCATCCTGTAGTCCTTTACAAGATGATACCAGAATGTCACCAAGGCTACTGACCAACTCCAAGAATCCCTTGGACTTGGGGGAAACAACAACGTCAGTCAAGATATTGTACAACTAATTTCTCTAAAGATGAAGGACTGATTCAGATGCCACAGTGGAAAATATTTTTCTGGCATTTTAATCCAATTTTTTTCTACTTAATGGAAGTTTTGCAAATTTTAAGTAGATAACTTTCCCAGTTTTAGCTTTGCAACAGTGCACTGCTGTGGAAATCTGGCAAGCAAAGTGAATGGCCCAGGTTTCTTTCAACCATAATTCATTAATTTTCCTGACTCTTCTGAGATAAATACTTTTCTACTTTAAGTAGAGGATGTTATCCATTCTTAAAGATGATTTCAATGTAATCTGATTTCTTATGACTGTAATTCTGCTTTATTAATATACAGAGGAATTTTGTGTTCTTAGCCACTATTGTGATTGGTTTTATCTTCACTGAGATTTTCTAAAGACTAATAGAGGACACTGACTAATTTTGGTGCTTGTTTGTGGCATTGTCAAAAACATAGGGCTATATATCATGCACACTGTATGGGTTACCGATAATTCTGGATATGCCAACAAGTAGTGCCATTCTAAGAGCCAGTTGGTGTAGTGGTTAAGGCACCAGGCTAGAAACGGGGAAACCATGAGTTCTGATCCTGCCTTAGGCATGAAGCCAGCTGGAGGACCTCTCCCTCTTTCAGCCCTAGGTAGGAGGCAAGGGCAAACCACTTCCGAAATCTTGCCAATAAGACTGGATGGACTTGTCCAGGCAGTCACCAGGAATTAAGACTGACTCACAGACATCCATCCCTAAAGCCATTCTATACAATCTGTCCTTCCAGTTGCTATTAGTGTCCTTGCTGATTTCCAATTGTGAAAATCTCAGTGTACCCTCAGGACAAGCTCCTTAGAGGAAACATTTGCTGGAAATGTAAGCCTTTCTCTTTATCTAGCACCTGACCCTGTTCAGTCTTTTTGTCCTCTTGAACAATATGTAAGCTTGGGTGTGGAGAATTACTAATACCTAACCTAACTCTGATTCATCGAATTGATCCCAAGGAGATTCTGGCACTTCTAGACAAAAGCTGAGTCTTATCATAGGAAGGGTTGCTTTTTTTCTTTTTTAAACCAGCCCTTGTTCCTCTGTATTTCTCATCAGTCCAGCCTACAGAGATTAGCAGACAGTAACATTTGTCACCATACCATAGTTTTAACTTGTTTTCTGCTGTTAAGTGTGCTATGAACATACACATTTTTTTAGTTATGTCATTTGGCAACTTTGATCATAGGCCAGAGAGAGGGAAGATGGGATAGATAAAGGTATGAATGAAGATTTGTTTTTCAACATAGTTTATAAAATATTTTACATATGATGCAAATATTATTATGCTTTCATTCTCAACTGGGTAAAAGATAGATGATATCCCAAAGTCAATAGTGTTTGCAAGTTTTGTTTGCAGGTTGTGTGATGTGGTTTATCTTGGATAAATTTACCTGTATAGTGAATGTGTTTTTGCATTTTTTGTTTAGAAACTTTCAGGGGAAAACCTGGTTAGGACAAAGGGTGCTGGCTTTGCAGTTAAAGGAGTCCTCTGCTTTTGAAAAGAGTGGCCTGGCAGAGGTATTCGTGCAGTATCCCATGTGAGATATGGAGGGGTGGGGGGAAGAAACACTTGGATCCAGTTTTAGAAGTGGAAAATAGGAGCAGGCATCTGTGAGGGGGATCAAAAAAGTCAAGATGGCAGCTGTGACTACGTGAAGTCCTGCCCCCTTTTTACTTACATCACAATATTGACTTGCATATGAAAGTGGCAGGCAGTTGCAGCCACCATCTGGACTTTTTTTTACCGCTACCTGCAGACATCAGTGATTACCAAACCAACAGATCAGTAGTCAGTATCTGAGGCAAAATAATAACAACACAAAAATCTCTCATAAAACTCACTGGAGAACACATGTACTTCAGGAATAATATTAACATTCACTCTCCAAAATCTTTGCATAAGAGCAATGTTTCAACTGCCCAGGGGACAAAACATCCCTGAGGGTGAGGGCCGTCAGAGGAAAGGCTTGTTTCCAAGCCCCAGTCCCCCAAACACAAACACAAAAAAAGACTTACGTTCTCTCAAGGAAGGAATGTCATCGGAGTCTGGAAGACAAGATGCACCATCTGAAATATCTTGTTCTCCATTTTCTAGGAGATGTAGGGACCTTGCCATGCTTCAATTTTCTGCTTTTTGCTTATTTAATTTGTTGATATTAACTGAAAACATCCATTGGCAAAGAAGGAGCACCCTCTGATATATATTGAAACCTACACATTAAATTGGGGGAGCTGGTTTCTCTGTGCCAAATATTTAATAACTTATTCTAAATAAATACTGGAATCATTTAAAAAAGAAAGTTTAGTTGTGGTAGGATATTCATTCTGAGAGCTGCAGTTCTCCCTAGCCTAGACAGATACAACTTTTTCCATCTAGAAATGTCTGCTGATGTTTCTTCCAGGTTGGTAAGAATGATTCTTAAACAAACCTTTATTATTTTTTGTTAAAAAAAAAATTCCTATTTTGCTTTCTCAGCAGACATGTTGAGCTTGTTGCTTGATAGGCACATTGTATTTTTTTCATCCTCTATTTGAGTTTTCTCTTCATTCATTTGGTAGCCTGACACCGAACTTTATTGCTGTATGCATTCTATCAAAAAGGTTAAACATTCTTTTGGCGGAGAATTTGTGAGTACAATATTATCAGCAAGTAATTTCAATTAATGTTCTTGTGTAGTTTATTTAACTCCTCAAATTCTATTTTCTTGACGTATTTGAATTGCCAGTGGTTCTAGAGTTAATAGAAATAAAGAAGGAAAAAACAGCATAGTGCACTGCTGTGAGATAAGGCCATTCACTAGAATTTTGGCTTTTTGTATCCATACAAAAAAATTAGAGCCACAACCCATTTTCTTCAGAACTGTGAACATGAAAGGCCATCCAAAATTGTCACAGGCTTTTTCAACATCAAGGAAAAGTATGGTCAATTTTTTTGTTCTTCTGGTTTGTCTTGTCGAAAGCATTTAAGATATGTCTGATTTCTCATATATTGCTTTGGAATAAAACCCATCTGGGTCAGGATGTATCATACAGTATTATTTAGAAGGCCATTTAGTCTCTTTGCCTGAATTGCTATAACAGTTTGTAGTCTACACTCAATAAAGAAATAGGTCTATAATAGAATGAGTTGAATTCTTTCTTCTTTATTTTTTTTCCCATTCAGTCGTGTTCAATTCTTGGAGACTGCCTGGACAAGTCCCTGCAGTTTTCTTGGTAAGATTTTTCAGAAGTGGTTTGCCATTGCCTGCTTCCTAGGGCTGAAAGAAGGTGACTGGCCCAAGGTCACCCAGCTGGCTTTGTGCCTTATGTAGGATTAGAACTCACAGTCTCCAATTCTGTAGCCTGATGCCTTAACCACTACGCCAAACTGGCTCTCGTTCCTTCTTTAAAAACTTTCAATGAAGAAGGAAATTCTTCATGTACATGGATTTCATTCAATACTTGGCTTAAAGGTTTGGTCAGAATTTCTTGGAAAGTTTAATAGTAAATTGCAAAAATATCATCAGGTCCTGGAGCGTTGTTCAATTTCAGTTTTTAAATTGCTCCTTTAGTTTTGTCTTCTGTTATAGGTTGATTAAGAACTCCTTTTTGCTGATCTCTGTATTTTTAAAGCGGTGTTCCATTTAAGTATTCATCCATTTTTTCTGAACCAGGTTCCTATTTATACTTTCAAATAATAATTAACAAAGTGGTGTATCATATCCTTCATTGTAGAAACATTCAGTTCCATCCAAACAGAAGTAACAATTCTTTTGTTATGGCCTTTCCATAAATGGCAAGCTAACAATTTGTCTGGTTTGGATTTCTGTTTAGTAAAATTCAGTTTTTTATAGGTTTCCATAAATAACCATGGTGATGACTTTGGAGAAGCTAGGCAGAAATGATAGTTACATAAATAAAATCATGCTTTAAGCCTAGGAAACAGCAAAAGCACAAGAAAGAAGCTCACTTGATTTTTCCCTAATTTGCTAGAGTATAGGAGGGAGGGAGGGGAAAACTCAGTCAGGTTTTCAAGATTCTGTTACTTAGCCTCTCTCAGTAAAGTATAGTTCCAATCAGACCTGTGGATTCTGTTTTCTGGCCTGGCCTACTTTGAAGCACTGACAGTTTCATCAACTTCCAATAAATCAACCTGGTTCTGTATTGTTTTTATCTTTTTTCCAAGTCCGAATTTGGATTTGATTTATGACTTATTTCTAGTTGTTTCAAATCACTCAGTAATATATCTTTCCATTTTTACACAGCTTTCTCTCTGTTTGATGCTAGAGAGATAAACAAGCCTCTTAGGAATGCTTTGCTAGCCTCTCATACTGTGGCTAGGGAAATTTCAGAAGTTAGATTAGTCTGGAAGAAACTCTTTAATTCCTGATGACACTTCACTTTGATGTTCCCTTGTAGAAGTTACAGTTCATTAAGGCACCCCCTGTTGAATCTGGGAATTTCTCTATTTAATTTTACAATTATTGGATTAGCAGTGTGATGGCTTCTTTTCAAATAAAAAGACTGGAAGCTGCATCACATTCACTGGATCCAACTAGCCAGTGTTGCTGTAATGGTATATGGGAATGACCTTGGGAGACAGGGCAATGAGAGGCAGCCAAGGGAACGGTTAGATAAAAGGAAGCTTAGCCCGCAGCAGGAATGTGGGCAGGGCAAGAGGCTCAGAAGAGACTCTCCCTAGTTTTTTGGGCTGTAAAAGGGATGGGGGAAGGGAAGTACTTTCAGACTTACAAGTTTCTGCCAATGTACCATTACAATAAAGTAGAATTAGCTCATCCGGTTGTGTTTGCTGTGTGGTCTACCTAGTAAGGCTGACAGTTGCCTCCATTGCTTTCCAGGCTATTAATCTGATAGATCTGTTTTTACTTGTAAGTTCCATTTCATTTCTTGTTTTAGGATTTCTTAGTTTTTTATTACCTCTGCTACAACTTTTATTAAAAGACTACAAGAGTACTCCCTTGCATCTAGTTTTCTGCCACAATATGAAAACTATTAAACACAATGAACAGAGAGTACGAACTATAGTCCAGCAATCTAAAATAAAGTTAGCAATTTTTACTATTTTGTCCTCTCCAGATTACTAGTGAATGACTAATGATGGAAGAACAAAATTTCTCAAACTTTTATTGAATCTGTATCAACTTTAAATAAGTAGGATAAAAATATTCAACTGAATTCTGAGTAAATTTGCAGACAAGATCAACTACTTATCCTAGAATTTCAGGAACATCTAGAAAGAAGAAAAAGTGCCCTAGTGCCTTTCAAATGTTTTGAATTACAACTTCCATGGTGCCTTTCCTTACTCACTGAGACTTATTAGCTGTATTCACCCGACATGCTTACCCCTGGCTAAAAAACACAATTGCTGTATTCACATAACATTGCATTATTCACATAACAAACAAAATGTGTGGTGTCTTAGTTTGATTGCCTAGTTCATCTAATGTACTAAGGCAATGGCTAAGTTCCCCATAATATGTTGATCCATTATTAGCCTAGTCTAGTGCAAAACTTGCCATGTGCATCAAGGATGCAGAGCATGTGGGAAGAGAGAACTCTGAAAGAAACCAGTTACGTTCCAGATCATACTGAATAGTTCACTGATAAAAGATCTGCTTTAAGCTGTATGTCCAATATATGGAACATATGGTACATGATCATTAAAACATGTCCACGGTTACTTTCTAGTCATTTTTGCTCTGAGTCACCCAAGACTTGAACAGGTGTGCAGACTGTGGGCCACAAAGTAAATAGATGGGTGATTTCCACAATGGTTTGATTGTGAAAGTGATAACCTGTATCTTTAATTTGTTCAAGGACATGGGAAACACTGACAAGAGACGAGGAATTTTCCATGTCTTGATCTTGTAAATTGACATAGCTAGGTGGAAAGAGGGACAGGACAGTAAAGGGTACACAGAAATAGTCCGGAATTGTTTTATGACAGTTAAAGCTTAGAATGAGCTGAGGTTGACAAAGGATGCTAAGAACAACAATAAAAAGCCACTTTTTATTGTTCTCAGGAGTCTCAGAGTGATTCAAAATAAAAAGAAAAGAATCTGTGTAATAGTTGCTCAGTGAAGATAGCAATGCTAACAGATAACAAAGAAAAGGTAGAGATACTCCGGTTCTATCTTGGTTCTGCTCCAATAAGAAGATGTTTGTGAAGATCAGTATGGAAGCTGAGGATTGACAGAAATATGAATTTAATCTCAAGGACCATATATCCTATGATACTGAAGGATCTGCTGATAATCTGGTTGAAACTTTATTAAGATCTTTAAGAATTCCTGGAGAATGAGTGAAATACCCAAAAACTGGAGCCGGGCAAATGTCCCTATAAAAGCGGGTGGAGGGGAGCATCTAAGTTAATACAGACTAGTCAATTTGACATTGATACCTGGGAAGGTTCTAGAGTAGATCACAAAGCAATATGTAAGTACCTTGAAAACACTAAGCCAACATAGATTTACCAAGAACAATTTTTTTTCATACAAACCTTATCTTTTTTTATCAGCAAATTTTGTTAGTATGTTATGGGAATGATGTAGACCTGTCTTAATTTTGGTAAAAGATTTGTCAAAGTACCTTATTACATTCCAGTTAAATATTAGGAAAAAATTCATAACAGAAGAGTTTGTCCATGGAGCCAACTATCCAGTGATATGGTGGGCTTCCTTTCGCTGGAGGTGTTCAAATACAGGCTGGACAGCAGTCAATTGGGAATACGTGCTTTCCTTTGGATTCATGCAGGGAGTAGGGTTTTGGACATGATGTTCTAAATGGCCTCTTTCATCACCATGATTTTTGAACAAAGGACAAAGAATCTGTGCAAAGAAGGAAAATAAATGACCACACAGGTGTAGGTAAACCTGATCTGCTTAAGTATTTTTAAACCCTTTTCCAATAAAAATCAGTGATCCTACATTGTTGTCTTTTGACTTAACAATTATTATATCAAGACATGTCTGGCTGTTGTACAGAATAATTATATCTCCTAAATTACAGGAGTTGCAGAAATGAATCCTGGAGTTATAATTTCTAATGTCAAGCTTTGGCAGCGCAGTCAATATTTCTGTTATCAACTATCCAAGGTAAACAGAAGAATGATATGTGGATGCAGACTCTAGCTGCGTAGATTAGCAGTTGGCTGTCACAGGGTAGATAGAGTGCAAGCTTCTTCTAATCATCTCCGTGATTTCTAAATATATGACACATTATTTCTTTTAACATTCTGACTGATCATGGGGTGTTTTTTGAGAATTAAACCTTTTTTAAAAAAATACAAAGTGATATATTCTGTGACCCGCAGTACAATACTTCTTTTTAAAGAACCCACCCTAACCTGTTATAAAATAGGAATATTTTAAATATTCTGTTCTGAAATCAACTCTGTGTCTGTTCTTTTAAAGAGGCCACCTGTGGACTGGCTGTACTGTTGGGCAGAATGAAGTAGCCACTTCAGGCAGCAGTTCTTCCGGAGCTGTCTTCTAACTATTCCCTTCTTCTAGAGTCAATCCCCCCTTTCCACTAATGTTTGTTTGCTGCAGGTCTAAGTGGTCCAACCCTTTGGTTGAGTCGCTTCAGTTTTACATGCCACAAATAGTACCACTGGAAGAACATCCATACAGAGAGGCAGGCAGCCTGTATAATATATTCCAGCAACCATGGCATATAGCATGGGTATGAGTGGCTTTGTTTCATGTGATGCATGCTGGTGCCATCACTACTGCACTGCAGCAGCTAAATGAACAGTGAACAGCGCAAATGAAGCAATGGGTGAGCAATAGAGAGTGCTAGAAGACAGTCCTGTTTATGTTATTGGCTTGTCTGGCTCCCCTTAAACTAGCCAGCTTCTTTCAAGTGGTGGAGGATGCTATCCCATTGCCAGCAGTAAAGTAAGGGGACACCGTCTTACTCTGCACTTTAAGCAGCAGAATTGCACTCGTATGCATGCCTAATACTCTGTACTGTAACCCGAAGCTGTGCATTTCTTAGCACACTCCTGCAAGCGCCTCATTTTATACATTCCAGACAAGCTTTTGCTTCACTGCTGCAGCAGCACAGCATGTTCCATTCCAGTTTGTTCTTCATTTACTGCCCTCCCCAATTCTCCCTTTCAGTTCAGTTGTCTAAGCAAAAGCCTTACATTTTACCCTTGTGTTATGATCTGTTTTCTTTAAGTGTGTTATTGTACATTTATCTAATGAAATCTGATGCTATTTGAATTTGCCCAATTCCTTTAGATTTTCAGGCCAGTTTGTCTTTTTAGTTTCTGTGCCACTGCACCAGCAGATCCCTATAGCTTAGCTTTATCTGTAAACCTGATCAAAGAACAGTCTACTTTATCCTCTTGACTGTTAATGAAGGCACTGAGTAAAAGCTCTACCAAGCACTCCCTCTGGTTCTTATGTTCTTATGCTCTGAAGTTATATAGGTAAGATCCCAGAGGAATATTAACCAGACAATATCTAAGATAGCAAGGGATTTATTTTCATGATTCTGAGCTCATGCTCAGCTGGAAGTTAGAGGAAAATACTTGCTGCAATTGCATGGTGTTTGCTTAACTTACAACTCGTTGAGAACTACAACTTTCTTCATTTTATGTAAACATCTAATCTTGCTGACTTGCGGACTAGATTTGCATAGTACACAGTGCATCCATAATATTTCTTCAGTTTTGGTTTAGTGTGTTGTGCAAAGTGTGTTTAGTGTGTTTGTAAACCAATAGTTTTAACATGTGTGACTCTAGCTAGTTGTGGTTATTCAATTTAACTATTTAATAGTTAATTAAAGCTAATTTAATATATGTGAATCCAGTCAGTAAGTCATGGTATGTATGTATGTATGTATGTATGTATGTATGTATCTGCCACACCCTAACATCCTTTGTAGATGCCCTTCTCTGGATATTTATGCCTAAGTAGGCAAGGCAGATAGGTGTTTAGGGTCTTTTTAAAGTCTTAAGAGGTGGTTGACCTAGAAAATTCAGTATGAACAATCCTGTCTTCCACTTTTAGTTGCAAGAGTACAGAGAAACATCTGGAATAATCCTAAATGTGGTCATCATGGGAGGGGTAGAAAATGATGAAATACATTTACTGACTCAGTCAAAATCCTGCCAGCTAGTTCTGGTCACTGCAAGATGAGAGTAGTGCTTTTTTTTCTTTTAACCCAGCAAGTATGGTGTGCATGTGTTATAATGTTTTCACCTGTTGCCTATGGTGGGAGGTAGGAACTGGGCCTGGACTGGATCATTCCTGGAGGAATTGGATGGCATCATCACAGACATACTGTATCTTCCACCCCCATTTTGTCCCTTTGTGCTGGGTTCATATCATGCTCTAAACTAAGCTTAAATGGGTTTAAGTGGTTGTGATCCAGTATGTTGCTTGAAATCAGCCATTGTCTTCACATGTTGTGGGAACCAGGCTGTCACATTGCCATAATATATTTTTTGGGCAAGAATATTATGTCAGTGTAACACTTGTCTTTGTTAACCTTGGTTTAGGGTATAATTGTGTGTGAATCTGGCCTTTATTAATTGCTGGGGGAGGGGGGACACTAACACAGAAATAGCTTTTTATCCAATTAGCTTCTGCAGGCATGATCAAGTCTTCTATCATAATAGAGTTGCCCTCCAGCTGAGTTCATTCCAGAATACGGAAGCCAGTAGAGAGACATATTTGCCAAATCCTAACCGCTTCAAGGAAGCAACTTCATGGAATTAAGATTACACTGTAACACCTCAGGTTCTAAGGTAATCAACAGGGCATTTGATTTTGAAGTTGTTTCCATTAGCAATGCAATATAGGTGCAATATAGGCATCACGCTTAAAAGTAGAATATATTGTCAGGGCCTTTGCAACCAACTCTACCAGAATATAGATAGATGTCTTGAACTGCTGGGAACATATTCTCTGGATCTCAGCAGGTTTTCTGAATAAACATATATAGAATTGCACCGTATAGCTAAGAGGTTCCTTTATAGTGAAATTCTAAGCAGGTTTATTCAGAAATAAATCCCACTGTAATATAGTTGCTTCACTTGCTAGTAAGTGGGTATAGGATTGCGGCCCACCAGGATAATTCTTTATATGCTTCATATGAAAAGTAAATCCCATTCGGTTCGGTGGAGTTTAGTTCAGTGACAATGGAACTGAACAAAGCTCATCAGGAGCAATGTCAAAAGCATTATTAGAATCTCAGTAGGATC
This sequence comes from Candoia aspera, assembly GCF_035149785.1. Taxonomy (NCBI): domain Eukaryota; kingdom Metazoa; phylum Chordata; class Lepidosauria; order Squamata; family Candoiidae; genus Candoia; species Candoia aspera. Next base: position 24,364,612 of record NC_086159.1, read on the forward strand.
TTAATATTCTAAATGTCATCCTGCCTTTCTTTTTTTTCAAAGTGGCAAATCAAATATTTCTTCATATATACATTTGCACTGCCCATTGCTCATTACATTCTTCCTAATTTCTCTGATAGTGTACTGTTTCCTCTGACATGTTGCTGTGTTGTTTTTCTGAATATATACTTAAAAAATAATTTCTTTCAGTGTATTACATTTAGTCTCTATACCTAAGCTCCTGTGTCTCTGCGGATTTCTGGAATGATAACTGATAGTCTGAGACAATACTGTACCTTTTCTTCAAACACACACACACACACACACACACACACACGAGGAAATTGTCCAGTATTGAGTTCAATTATTTTTAGTTTTAGCCCAGTGTTGTTACTGACTGGCGGTTACGTTCTAAGTTTTCCCAGCCCTGTCTGGGGATTGTACCTGCTTCAGTAGATCTTTTTATTTTTTATTTACTAAAAAATAAAATAAAATGAAAATGAAACCTTCAGTCTTGAAGATTTCAGATGGAGAATGATAAACTAAATAACGTTATATTAATATGAATCAAATGGATGCCATAAAGCTAGAAGAAGTGAAAGAATGGCAACTAGCTAATTGTATCTGGGTCTGGTTCATCCATTGTATCATGTAGGTATGTCATTTATTTTATTTGAGTTCACTGCAGGAGAATTTGGCTCATTACCTTCAGACAGCCATTCCGTCACTTATCTGTTACCAATTATTTTCCTTAATCTTATGAAGATGATGAATCGTAGCTCATCTGTGAGAATTGCATATTTACCCCTCAGTTGTGATTCAAGATACTTGCTCTTCAAGGCTAGCAGAAAGATGAAGAGATCCTATTTATATTTGCAAATACTGTCTTTTCTCACTTCATACTCTTTGCGTAATGCTAGAAGATTTGCAGGGCAGTAGCTTTGGAGGTGACTGCTTTGTGTAACAACAGTGCCCTGTTCCCTAAAAAGGAAGAATTGATTGGCGCAGCAGTTATATTATAGGTTTTTCCTTAGCACAGTATTGGCGGGACACAGCCTTCATGTCCAAGAGGACTAACAGAACAAAGCAGACAGCACAGCTGAGGTTTTGCAGTTGGGCAACATCTTGTTCCAACAACCATTTCCAGTGTTCCTTCTTTCCCTTCCATAGTGGAACTGCAACACCTAAGTCGGTACATACGACCCTCCCTAAACAAAGTCAGTCTGCTCTCATTCTCTCTCTTCCCTCCATCCCAAAGCACAGAAGATTGGCTACAATGCTTACTCTGTCTTTCTCTGCCCCATCCCATACTTAACGATTGGAGAACTAAAAGCTCTTCTGCAACATAATAAAAGTGCAATTGTTCCAAGATGTACAGCACAAGATGTCCTTTTAGAAGAAGAGAAGATAAATCCCCCCCCACTAATTTTAACTTTATCTGCAACTGCTTGTAGTATTCTTGAGCCTAGAATATTGCTAGATATTGGAAAGATTGGAAAATGTATGTATATGCACATTTAGTTGAATTTTCAGTTGGAAAAAATGGCCTTTCCATCAGGGCTTCCAAAGCTTCCTTTTCCAAAATTGTCTTCATTGCACATGTCTCCCAGAAAGGACATCATACGAAGTGTTATTTTCCAAGACTGGAAGATTTTACAAGACAATTAAACAGTAAGTCCCACTGAGTTCAGTGGTACTTATTCCCAAACAAGTAAGTTATTGGAATATTGTCTGAAAGTGGTACCTGGGAAGAAAAAATAGGAGTAGGCTCAAGTAGGTAGGAACTCAGGAAATGGTGCCCGTTGGCTGGTGTCAGGATTGCTTGTGAAAGCTTGTTGCTTATTATTATATTTATGAAAGGATGAGGAATATTGTTCAGCTCAAGAGCCAAATTCTAGAGTCAGATGGGTGGGATCAGTGATCAAGAGGTTCCAGCCCTCTGCATGTTTATTCAGAAGTGATCTCTTGCATTTCCCAGCATAACTGATCCCTTAGAAAGAATCTGTTAAAAATCAAACTTAGCAGTAGACGAGGAAGAAGAAGGCATGCTTATCCAAACTAATACCGCAGAGATGTTATTCTGAAGCAAAAGCCTGGACAAGTAAAGAAGCATAACTATTCACATGAATTCTAGTTTTATTTTATTTATTTGTGTCAGAAGCATCACAATTAAAATAAGGCATAGAATTTAAAATATAAAATATAAAAGTTAAAATATATAAAAGTTAAACAGATCTTGCCCAGAAACTGGCAACATTAATTGCGTTCTGTCGCGCTGTCATGAAGTGCTCAAATGTGCATTGATCAGGGCACAAAGGACAAATGTACGTATGTGTTGTTGTCTGTATGTCTCCACAGTCAAAAAAGGCAGAGGCCAATGGATAGCCCCATTTGTTCAGAGTATCTCTGGATCTTGTTATGCCCGTGCGCAGTCTGTTCAACGATTTCCATACTTCCCAACTTTCGCCAGACCCAGGTGCCAGCTCCTCTGCTGGTTCCATCCAGTGTTGGTTCTTTGTAGCTTTCCATAGGTCCACTCTACTTTTAAATTCATCAAAATCTTCTCTTGACTTAAGGAAATTTTTCCTGGATTTTAATCTCTGAAGAGTTTAAATTAAAATTTAATTTAATTTAATTTAATTTAATTTAATTTAATTTAATTTAATTTAATTTAATTTAATTTAATTAAAATTAAAATTAAAATTAAAATTAAAATTAAAATTAAAATTAAAATTAAAATTAAAATTAAAATTAAAATTAAAATTAAAATTTAATTAATTTAAGATTAAAATTCTGGTGAAAAATACCAAACTATAAAAAATGACCATTGCTCTAGAAAAATTTAAGAGACATAAACAGATACATGAGGGAAAGAAACAGTCATACCAATGGTTGCTGATGCGCTCTTCAGTATTCAGTTTGCCACTCCAGAAAAAAGAGAGTAACAGCAAAGCTGCTGGAACTGTCTGAGGCTGTAATGGTATGTGGGAAAGACCATGAGAGATGGAGCGAAGAGATGCTGCCTAGGGAACGGTCAGATAAGAGCCCACAGCTGGTTAGTGGGCAGGGCAAAAGGCTCATAAGGGACCCTCCCTAATTTCTCAGGGGTGAAAGAGACAGAGGGAGAATTGTACCTGCAGACTAGCAGGATTCTGTTAATGTAGCCTTACAATAAAGTAGGATTAGCTCATCTAGTCGTGTTTCCTGTCTGGTCTACCGTGTAAGGCTGACAGAAGCCCACGAAACAGAAGTGTGAAGCAGATTGACAACAATTTGTGAAGTGCAGTTTGCATTTCCCAGGCATCTGGAACAACTGGAGGGCAGGGGTGGCTGCAGCGGAGCGGCAATAAAATAAAATAAAAATGGAGACCCCTTTTCTATATGAATGTGGGGCTTCAAGGGCACAGTTACAGCCATCATTTTGACCTTTTGGCCTCTGACTGTGGTCACCTCTGCCTGGGAGTGATAAGAAGACCAGAGCATTGTAATCTGCCCCAGTAAAGCTATAGGTCCCTCATAAACAAACAAACAAAAAGGAAGGACAGTTTCCCCCAATTCCTGAAGGTAGGAGAAGGATGTTTATTCACTTCCTCTATTTTTAGACTGAGTTCTCTTTGTAGATCACAAAGCACTTTACTACACTCAAACAGTAAAACAATAAAAGTAGTGCAATGGATTAGTGAACAGGATAAGAGTTAAATATGAATACCTGACAACACAATATGTTATACTTAGTTCTGATTTTATGCTGGGCATCCTTCATATTACTGATTAGGTTATTACATTGATAAGAAATTTATTTTCCCTGTATGGTAACGTTGCTAAATCCTGCAGCTCTGATCCTTTGTTCATCTTTGAACTAAAGGGGCTTCTCTTGTCACTAACTTTAACTTCCACACTTGTGAAGAGAAGCCACCATGCGTTTCCTGTGGCTGCACAACAGACTGGAAATTCCCACTTTTCACCCTTTGCCTGGCAGCAGCTGCCAACAACAAGATCTACCGAGGGGCACAAATTCTTGGGTGACCTCTTGATGTTGTCCATGTCTTCAGCTCTCCTTTTGGGCTGAGCAGCGCTTTAGATTTGAAGGCAAAAAGGTGCTTTGGAGTGTGTAGAGGCACACACAAGATACTTGTTGGCAACTCTTTAAACCAAAAGTGTCTTTTTGTAGGATTGTGGGACAGTTGCTTTAAAGCAGTGATTGTCAACCTTGGCAACTCTAAGATGTGTGGACTTCAACTCCCAGAATTCCCTGGCCAGCATATTGAAGTCCACACATCTTAGAGTTGCCAAGGTTGACAATCACTGCTTTAAATAGTTGCAGATGGGAGCACCCCTTCATGCTCTGAAGCACCTTGTTACTTTTGAATCCAAAGGCCTGCCTACCTCCTCCTTTCCTTAGAAATGGCACCTCAGGACACTTTATTTCAAATCAAGATATAGGAAAGAGAGATGGGCATCAGAGTATTTTATTTCATTTCATTACCTCACATGCATTTGTAGAATCTGTAAATGCATGTATATATGAGTTTGTGTCTGAGCTTTTTAAGGAATATTGAGATGTTGTTTTACTATGGCAAAATCATCATCCCTGTATTATTAATACTTTATTTATTAATACTGTATTTATTAATACTTTCCTTTACAGCAGTGGTTCTCAAACATTCTGGTCTCAGGACCTGTTCTGTCTTAGAACAAAGAACCATACTGAGATGGTAGCTTGAGTCTCTAGTGTTTATTGTTCTACTCTACTAGACAGAAAATCCTGCCAAACTGAAAGGCCATGGGAAAACCCTCACAGATTAAACCCAAAGATCAAGTCTGCTCTGAGTTTCTTTGAACGGAAATTCAAAGCTTCTAAACTACGCATGCGTTTTCCCCCGGATAGGGGCCCCTTCCTGCTCACCATCAGTACTCATGACAGGACCCCTTTGCATTCTTAAAAATGAATGAGGACCCCAAAGTGTTTGGTTTATGTGAGTTATATCTATCAATATTTCTTGTATTAGAAATAAAAATGTAGACATTTTAAAATATTTATTTGACTTTGGTGACCCCCTGAAAGGGTCTCCCCAACCCAGGGTCCACAGACCACACTTTGAGAACCACTGCTTTAAAGTAATAATTATACTTTTTCTGAAGAGGCATATTTAAGGAGAGACTTTATGCCAATGGCAACCCACTTAGAGGGAGGCTGCAGAATTTGACAGAGTTCAATAATAGGATACTAAAGCAGTGTATAAATGTCAGTTCTTTTGTAGAAGAAGATGGTCAAATAGTTTCCCAGTACTATGCTGGAATGAAGGAAATAAAGAGTAACAGGTAGTCAAGTAGAGATCCGGCCTCAAAATGTTAATACAGGAAAGGCAAACAGTTACAGTGCAGTCCCATTGTAGAACAATTACTGTACATGCTATTTATTTTTGTGTTCCTGCTGTTAAGTCTTCTTAAAGCCTTTGAGGTAAGGTAAGCATTGCAGCTAGTAGCCTATACTTTTAATAATTTGACTGTGCTTTTAAGCTTTACAAATGATTCTATAAGGAGTGGTTTGAAACAGGCCGGTACAAATCTCTAGAGGTCTGTATGGCATTGGTAGCCTTGAAATCCCTGTTATTTCATTTATTTATTTATTTGCTGTATAAACAGGACTGTAGCAGTGATTGCATTTAAGCCCCTTAAAAGCGAAGTTGCACCTCTGCTATGCAACATTTGACTTAGCATGTCACAAGTTGCAGATTTAAATCTGCAGTTCCTTTTCAAAACACTCCTTGCCATAACACTAATTAGGTCTAGTTTTTGTTCTGAACGGCATACACCATGTTATTTCAGTAGTTCTGTTTGAATCATACAGTTGTGGAACTCTTAATACCTTTTACCACTGTCATGGAATAGGCGAAGAAACCATGCTGAGTCTGAGATGCAATTCTAGTTTCTTTATTGTTTCTGTCTTATACAGAATCTTGCCAGACTAAAGGTTCCCTAACTGAGCTAAAGGGAAAAATACTCTTGGGAATCTAGGGCACTGCCAGTCTAACCTTCTTCCTCGGCCCCCCCACATTCTTCACACTAAGCAAGCTGTGAGAACGTTTATCAGCCTGGAATGCGCTCTCTTCTCCCCCAGCTCTGAGCTCTGTAACAACCACCTTCCTATTCATGGGATCAGCTGTTTTTGAACATGTATTACAATCAGTGGATTTATTTTTCTTAGGGAATTTATTTCCTTTTCAGTTCTACACTGAACAAAAGGCAGCTTTACCAGATTAGGGGGGAAGGAGATGAGGCCATGCAAGCCTCTTCCATACCAAACCAGAAAAGCCTTTTCTCTGCATCTACCAGGTTGTGTGTGCATTAACAATGTTATTATGTGGGCATCACTAGTCTGTGTATAATATGAGAACTGTTCCTGAGAGGATAGTATTAGTGTAGGATGGTATCTCATTTTATCTTGCAATATTTTCTTTAAAATTATATTGAAATCCCAGTGCAGGTTGACTTTGGGTATTATTGGGAAGTTAGCAATCTCTGTGAGGTTTAAATCTGACCTTGACTCTGAAAATGAAATTTATCTTGAGCCAGAAGGGAAAATAGAAACTAGTAGTGACTCAGCAGAGCAGGAGAATTTGGAAATGCTGATTGGGCAGAATCTGGAGGGAGGTTTGAATTCTCCAGTTAGTGTGCAAGAGAGGACAGCAGAGAAGCATGCAAAGCAAAAGGCAGCCCAATTGGCTACAGAAGAGAAATGGCACAAAAAGGATCACATAAAAAGGCACCAGCACCAGGAGCAAACTGCCAGAGACAACTGTTCTACTGCACTAACAGCTTTGACAGGAGAATCCTTGCCAGGAAATGGAGCCTTGCCTGTAGCCGACATGGAATCAGTGCCAGTTTCCTATACTGACACGGACCTATCTCCTTCGCACTCTGATCCAGCCGAGTCCAGCCATGCATCCAGTTCCAAGCCTCGTCTTGCCGGTCCAGCCAAGTCCAGCCTTGCTTCCAGTTCCAAGCCTTGTCTTGCCGATCCAGCTGAGTTCAGCCTTGTCTCCAGTTCCAACCCTTGTCTTGCCGATCCAGCTGAGTTCAGCCTTGTCTCCAGACCCGAGCCTTGTCTTGTCACTCCAGCAGAGTCTTGCCTAGCCTCCATCACCAAGCCTAGCCTTGCCTCCGTGCCGTGTCCTGCAATCACACCTCAAGCTACCAACTTGCCACGTGCCCTAGCCACACCCAGTCTTCCTGTTTCACTGAGAAAGTTAGCCGAGTTCTGTCTTGCTGTGTTGCCACAATCTCCTTCTACTCTTGACCTGGTAGCCTTGCCCTGTGTTCCTCCACTGCCTGGGTGGACTCGACTGAATTATATTGCTATTAATAAGGACTCTTTTCTGTTGTAATTGGTTGTTAATATAGAAATTCCTTTTGTAATTCTGCCTGGCCATCTCATAGTCTGAACAGGACAATCTCTGCTGCCTGAAGATGAACAAGTAGAAAGAGGCTGTTGGTACCTTAGACATGGATTTATGTCTTTGGAGATTTAACAGAATTATACTATTTCATCAATGTATACATCATGTTTGTTAAAGCAAGCACAGTTATCTCCTGTTTTTGAAGTATTGTTAGACTCTACTACTAAGTTCAAAAGGAGGACAACCATAGTTCGAAACAATTCCCCTCTCCCTAAGGGAATGTTAGATAATAATCTGCATTTGTGTGTGATTTAACGTTTCTTAGTCTAAACTGCCCAAATGTATTTTTGAATCTTATCTATCAAATTGCCTGTGGAAAAGAAGAAGGAGGGTAACTACCTCAACTGATGTTATCAATGTTAGGTGTGTGGGATTTCTTTTCTTAAGGTAGCAATATGAAGGCATTTATTAACTTACCTGTGGTTGAGAAACTTGATGTAGTAGGATACCCAGTTGCAGACAGATCTGTAAACAAGTTCAGCTGATCCTAATTTTTCTATAGATTTAGCACTAAATATGGGCGACTTACAAGCAGAATAACAATTAAACCACATCGCAACATAAAAAACATCAGACATAAATAACAACAAAAATAAAACATAAAAACATAAAGGAATAAAAACATAAAATAACCCAAAGATAGCAGGAGGACAATCCTCATTTAGCCTCATTCAACCACTTTGCAGGCGTGCCATGGGATCTCCAGGGTTGATGGAAGAACCATTTTTTCAAGGCTTTCCGGAAGGCTAACAGAGATGGGGCTAAACTTACCTCGGGGGGAAAGATGTTCCAGAGGGGAGGGGCTACAGCAGAAAAGGCATGTCTACTGAGTCTTGCCAGATAGAGCTCCTTAGCAGATTGGACCTGGAGCATACCTTTTCTGCTGGACCTGATGGGATGGGTAGATGTAACCAGGAAGAGACAGTCCCTCAAATAACCTGGTCCCATGCCTTTAAGGCCTTTAAAGGTCAAAACCAGCACCTTGCATTGTACCCAGAAGCAAGCTGACAACCAGTGCTGCTTGCAGAGCAGAGGTGTAACATGTGCCATCCTAGAAGCACACACAACTGTATGCGCAGCTGCATTCTGCACAAGCTGAAGCTTCTGGGTGCTCTTCAAGGGCAGCTCCATGTAGAACACATAACAGAAATCCATTCTGGAGGTGACCAGGGCATAAGTGACACTAAATAGAGCTTCATGGTCCGGGAAGTGGTACACCTGGCACACAACATGAAACTTTGCAAACTATGTGATGCTTTGTAAGGGGGATTGTCCTGATATTTGTACCTTCCACTACCCATCACATTTTAGCCATTATAAGTTGAGAGTGATGTCTAGACTGAAATTTGTATATAAGAGCTAGTTATTAATTATATTACATCATTTTCCATTCAATAGACCTCTCCAAAAGAACATGGAAGAAAAATAAATGTTATATTTAAACCAGGAAAGTTGGGATAGATTTTGAACATATCTTCTCCCTGATATAAAGTCATTTAAGGCCACTTTATATAATCTCAGAAGTTTTTGATTACAGCTGAAAAACGTTTTTAAGGCTTCTAAGAGGAAATCCAGAGTGCTTGAGGTTGCTTTCCAGTGCAAACATAGAGAGTTGGACCTGTGGCCTCTAAGGTGGGGCCCAAGATATCTTCAGAACAGTCTCTGCTACAAGGAACCAGCAAAGTCTTTTTGGTCATACCAGTAGCAAGTGGAGCTGTAAAAGACAGATGGTGACTGGGAGGGGGTAGAATTAAGAAGTGATAAGGGCGCCTCTCTTCCACTGATGTCTCTCGGTGTTTAGCAATAGAACATGCCAGGTTAGTCCTATTATTATGCAAAGTGAGACTGTTATCTCAGGCAGCAGATGTTGGGGAACAAGAAATGGTCAGAATTGTGGGTGATATAAAATTTATCCTGTGCTGCTAAGCTTGACTCCTGTCCTTAGGTGTTGTGAAGAATGTTCGCAAAATAAAATTTAACTGCAGGTCATTTCACCTTTTGTATTGAAAAGAGTGAGTCCTTTGCCAAGCAGCAGAATGTCTTCTGCCAACCCTTAGAACGGACAGTTCTCTGTTTAATTTCTTCAAGGCGGTGCTTTCACAGCTACACGGGTAGGGCAATTGGGGGCTGCTTCCCTTGAAGCTGATCGTAAGGTTGGCCCAAGCCACAGTGAGGTTCTCAAAAGTAAGAAGAGATTGTGGTAAGGACTTTCTCTGGGATTTCATTTGCTTTGTGCAGGAATGGGTCATTTCTGGAATTTATCCGAGGTTTTCTTTTTATGATTTTCTTATTTATACTAATTTAAGAATACTCTGCAAATACTCTTCAAATATAAAATGTCACATGTAACCCACTAAATACCAGAATACTCACTAGATAAATTTTATTGGTGGTTTCATTCATTTGTTATGGGGCAAACTACAAATACATACATTTTATATAAGAAGATTTATATATCAGATTTTTCTCCCTACTTGTTTTAAATTGTGGTTGGTTGTTGAATGTCAAACAAATAGAACAAAAAGAACTAAGATCTCCCTCCCTCCCTCCCTCCCTCCCTCCCTCCCTCCCTCCCTCCTTCTCTATTTCACACACTCTTATACATACTCACATATTGTTTGCCCAGAAGTCTGCTTTTTACTGTAATAATAACATCCCAAACACTGAGGGTTTGTTTGGGTTACATTTATTAAAAAACAAATTGTGGCTTCCTCCTGAACATATTGTTTCCAACGCATATATGTTATTTTAAAACTGTCACATGAAAACAAAGTTTTTCATATCCTTTTAGGGGCTTGTAATCTCAGTGCTTGTTAAATGTAATGTGTACATTGGGTTATTTAGGTGGTTTTGAAAACAGCCATCAATTATATCTACCTATAATAGTACATTTCCATATGAACAGTTTGGTTAGTTGCCAAATTTATGTAATTTAATAACTAATGGGCAAGAAGGTAGCTGTGGTCTTTGCAATAGTAAGAATATACAGAAAGAGAAGACATACTTGCTTCACATTCAAATTCTTGTTTAGATGTGTGAAATACATGTCTTCTTCATGTCTTTATCAAAATAATTTGTTATATAACTCAAAAGAGTTGTGTACTTCTGTTGCAGTTTCATTTACTCTTATCCTTTCTTCAAAATATTATCTAGTGGTTTTGTCTGTGTGTGTGTGTTTGTGTCTGTGTGCTTTCTTTGTTTAGGAATCCTCCACATTTGCTCATAAAGGTTTGCAACCTTCAGTTTCATTTGAAGTCCTTCAAATAAATTACACATATTTACAGAATTGAAATCTGCTTAACCTTTATGTCATTTTGTTTTTAGAATTTATGGTGATTTTGGAATTGTTAGTGATGGCAAAGGAAAAAAATGGAAATTCTGGAACAGTGCTGAGTTCAAGTAATTTTTTAGACTGGTGATACAGAAAAGAGAACGTTGAAAGCAGAATCGCAACCTATTAGACATGGACTGAAGCCTTCTGAAAGGTCCTTTCCGAGGTTAAGTAGGTCTGGGTTTGATCAGTGATCCTTACTTAGGAATGCTGTGCATGGCATCATAGGTACAGTGAAGGTTTTGTTCCTTGGTTCTGTATGAATTTTCAATACTGTATGAACAGTATACAAAGTATTGGCCATTCTAAGCTCAATTTTGGAGAGTGGGTTTTGTAGTCTCTCAATTTTCATTGCTGCTTAAAGCAAAGTTGCCAGGAGCACCAATAAAAAAACTCAATTCTCAGGGGCAACAGTTTATCCCTATGACATGATCTATGCTGCATCTGCCATGCTGTACTCTGTTGAAAAGATTTGTTAATGTGCGTCATTTGGTCATGTGTGAGTACAAAATGACTGTTTCCATTAAGAAGAAGATTCTTATTTGTGCATTCTTCTAGAGCCTTTCCCTTCCCTTCCCTTCCTTTATGGGTGGTCCTATTCAACAAATTATCCTGTCATTGTGATTTTTAAAAATTTTAAGGGGGGAATCCATTTCCAGACATTTGGCTTAAAACTCTACAATATTACCTTGCTTTTTCATTGTAAAAATAATTAATGATCCTTCTGATAAAAGTTTCTCTTGCATGTTCACCCTTGCAATAAATTATCGTTCTTAATTGTTCTTATCTAAAGAATGCCTACAGTTTTTCATGAGACTTAGTTTGCTGTTTTCATCTTCTGTCACAATCACCAGCAGTGCCCTCTTAAATTCAGAAGACATGCCCACACATTACTGAAAATTAGTCACACCTTTTTTGGGAGGCAGGTAATTACGTAAAATAATTGGAGCATTCATATTGTTTTCCAAAATATTTTCCCCTAAATGCAACATTTGATAATGAACATTTTTAATCTTGTAGGGAAACGTGTGAAGTAGACTTGTGTCACATTTTTGGAATGAGGAGAAAGTGAGGGAAATGTGATTGGATGAATATCTGATTGTACAGAAAATACTGTCTGAAATTGCATCAAATAATTTCTTTGAACTAAAGACTGGTTCATTTTCAGCTATGGTTGAACATGATTCCTGTGAGCTAGCTTCATTTGTATGGGTTTTCAAAAATCTCCTTAATCATGTCAACAACCTCTTTGTCCTCCTCATTTTATAATGGGTTGTAGTTTCTGGATCTCTCTATCCTAGTAAAGATAGTGTACTCTTCCTTGTCTGTACTTGGGTTGTGTGTAGAAATACTGCAAAAAGTGGGGAAGACTTGGGGAAAAGCAGAGTAATTTAAAAGGACACGTCTCAGAAATTCTAGCCAGCAGAATTTACAGTACTATTATTCAGTCCTCCTCCTGTTCATCATGTGGAAATATGGCATCCTTGACAATACTTTGATTTGCAAAGCAGATTTCAACAAGGCTTTATAAGGCAAACATTTAAAATGCTTGACAATATTAGATATTCTGGTTCAGTAGGGTGAGCCTTTAAGTTATCCTATCAACTGAAAAAAAATAACAAGTATGAAATATGTTTTAATGCATCTCTTCAAGGTGTTCTATTATAGAACAAGAATAAAAAAAGAACAAAGCTATTTGAGAAGGTTCTTGGATTTTAAAAGTTGATCCAGCTATAATGCATTAACCTCAAACCTAAATTCAATATTTGCAGATTCCGCTGATGGAAGACAGGTATATAATCCTATTTCAGAAGCACTGTAGTCATTGTCGTCAGCTGAAGCTCATGGTGATTAAGCAGGCAAATAGACATGGGGAAAAGTTGGATTCCACTTAGAAGTCAAATTTTTACAGGACTCTGGAAGGCACTGATAGTCATTTTAATTAGGAAAACAAATCTACACCCCCACCCCAAAATACACTAAGGGAAGAATCCCTGTGTCTCTGAGCAGTGTGTGTCAGTGCCCTCAATCTTCTCCTCTGGAAGTAGCTGTCTGGGTAGGATTGTGAGATATTTCTAGGCTGCCACTATTAATATTCAGCATTCTTTTTGAAGAAAAAAGCCCAGAAAATAAATAATTAAGCTGTTTAATGCTGTTGTGCCTGTAAGTTACTGCAATATGTCCACAGTAAAAAGGAAAAAGCAGATTAATTTTGAAGTGCTGATTCTTCAAATGTTTATGGCTTTCTCTAATAATTTTCTGAAATATTTTTATTATAGCAAGAGCCCTTCATTCTTTTATTATCTGGATAGCAAGGATCTAAAGTTCCCTCTTACTCAAAGCAAACTGCTTGATTGGGTAATGACCTTTGTAATCTGAACAAAAGAGTACCCCACAGTTTAATGGCAGTTACTGTGAAGCGGTGAAAGTGAAAGAGGTATGAAAAGTAACATCTTTTCTTTAGAAATGTAAATTATCGGAAATCTTTTCATTTCCTGACATGTCTATTTTTTTCCTGTTGAGCACTACCTTATTTTCTGTTAGAAATACCACATTCTTATAGAACCTGTCTGTAAATTTAGTGTTTGTGGCTAATTTACCAGCTGCTTTCAAGAGTTCACTATAAACTAGTGTTGATATTGTATTATTCATACTGTGCTGAATATGGATGGGGTGGCAGATTTCTTTTGGTTTGCAGTTTTCAACAAGGAAATCTAATTTGTGTTTTCCACACTAATAGGCTGGCTGGAATGCAGGTACCTTTTGGGTTTTGCTTTTCCAAATTTTGCAGTACATTTCTCACTCAAAAATGTAAACAAAATGTTTACACTGCCTGAAAATACATTCTTTTAGAGGGAATTACATACAAATTGGTTATTATAAGAAAAAAAAACTTGTGTCTTAAATGTGCAGACTGAGATGTAAATGGGATGGAATAGTTTTATGAATTAATACATGTAATCTATTCATGGATTGGAGGTAGATATATTTTATTCAGATAGCCATGAAGGTATAATTTAAATTCTAGTCTCAGTTTTGAAGAACTTTCTTAGAAGAGGAAAAAAAACCCAGTGATATATCTGTTTTCCATTAATAACATTTCTATATCATTGAAGGTCTACGATAAGATTTATAATCTGGGGCCTCTAGACCAGATGTATTCCCTCAACATTTGGCTGTGACCCCAGAGTCCACCAAAAAGGCCAAAAAAGTAGCTAAACTTAAGCAGGAAGATGTCAATATCAAAGAATGGAAGGCAAGAAGTATCTGTATACACAAGATTCTTGAAAAAGTGAATCCAAACATGATTTTCATGGGCTGTCCTGAACAACTAATTTCAACCAGTTTTCTGCATTATTACATAATGTAACTGCAAAACTTCACTTCAAAGACAGGCTGATATTAGTTGTTGAAAAGTGATTGGAACTCTGCTTAACGGGAGTTGGGCTCAATAATTTTGTGTGCGTGTGTGCCCACATGCATTTGGAAGTCTCCTTTTCCTCTCCTGGTATGGATGGTACAATCCATCTGAAGGTTTAGAGCAGCTAATCTGAATGAATACTGCTGCAGTAATAGTTTGAATTAGGCCCAGTTATCCCATCAGTTCTTTGCTTTCCTGTACTATAATATTACATTTACATAGTTCGATGGATAGACAGATAGATAAAGGTAAAGGTTCCTGTTTAGTTGTGTCTGACTCTAGGGGGTGGTGCTCATCTCCATTTCATGGCCGAAGAGCCAGTGTTGTCCAACGACACTTCCACGGTCACGTGGCCAGCATGACAGTCACGAAACACTGTTTTCTTCCTGCTGAAGTGGTACCTATTTATCTACTTGCATTTGCATGCTTTCGAATTGCTAGGCTGGCAAGAGCCGGGATGAGTGCGGGAGCTCACTCTGTCACACGGTGCTTGGGTCTCGAACCGCCGAACTTGCAACCTTCTGGTTGACAAGCCTGGCGTCTGAGCCACCACACCCCCTCTAGACAGATTGATACTTTATTATAATCATAGACCAGTTCAGAAACAAAAAGAAAACAAAATGTGAGACAATAATTATAAAACTGGTGTGATCAAGGTATGACATATTTTACAAATAGTAAAACAAATCTTAGCTACATTAACAGAAATAAAATCACATTGATTGGATAGTAACAGCTGTAAATAAAATGGATCTGGTGTGGGTTAATGTTTCAGGAACTCCGTCACTACAGGGCAAAGTCTTTGTTCAAATGGGACACCCCATAATTTCTCCTCAAGAACAGCAGTTGGGAGCACATTGAATCTTGCCAGGGTTACGCTTTTCTGAATTGCAGAACATTATTTGGTGTAGTATCTAGCTGGCTTGAAAAATGGTGAATGACCACCCAAGAAACACATCTTTGGGTATGACAGTCAGGTCTGATTGGGCATCCAGGTCCTTGGTGCACTGTTTAAGGGCTGCCTCTGCATGTTCACTTAGTGTCATGCCACATTAATCCAATGTCTTGTATTTCAGGGTGAAGTTCAGTCCCATTTCAGTTTATGTTTATCTAATGAAAGGAGCAAATTTTGATCTCGAATTACAAATGAAGAAGCCTGTGCATTTATGCATTGGCATTATGGACAAAAGGTTGCCCTTGGTGACTTACAGTATGCCCCTTCATTCACCAAAGCAGAATACAGCCTGCACTGATTTATAATATTACATAAATGGAAGGGGATGCTCTAGAAAAGTTGAAACCTGTTCCTTTTTTGTTTTCTGTTTTGCTGACAGATGTGATGGAAGCATAATGATTCTGAATATTTTAAGGACTTGAAATTTGTAGTATCTTTTTAAAAAATTATGGATTGTTAAAAGAATAATATATGATAATCTCATAAATTTTGTGAAGAGCCAAAGCCACTTTTCTGTGAATTCTTAAGTTCTGGGATATTCTTTGATTACCTGAACAGCTAAACTAGGTGAATTTTCTGTTTCATACATGTTCAAAATTTCAATACTTTTCTCTTTGAAATCTTGCTTAGTAAACAAAATCTCTGCAGTCATTCCTTCTGCTGTAATGATCCCAAGGTTTTGGGTAACTCCATCAGTTTTTTAAAATACTGAACTCAAGTTATAAAAGGATTTCTCTGTCAACTAATTAAATTAAGGAATCTGGTTTCTTTAAGTATCAAACATGTTCTTGCATTCTTGAAAAGTCTTTTTTTTAAATAATTCTGTTGATTTGAAAACATTGGCTATGCCCCTTAGCGTTGCTTTGTGTGAGATGGGTGGCCATATAAATATGATTAATAAACAAATAAATAAATAATCAAAGGAAGTGATGTTGTGGCATTTATAATGGAACATAGTATAAAATAGTTCCACACACGAAATTATTAATCTGACCCAGTCATCTAAAATTTTAATACTTACCCATTTCCAAGTACTTAATTCAGATTAACTATCAGCAGTTCACAAACAACAAAGTAATAAATGGCACTGTATGTTTTGAACATAAATTCAGTAAAGGGTTCACAATTCTTGAATTTCAAACCAGTATCAGTCAAACATATTGGTAGCATCATCGTTTGTTGAAAATTATATTTTTTTCTTATCTTGTGCATTTTGCCAAAAGTACATTTTGGTATTTTTTTGAATCACATTCCAGAAATTAAAATGTGTTTTGGCTCTAATAATATGCTAGGTTGTTTGCACTTTGGCCATAAAGCATCTCATAGTAAGTAAACATTCTGTACATGTTTTGTCTTCACATCAGAACACTGTAGTCACAGAAAATTTGCCTGAGCATATTGCTCAAGATAATTGGGGCCAGACTTAGACATGATGTTGAGCAGATGACTCATGGGTGATTTTAAACAATCTTTTTGAACTACTGAGCTCAATGGCTTCCACCCTCCCCCCTTGTCTGGGAGAGTAGATTTGGAGCCTTGCCAGGATAGAGAGAGGGTTTAACATGCTGTGGTCCTGGTGCAAATTTCCCTCTTGTAACTGCTATATGACCCAGGTGCGAAATTGCCACTTGAACAAAAACAAATTTCCCTTGGAAAAATAACAGGTGGGAAACAGTCCATAGCTAAGGTAGTCTGTTCCCCACTTGCTGTTTTAAAATATTGGGATGAAGTCTCCCAGTATCATAGGCAGGCTGGGTCTCTGTTTGTCTCTTCCTTACCTCCACATTCATGGAATTTCCTGGTGCTTGTCTATGTCTTATCCTGCTCCAGGCCTCACTGGCAGAATTGAAATGTTTTGATCTTCACACTAGCCTATGAATAATCTGCTTTTTTCCCTTACAAAGCTAAAATATAAAGTGTGTTATCCCTTGAGGGCAAATACTCAAACCGGCTGTTCTACTTACTTCTTAGTTCCATTTTTATATACAATAATAAGTTATTAAAGTTTTTTAAAATAGTGAAAGATTACTTCCTTAGAGTCCTGTATATGTGTGATTTTACAGTGATTTCTGGGCCTTTATTGATACAGCCTTCAGCAAAGGATCATTACCTTGTCGTGGTGCTGGAGCTTGAGCACCTCAATGATGCCATGAGCTAAACTGTGAAGGGACACCCAAGACGGGAAGGTCATGACAGAGAGGTCAGAATAAACGCGATCCCTGGGGAAGGTAATGGCAACCCACCCCAGTATTCTTGCTGTGAAAACTAAATGGATCAGTACAACCAGAGATATGTCGGTATACCATCGGAAGATGAGACCCACAGGTTGGAAGGTGGTCAAAATGCTACTGGGGAGGAACAGAGGATGAGTTCAACTAGCCCCAGATGTGATGACGCAGCTAGCTCAAAGCCGAAAGGATGGCTAGAGGCCGACGGTGCTGGTGGTGAACAGCGAATCCGATGTTCTAAGGATCAACACACCATTGGAGCCTGGAATGTAAGATCTATGAGCCAGGGCAAATTGGATGTGGTTATTGGTGAGATGTCAAGATTAAAGATAGACATTCTGGGTGTCAGTGAACTGAAATGGACTGGAATGGGCCACTTCACATCAAATGACCACCAAATCTACTACTGTGGACAAGAGGACCACAGAAGAAATGGAGTAGCCTTCATAATTAAGAGTAAAGTGGCTAAAGCAGTGCTTGGATACAATCCAAAAAATGATAGAATGATCTCAATTTGAATTCAGGGCAAGCCATCTAACATCACAGTGATCCAAATATACGCCCCAACCACAGATGCTGAAGAAGCTGAAGTAGAGCAGTTCTATGAGAATCTGCAGCACCTACTGGACGACACGCCTAAAAGAGATGTTATTTTCATCATGGGAGACTGGAATGCTAAGGTGGGCAGTCAGATGACGCCTGGGAGAACAAAACAAAGCAGGACACAGGCTGGTAGAATTTTGCCAAGACAACTCAATGTGCATAACAAATACCCTCTTCCAGCAACCTAAGAGACGGCTTTATACATGGACTTCACCAGATGGACAACACCGAAATTAGATTGACTACATCCTTTGCAGCCAAAGGTGGTGGACATCTATACAGTCGGTAAAAACAAGACCTGGAGCTGACTGTAGTTCAGATCATGAACTTCTTCTTGCACAATTTAGGATCAGACTAAAGAGATTAGGGAAGACCCACAGATCAGCTAGATATGAGCTCACTAATATTCCTAAGGAATATGCAGTGGAGGTGAAGAATAGATTTAAGGGATTGGACTTAGTAGATAGGGTCCCGGAAGAACTATGGACAGAAGTCCGCAACATTGTTCAGGAGGCGGCAACAAAATACATCCCAAAGACAGAGAAAACCAAGAAGGCAAAATGGCTGTCTGCGGAGACACTAGAAGTAGCCCAAGAAAGAAGGAAAGCAAAAGGCAACATTGACAGGGGGAGATATGCCCAATTAAATGCAAAATTCCAGAGGTTAGCCAGAAGAGATAAGGAATTATTTTTAAACAAGCAATGCGCAGAAGTGGAAGAAGACAATAGAATAGGAAGGACAAGAGACCTCTTCCAGAAAATTAGAAACATCGGAGGAATATTCCAGGCCAAAATGGGTATGATCAAAAACAAAGATGGCAAGGACCTAACAGAAGAAGAAGAGATCAAGAAAAGGTGGCAAGAATATATGGAAGACCTGTATAGGAAGGATAACAATATCGGGGATAGCTTTGATGGTGTGGTCAGTGAGATAGAGCCAGACATCCTGAAGAGTGAGGTTGAGTGGGCCTTAAGAAGCATTGCTAATAACAAGGCAGCAGGAGACGACAGCATCCCAGCTGAACTGTTCAAAATCTTGCGAGATGATGCTGTCAAGGTAATGCATGCTATATGCCAGCAAATTTGGAAAACACAAGAATGGCCATCAGATTGGAAAAAATCAACTTATATCCCCATACCAAAAAAGGGAAACACTAAAGAATGTTCAAACTATCGAACAGTGGCACTCATTTCACCTGCCAGTAAGGTAATGCTCAAGATCCTGCAAGGTAGACTTCAGCAATTCATGGAGCCAGAATTGCCAGATGTACAAGCTGGGTTTAGAAAAGGCAGAGGAACTAGGGACCAAATTGCCAATATCCGATGGATAATGGAAAAAGCCAGGGAGTTTCAGAAAAACATCTATTTCTGTTTTATTGACTATTCTAAAGCCTTTGACTGTGTTGACCATAACAAATTGTGGCAAGTTCTTAGCGGCATGGGGATACCAAGTCATCTTGTCTGCCTCCTGAAGTATCTGTATAACGACCAAGCAGCAAAAGTAAGAACAGACCACGGAACAACGGACTGGTTTAAGATTGGGAAGGGAGTACGGCAGGGCTGTATACTCTCACCCTACCTATTCAACTTGTACGCAGAACACATCATGCAACATGCTGGGCTTGGGGAATCCAAGGCTGGAGTTCAAATCGCTGGAAGAAACATTAACAATCTCAGATATGCAGATGATACCACTTTGATGGCTGAAAGCGAAGAGGAACTGAGGAGCCTTATGATGAAGGTGAAAGAAGAAAGTGCAAAAGCTGGCTTACAGCTAAACCTCAAAAAAACCAAGATTATGGCAACCAGCTTGATTGATAACTGGCAAATAGAGGGAGAAAATGTAGAAGCAGTGAAAGACTTTGTATTTCTAGGTGCAAAGATTACTGCAGATGCTGACTGCAGTCAGGAAATTAGAAGACGCTTAATCCTTGGGAGAAGAGCAATGACAAATCTCGATAAAATAGTTAAGAGCAGAGACATCACATGGACAACAAAGGTCCGCATAGTTAAAGCAATGGTGTTCCCCATAGTAACATATGGCTGCGAGAGCTGGACCATAAGGAAGGCTGAGAGAAGGAAGATCAATGCTTTTGAACTGTGGTGTTGGAGGAAAATTCTGAGAGTGCCTTGGACTGCAAGAAGATCAAACCAGTCCATCCTCCAGGAAATAAAGCCAGACTGCTCACTTGAGGGAATGATATTAAAGGCAAAACTGAAATACTTTGGCCACATAATGAGAAGACAGGACACCCTGGAGAAGACGATGATGCTAGGGAGAGTGGAGGGCAAAAGGAAGAGGGGCCGACCAAGGGCAAGGTGGATGGATGATATTCTAGAGGTGACGGACTCGTCTCTGGGGGAGCTGGGGATGTTGACGACCAACAGGAAGCTCTGGCGTGGGCTGGTCCATGAAGTCACGAAGAGTCGGAAGCGACTGAATGAATAAACAACACATTGATACAGCAAATGAGATTAAAATTTTATCTCAAATGAAGCTACCAATATGAGATTTAGTTAGTTAGAAAGTTTCTCTGTGCATGCCATCAAAACACAGTTCCTCATTAAGTGACTTAGTAATCTTTTATCATCATCATCTGACTAACATTCCTCACACACCCTGCTAGCCAGATAATTTTTCTTTCTTTCACCAAGACAGTGAACTCTTGGCAGTACATTCCTAAGAAAAGCAACCACCACCAAACAGGCAGAGAAAGTATTTTAGAAATAGTCCACCATAGAGCACATATGGCTTTCCAAAAACGTTCATCAGATTATTGCCAGAGAAATTGGATGGGTAGCTTCTCAGTATGTTCTCAGGAAAGGAGAAATTTATAAGCAATTCCTCAAGAGCAGCTCTTCCACTTAGTAGGGACAATAACACTGTTGTGGGAAAAGGACAAAGAAATGAAAAGGACAAAGAAATGAAAATGTGAAGTTACCAGATAGGTTGGACATTATGCTGAATGGAAAAATGCCAAATCTGGGGACTGAAGTCCTTCTCTCTCCAACATTAAGTTTCTTTCTAACCATATTTCAGGGAATTGGAAGAAAATGTGCCGGCCACCCAAGTTCTTCACAGAAGTAGGACTTGATGTATCAATCTAGTTCATCCATAAAATTTACCTGCCATTAGAGATGGGGACAAAGGAGAGGGTTAATTAATGGTGATGGTGTATCCAATTCCAATTTTTTCCTTTTTAAAAGTTGTATAGCTTCTTTATGTCAGTGCAATAATATGTGTGTGAGTGTGTGTGTGTGTGTGTGTGTCTATATATATGGAAGGCAATTCCACACTGCTAGCAGCATACATACACACATACATATACATTGTTAGCCTTCTCCAATTTGGCACCCTCAATAGGCATTGGATATTGTGGTCTGAACATATCTGGAAGACGCCAAGCTGGAGGAAGCTGTTTTAGAACCTAATGCAGAATTTAATTACATTCATGTACAAATCTCAATCGATGGCTTTAGAGGGTTCAAAACATTTGAAGAAAGAAATATTCTAAATGTCAGTGCAATGAAGGCCTGCTCATTATTCTCTGAAAGCAAAAAACATCTTCCCAAAGCTCAGTAAATAGTTTTGAAAATAATGAAAACTTTGTTTAAAGAAAACACTCAGTATCAGAGGCATAACATCACTTACTAAAACATTTCTTCATACATCACAGATAACTTTGTTGTTGTTGTTGTTTATTCATTCAGTCACTTCCAACTCTTCGTGACTTCATGGACCAGCCCACGCCAGAGCTTCCTGTTGGTCGTCAACACCCCCAGCTCCCCCAGGGACGAGTCCGTCACCTCTAGAATATCATCCATCCATCTTGCCCTTAGTCGGCCCCTCTTCCTTTTGCCTTCCACTCTCCCTAGCATCAGCATCTTCTCCAGGGTGTCCTGTCTTCTCATGATGTGGCCAAAGTATTTCAGTTTTGCCTTTAATATCGTTCCCTCAAGTGAGCAGTCTGGCTTTATTTCCTGGAGGATGACTGGTTTGATCTTCTGGCAATCCAAGGCACTCTCAGAATTTTCCTCCAACACCACAGTTCCAAAGCATTGATCTTCCTTCTCTCAGCTTTCCTTATGGTCCAGCTCTCGCAGCCATATGTTACTATGGGAAACACCATTGCTTTAACTATGTGGACCTTTGTTGTCAGTGTGATGTCTCTGCTCTTGACTATTTTATTGAGATTTGTCATTGCTCTTCTCCCAAGGATTAAGCGTCTTCTGATTTCCTGACTGCAGTCAGCATCTGCAGTAATCTTCGTACCTAGAAATACAAAGTCTTTCACTGCCTCTACATTTTCTCCCTCTTTGCCAGTTATCAATCAAGTTGGTTGCCATAATCTTGGTTTTTTTGAGGTTTAGCTGCAAGCCAGCTTTTGCACTTTCTTCTTTCACCTTCATCATAAGGCTCCTCAGTTCCTCTTCACTTTCAGCCATCAAAGTGGTATCATCTGCATATCTGAGATTGTTAATGTTTCTTCCAGCGATTTTAACTCCAGCCTTGGATTCCTCAAGCCCAGCATGTTGCATGATGTGTTCTGCATACAGGTTGAATAGGTAGGGTGAGAGTATACAACCCTGCCATACTCTGTCCCCAATCTTAAACCAGTCCGTTGTTCTGTCATCTGTTCTTACCGTTGCTACTTGGTCGTTATACAGATTCCTCAGGAGGCAGACAAGATGACTTGGTATCCCCATACCACTAAGAACATGCCACGATTTGTTACAGTCCACACAGTCAAAGCCTTTAGAATAGTCAATAAAACAGAAATAGATGTTTTTCTGAAACTCCCTGGCTTTTTCCATTATCCATCGGATATTGGCAATTTGGTCCCTAGTTCCTCTGCCTTTTCTAAACCCAGCTTGTACATCTCGGTCCCTGAATTGCTGAAGTCTACCTTGCAGGATCTTGAGCATTACCTTACTGGCATGTGAAATGAGTGCCACTGTTCGATAGTTTGAACATTCTTTAGTGTTTCCCTTTTTTGGTATGGGGATATAAGCTGATTTTTTCCAGTCTGATGGCCATTCTTGTGTTTTCCAAATTTGCTGGCATATAGCATGCATTACCTTGACCGCATCATCTCGCAAGATTTTGAACAGTTCAGCTGGGATGCCGTCATCTCCTGCTGCCTTGTTGTTAGCAATGCTTCTTAATGCCCATTCAACCTCACTCTTCAGGATGTCTGGCTCTAGCTCCCTGACCACACCGTCAAAGCTATCCCTGATATTGTTATCCTTCCTATACAGGTCTTCCGTATGTTCTTGCCAGCTTTTCTTGATCTCTTCTTCTTCTGTTAGGTCCTTGCCATCTTTGTTTTTGATCATACCCATTTTGGCCTGGAATATACCTCCGATGTTTCTAATTTTCTGGAAGAGGTCTCTTGTCCTTCCTATTCTATTGTCTTCTTCCACTTCTGCGCATTGCTTGTTTAAAAATAATTCCTTATCTCTTCTGGCTAACCTCTGGAATTTTGCATTTAATTGGGCATATCTCCCCCTGTCAATGTTGCCTTTTGCTTTCCTTCTTTCTTGGGCTACTTCTAGTGTCTCCGCAGACAGCCATTTTGCCTTCTTGGTTTTCTCTGTCTTTGGGATGTATTTTGTTGCCGCCTCCTGGACAATGTTGCGAACTTCTGTCCATAGTTCTTCCAGGACCCTATCTACTAAGTCCAGTCCCTTAAATCTATTCTTCACCTCCACTGCATATTCCTTAGGAATATTAGTGAGCTCATATCTAGCTGATCTGTGGGTCTTCCCTAATCTCTTTAGTCTGATCCTGAATTGTGCAAGAAGAAGTTCGTGATCTGAACTACAGTCAGCTCCAGGTCTTGTTTTTATCGACTGTATAGATGTCCACCACCTTTGGCTGCAAAGGATGTAGTCAATCTGATTTCAGTGTTGTCCATCTGGTGAAGTCCATGTATAAAGCTGTCTCTTAGGTTGTTGGAAGAGAGTGTTTGTTATGCAGAGTGAGTTGTCTTGGCAAAATTCTATCAGCCTATGTCCTGCTTTGTTTTGTTCTCCCAGGCCATGCTTACCTGTAATTCCAGGTGTCATCTGACTGCCCACCTTAGCATTCCAGTCTCCCGTGATGAAAATAACATCTCTTTTAGGCATGTTGTCCAGTAGGTGCTGCAGATCCTCATAGAACTGCTCTACTTCAGCTTCTTCAGCATCTGTGGTTGGGGCGTATATTTGGATCACTGTGATGTTAGATGGCTTGCCCTGAATTCAAATTGAGATCATTCTATCGTTTTTTGGATTGTATCTGAGCACTGCTTTAGCCACTTTACTATTAATTATGAAGGCTACTCCATTTCTTCTGTGGTCCTCTTGTCCACAGTAGTAGATCTGATGGTCATTTGATGTGAAGTGGCCCATTCCAGTCCATTTCAGTTCACTGACGCCGAAAATGTCTATCTTTAATCTTGACATCTCCCCAATAACCACATCCAATTTGCCCTGGCTCATAGATCTTACATTCCAGGCTCCAATGGTGTGTTGATCCTTAGAACATCGGATTTGCCATTCACCACCAGAACCGTCGGCCACTAGCCGTCCTTTCGGCTTTGAGCTAGCTGCGTCATCACATCTGGGGCTAGTTGAACTCATCCTCTGTTCCTCCCCAGTAGCATTTTGACCATCTTCCGACCTGGGAGTCTCATTTTCCGATGGTATACCAACATATCTCTGGTTGTACTGTTCCATTTAGTTTTCACGGCAAGAATACTGGGGTGGGTTGCCATTACCTTCCCCAGGGATCGCATTTAGTCTGACCTCTCTAGCATGACCTTTCTGTCTTGGGTTGCCCTTCATGGTTTAGCTCATGGCATCACTGAGGTGCTCAAGCTCCAGCACCATGACAAGGTAACAATCCTTTGCTGAAGACAGATAACTTAAAGCAAGAATATTTGAATGGCATACAAAGATTCATTGTATATTCAGAGAAGTACACAATCCTAGAGAAAGATTATTGGTCCAGAATTTTTAAATGCCACACAAGATGAGCTGTTGACAAAATAATGAAGTGGATTTGACTTCCATGTGCTCTTTTGAAGAGCTGAATGGTTAATTTTACTGCAGATTTGGCCTTTCTTTCAAAAGAAAGGAAGTCAGTTTGTTGGCTTGTGTAGTCCAGTACCATCTTCTTGAATTGGTTATTTTAGCATAAAATAGTGGCACATAAGCAGGAAAATTCTTTTCTCATTTTGTGTGTGTGTATTACAAAATGCCAATGAACCTGTAAAGAATGCTTATATATTTCATGAAATAAGACACTGAAGAGTAAGAGCATTAAATATATTTAAACTGAAATGTGTGTGTGAAAGATCCCCTGTGCAAACACCGAGTCATGCCTGACCCTTTGGCGGGACGCCACTTTCATGACATTTTCTTGGCAGACTATAGTGGGGTGGTTTGCTGTTGCCTTCCCCAGTTGTCACCTGGGGAATCTGAAATGAGATACTACCAAATGTGGGCTGTGACCATAGTGAAACAATGAGAAGTTGGGCTAAAGCTGGCTGCATTTTCTGAAAGTGTTTTTTTATTTACTCATTTATCACATTTACATCCCACCAGAAACATGAATAGGCTCTTTGTGGCTCACAGCATATAACAGAACAATACATAATAATGAAAAAGAAGAATACAGAAACCAGCAACCCAAACAGCATCTGGGATTGACCCCCAAATGCCCACCAGAAAAGCACCATTTCAGCTGCTTCCAGAGGGCGACTAAAGTTGGGGTCAATTGGACTTCCAGTGGGAGGCCATTCCAGAGGCCTGGCCTGATTATAGAAAAACAATGCTTCTTGGCTTCAGCTCCCACCCACCCCCCATCTCCAAAAATGAGGGATAACCAGCTGCTTCTCTTGGCATGATGAAAATATTGGGCTAACTCCAGCAGAGAGATGCAGTCCTGCAGGTTTTCTAGGTAGATTTGCTGCCCGAAACACTTTAATTTTGCTTTTACATTAATAGGAAAGCAGAGGCTAAACTGAAAGAGAAGAAGGGAGAGACCTAATTCCTCTCTCCTTCATCTCAGAAAAAGGTGATCATGTAAACAGCAAAGCTGTTACCTTTTGGTATGAAGAGATTATTGGAGGTCTCCATCAGACACACAATGAGTGGAGCAACAAAGCAAACTCAAATTCTTGGTTTTGTGTCATGCCAGAATCAAAGGCTTTGATGTATCTTAGTAGAGGTTGTCCTAATTTTTGAAAAGGATTTATTTGTACAGTAATATTACATAATTAATCAGATGTTTGGATGAGGAGGGATTTGGCTTTGAGAGAGTAAATCAGAAGCCATTGAGTCATGATGGAGTCAGGCAGCCTATACTTCAAACAAACAAACAGCTAGCTAGCAAAGAGGGTGCAGTCAAAACAGATGTCAAAAAGTTGCATCTTCAAATGGTTAATATGGGGCTATAGTCCTGAGATCTGATGTTGGAGCTTATTAGAAGTAATTTGAAAGAATGTGGAAATTGTTGGTTTTCTTCAGTGAAAAGTGGGTTATAAACATTGCAAATAAATAAACTGTATCTTTCAGACATGCTGGCTGGTGGTTCTTAGAATTACTGTCTGGTGGGATTATTGGTCATGTTGGCTAAGAATGGACTTAAAGCCCAATACATTTGAGGGATGTGAAACTGGGGGAAGCTGAATTAATATATTGCTTTTTTTTTTCCTGGTATTTTGGGCATGCCATATTTTGAGTGTGATAGTTTCAGCATTAGCAGACAGACTATGGTATCTCTGTTATGTATGTACAGAGTACATTTTAGCATTCAGAATATTTTATAATGTTTAGTTTACAAGAAGCTGTAAAACAGGTTAGGCCAAGAAAGAACAATTTGCTCCAGGCTTCCAGCAATTACTGAGGAAGTATTTAAATTCAGACCTTCACTGCTGATATTTACATATTATCTGATATTGTTCTGTTCTGTGGTCCTCCAATAGGCAGGCATCTGACTCTTGTTGGTGTCTTCCCTTCTAGGAGGACTATAACAGAATCATGGATATGGTTATTCAAAAATCACACTAAATACAATGGAATTTGCTTCAGGTAGGAATGTAAAATATGCACCATTAGAAAGCTGGCTGAAAGTTTTTTCGCCCATCTGGATGAATAAGTATTTTAATTTATTTGTTATCTACTATATTTTATTATTGCCTGAGGTTTTAATTGCATTCCCTCACTTTTGAAAACCTTTCTGAGGTGTATCTTGTTTGAACAATGGCAAATAAATTAAAAAAGATTAAATGTGTTTCATTTGTTGCTGACAGCAGCATGAAACAACTTCTCTGGGCCTTCTTCTTCAACATCCAGGAACCAATTTCATTATTCCTTACCAGTGTTTTCCACTCTAAAGAAAGGAAAAATGAAATATTTCATAATTGGCCTTCCTTTATCATTCTTAGTTATGGAAATTAGTGGGATTAATGTGGGAAGAAATTGACCATAGTGCGTGCACACTGGTGTTGAGCATCTTACAGATCATTCCCTGATCAAGGTTAATTAGAAGACCAAATTGTGGAATGGATCTAAGTAAAACAGAATCTTTGAGGAGACTTTGCCCTCAACTCAGGGACTTTCCTTTACAGATCCATATCTGAATTTCATTTTTTCCAGGTGTTTTACACAGCAACCTACCAGTAGTGAAAAGTTGGTTATAGCAAGCTGCTGTGAAAACACAGGGGCTGTCTACATCCAGATTGGCTTGTGTCCATGTGATCACATGTGGTTATTGCCATTGGGCAGGTAGGCCAGTTAATTTTCGCTTAGCAGCAACACAGCAAAAATTGCAGCAAATGCAAGGCTCCATACCTTCCAGGGGAGGTATGGCGAACTGAAGATGGCTCTGCAAAAGTGGAGCCGACGACTGCAGCAAAGACCAAGGAACCGATGAGTAGACCAGTTCCTTGGAACCTCTCCAGATAATGAGAGGATGGGAGATTGCCCACATGTGCTCTGGACAGCTGCTTCTCACGAGGAGATTGTAGGACAGCAGTTTTCCACAGGTTTGAGTGCCAGGAGACGATGGGATGAGCCATCTTGCTCACAACTGCAGTGGAGGCTTTTAAAGGACATTAAGGTTGCAAACCTCACTTTCTAATCACTTTTGGAAATTGCCTACAGCAGTGTTTCTCAACCTTGGCAACTTTAAGATGTGTGGCCTTCAACTCCCAGAAGTTGAAGTATGCTGGCTGAGGAATTCTGGGAGCTGAAGTTGACACATCTTAAAGTTGCCAAGGTTGAAAAACACTGACCTACAGTATTAACTATTCTAAAGCTATTAGAGACCTTCAGAATGACAGGTTTTAAAAATCTCCATTGGGTGAGTTTACCTTCACCTCTGAACAAAAGAAAAATTAATTACAAGCTGAAGAACTTAACAGGATTTGAAATAAACAGCAAAAAGCTAAATAAGATTTTGATCAAAGAAAGTTATAAGTCGATCAAGGGTCCAGATAAATTTGTGCCATTCATATTCAAGGTTGAGAAATGAATGGCAAGAAGTCCATTATTTCATAAGAGTGGGAGAAAGAGACATAAGGTTTAAACCCTGGGACTGTTATAAATAAAGGGTTTGATTGCTTGATTCTGCAGTAGCTCATCTTTGTTATGAGGGCTTTTGATATCTGCAAGTAAAAGCAATGTCTGACTTCTGCTGTTGGCTCTTGAGCTTGGAAAACATTTTTAGAGTACAAATGCTGTGTCCTGGATGAAGTTCTGACAGCAAATGCAGTTCTGCAACTGAATCACGAAAGCTTAGAGGAAAGTAGCTTTCTACTGGTGCATACTTCTACATCATCCCACCCTCTGATTCCTCAGCTTTTTCTCCTTCCTGCTGGAGTTAAGGAGCTATGGTACTCTGGTACCCTTTCATCTTTTTTTTTTTTTTTAAGGAGGCCATGGTCATTTTTTAAAAATCACTATGAAAAAAATGCAGTGCAGAGTTGGAGTGTTGAGTATCTGCTGATTTTTGCATACCTCTGTTGATCAGCTGGAGGGAACACTGTTGAGCACCTGAGCTGGTTTTGGCACTGCAAGAATTGCAGCAGAGATTCTGATTGTGAAGGTTTAGGAGTGCCAATGATGGCTACAGGGAAGTACCGTTTGAGAACAGTTAATAAATATTGTACTTGTTGTTTCTTGTTAGTGTCCTGGGCAATAAGAAGAGAATGATTCCTCTGTACAGCAGAGCATATGGGTTGAAACCTTTGTAGCTACAGTTTTTAAAATGGGAAGCAGGGTAGTTGAATAGCCATTAGAAATTGTGTATCTGAGCCATGTTACTAATATGGACTTTTAGAAGAAAAGCCATTTAGTACCTTTAGAGATTTGTTCTGTACCTGGCAAAACAACAACAACCCATAATTAGGTATGAAATTAAGCATGTCATTGGAGAAACCATTCTGATCCTGGGAGCAGCATTGGATGCAGTTTGGTCTAAAGCTCTTGCAGGGCGATGTAAAGCAACCAAATCCTCCCTTGAGGATCCATCTCAAACAGAGCAATGATCTTCTCCTGGTAGTACAACACTGAAGGAAGCTCAGGCAGAATATTGACGATAGCAAAATGCACAGAACCTGACTTCAGTGGGAGAGAGGGAGGCCCCCAGACAAATCAAGAACTTCAGCCCTGTGAATATATTCCACAGAAGATTTGTTTGATGAAGGTAATAATTTGCTGTTGCAGCTGATGATTGTCACACAAAATAGCGCACACAGGGAAGGCTCCTGATACTATTAAATATGCATAGAGCTGCTGGATGAAGTTTCAGAGTAATTAGTGTGAGGGAGGGACTGTCAAAATGTAGATTTGTGCACCATAACTTGTGGTTCTTCCATGAGAGGGTTTTATTTTCCAGGAAACATCCAAATATAACTACATTGTTTAAAGAGCAAATTTGCTATCAAGGGCCTTTTTTATTGGGATTGGAGAGGCAAGGGACTGATAATGGGAAACAATAGAAATGCCACCACCTCAGAGATTGGGGCTTAAACATTAAACAAATACAGTGTAAAAATAAACTTCCTCACTTGCCTATCCCCAGTTTTGTGGAAAAATATGGGTCTATTATAGATGATGCTGACTGCCAAACAAAGTTCTTTTAATCTGATGCAACAGGGAGCAGTCTTAGAAAAGATGCTAGCTGTACACCCCAGTGCAAGAATTGTTGGAATAAATTGGCATTAAATACAGCAGTGCAATGGCATTTGCCCAGTTACCTTTGATTCTTTGGTCCCAAATAGAAACAAAGAGTCACTTGGCTGAAACTAAGTGAGGCTGGGACTGATTAGATTCCTTGGTAGGAGATTGCTGGGGAATCTCTTATTGATACTACTGTGGATTCTCTGGTAGGAAACAAAGCACGATGGAAGTTATATGAAATTATTCTTGGCTAACTGTTACATACTGAGTTCCTACACGTGTTGGTGACTCTATTCCTATCAAAAGAAGGCGGCATGTGTGCCTCAGTTATTTCTATTTTCTAGCTCCTATCCTACAAATGCCCTATTTTGAGAATATCTTTGATGTCAGTCACTGGAGAGAATAGCTGGCGGAGGTCGGGGGAAGGTTCTTGATTCTGCTTCTGATTACACCTGAACATCAGGCTTATGAGCTGAATTATGGAGAAATATAGTAGGGATTACCTGAGCTGCTCATGTTTAATACCAGTCTTCCCCAACTTGATGCCCTTCAGAGGTATCAGGACCACAGTTCTCAACATACTCGCTGGGATTTCCAGAAGCTGTAATTCAAATATATTTGGAAGGTTTATGACTGTTGTCATAAAAAATTACTCTTTTTTTTCTCAGGGATTCTTCAGTCTGTTCAGTTTCAATTACTGCAGTTTGTGGTTTAGTAGTTTCTTTCTCAAGTCAAGGTGACCTGAAGATGCTGTTTTTAGGCATGGATTTTTTTATTCCATAAATGAATCAATCATGCAATTACATGGGGGACATGATAAAAGCAGCAAATGCAATTTAAGCAGTACATCTTGAACGTAAAACAACAACAAAAAAACTACTTGTACTTGTTATATAATAGCATTTTTGCCTGCCATGTTGGCTGGGCTGTTCAAGCTTTGCCATAGTTCTCATCCATTTATTTGTATCTTGGCTTCTCTATTTCTGAATTTGTTATTCCAATACTAATGTGCTATTGTTGACCTGTTCCAAAGTCATCAACTTCATGGAAATGAATCTCTCATCAAATTCCATCATGACTTCAATAACTTCCACTTCAACAGCTTCCACCTCACCATCAATCTCAGCCTAGACCTATCTACAGAACAAGTCGACTTCCTTGATGTCATCATAAAGCTACACAATGGACACATAAACATAAACATAATGTCATACAGGTAATGTATGGATTGTCATGCATACCTACATGCTTCTAGCTTCCACCCAGAATGCACCACCAAATGTATAATCTATAGCTATAGCTCTGTATTACAACTGCATTTTATTTGTAAGCCACCCAGAGTTACTTTTATAGTGAAATGGGTGGTGCATAAACTTAATAATAAGTAAAATAAATAAAATTTGTTCTGACCCACTTGACAAAGATGCTAAACTGATGGAATTAAACCAGGCATTCTGAACTACCCACCCAAAAGATCAAAATATAGTAGAGCCAGATGAGTTCCCAACAAGGATCTATTAAAAGACAGACCACAGAAACAGAGCAATGGACCATTACTGATTATCACCTACAGCTCACAGCTCCAGCCACTCAAGTGCATTATTAATAAGCTACAGCCCATACTAGCTAACACACTTTCTCAGGCACTAGGTGGCAGGTCCATATTTGCATAAAGACAACCACTCAACCTGAAGTAGATTCTTACAAGCAACAAGAAATAATAGGACGATGATGCCAACATGAGAACCAGACCTTGTAAGAATCCCAGATGTCTACTTTGCCCCTACATCTATACCAACAATACCATCACAGGCTCCCACAAGTACTCACATACAATATTGGAGTTTCTTTGCATGCTGTTCCTCCAATGTGATATGTGCCATCATCTGCCACCAATGCCACTCTAGATTCTACGTAGGACAAACAGATAAACTTTGCATAAAAATTTTAATGGACGCAAGATTGATATCAGGACTCAAAACAAAGGCAAAATAATATCTGAGCATTTCAAGGATACTCCATAACAAACCTCAGAGTGACTGTTCTAGAAAAACAGGACATTACAGCACCATTGAGTGAGAAGTTGTTGAAGTCACATGCATCAAAAGGTCTAAGGCAATCTTAGAAGGTCTCAACAAACACAGTGGGTTTTTAACACATTACAGTTGTTAATTGATAAGATACTTGCAATCTGTTGTTACCTGTATCTGCATCATCAACCTGTCTTCCCCTCTTTCTCCCTTTTTCCCTCCACCCCAGTTTAAATCTTACATCAGACTAGCATGTGATGAAGTGAGCTGCAGCTCACAAAAGCTTCTGTCTTTTAATAACATTTGTTAGTCAGATAAGGTGATATCAGACTCCTGATTTTTTGCCACCATAGACTTAACATAGCTCTCCTCCTACATAAGCAAGAAGTATACTTATCTTCTTTATAGTCTGAATCAGGGGCAAAATTGTACATTAATCTCCTCCTACATAAGCAAGAAGTATACTTATCTTCTTTATAGTCTGAATCAGGGGCAAAATTGTACATTAATCTGCTTCATCCGTATTTTAAAATTGATTTCCTTTCTTGGACTTCTCTGAAGTCTTAACTGGATCAGTTAACCTATAAACCATTTGACCATTTTTTAAAGTAGGCGATTAAAATGTAATTGGCGTTTAGTTTCCTACTCTTTCACTAGGTGTTTATAGAGAATAGAATTCTTAATATTTCTGCATCTATATTCTGCAGATTACAGTATATATTCCAGATGAGTTCATTCAGAGTAAAATAAAATAATCTTATATATGCTGTCATGCTACTGCCTGGTCTTTATAGGAAAACAGAAAACCCAGATTTCTGCATTTTACACTAGTCTCTTTTAAGGGAAACTTGCCTGCTGCCTTATCATCCCTTCGAGGTAGATCAGGTCAAGAAACTGGAATGACAGAAATTCCAGGAATGCTCTATATTGTAGTGAGGTTGAATAACAGAATCTTGAAGCCTGTCCAAGAGTCTTTCTGTCCCAACTTATACCAAACAAAATCAAGGTGGGTTATCTTGAGTTTCTTTCTCACACTTCCCTCTATTTTAGGACTGTGTACTTTTCAGCAAGTCCCCCCTTAACAGCTTGCTTCTTCCTTCCTCATAATGGCTCTGTCTCACCTTCCTCAAGGTCAGTTCTAAATTCCTTTTCACACCTACTTTGATGGCACCAGACTTTCAACATGCTTTTAATTATGGCTGGAATTATGCTGATGTTATTTTGATTATTCCGTGAATTTAATTTTATTGTTGATTTATAATTCATCCTGAAAATCTTTTACACTGAAAACCAAGAGATAATTTTATTAAATCAATTCACACATCAATCAATTATTGAAATGTTCTACTTCCTTCTAAAATCAATACAAAACAAAGCCAAGTACAATAACTGATGTTCACTTTCAGACTCAGAGCACAGAATCAGTAGAAGGGACGTTGGTTTGCCTCACGGGAGATTTGTAGGATTAATAAGTGTATTTTTAATTATCTCAAGGTAACTTTCCTCTCCCTGCTTTTACATGTTTTTGTTATCTGTACATTTTTTTAGCACAAAGGAAAGTATTCAATTATTTAAAATAATTTGACATTGCCCTTCCAGTCAATGAATACTCAAAGCAAAGTACAAATAATGAAAATACATGAAGTATAATAAGATGAATAATTTTTTGCATAATAAATAGGAATGTATTGTAAACAGAAAGTGTTATTAATTCTGCAAAGCTGTGCAAAATGATGCATAGCATGCTAGCCAAATCTCCTTGGAGCTAAATGTGAAAGGCCCTCTCTTGACTACCCAACAACCAACTCTGGTTTAAGATTGTGATGTACAACTTGGTTGTGCTGAGAGCTGCACTTGATCTTTGAGCAATGTGTTGAAGGTAAGGAAGAACAAAATCTAATTCTGGTTTAATTTAATTGAAGTGGAATATAAATGAAATTAATTGAATACCACTAACAGATTTACTTTCTGTGTATTTACTAATTTCTATCATACTAAAGATTACAATTTGGAAAGAACTTTGGTGAGGTTGGATGGCTGGACTGGCTTTGGGGAACTGAAGTCTGCGTGTATCCACTTGTATTTGCATTTTGTGCGTGAAGAGTTTTAAATGAGTGGTAGAGGTTTACCAAAGCCATCTTAAGTAATGAATAATTTAGTCAGAATTTGAAAGCAAGGTCCTCAGGTTGAAGCGAGACATAGTTTTTGGAGTCTTCAGTGGGTGTTCTTTCATTATCCCTAGCCAATATTGGTAGTTTGGAGGCCTGTTCTGTGTAGATCACACTGGAAATTTAGGTAGGGATTATGAAAGTAAAGCAAATATCAGGAATTATTGTCTATGAAAAATTTATTTTTGGATAAAACATGCATATGGACCAATAATTCTTGTCATATTTCTTTTCCTTTCATTCACTGCATTGGTTCTAACTTTTGTTTTCTGTACCAAACAGATCCTCTTCAAGGACTACAATTTTCTCTCTCTCTCACACAAACACACACACACACACCACAGATAGAAAATTGATCCAATTATTTTCATCCATAAGCTCATCAGTTTAAAGTAATTTTTAAAAATAAAAGCAAGAATGACTCCTGAGTGTGAGTTTATGAAATAACTGACATCTGGAATTGGATGATGAATAATGCCTGATGGAAATTCTTTCCTTCTTGTCTCCTTGAATTAGCAGTTATACTAGGAAGCTGAATATAATGATTTCTTTACTATTTTACTTTGTATATTTACCACCTGCTGCATCTAGCAACATACAATATTAAAGTGCTCTTTATACAGTAACACATACACAAATAGAATAGTAGAGCCAGTTTGGTCTAGTGGTTAAGGCAACAGGCTAGAAACCAGGGGACTGAGAGTTCTGGTCCCACCTTAGGCATGAAAGCCGGCTGGGTGACCTTGGGCCAGTCACACTCTCTCAGCCCAACTCACCTCACAGGATTGTTGTTGTGGGGAAAATAGGAGGAGGAAGGAGTATTTGGTATGTTCTCCGCCTTGAGTTTTTTATAAAAATAATAAAAGTGGAATAGTAAATAAATAAGAAAACATTGAATAAGTCTAAATCAGAGGCCAAGACTAGTGGAATAGAACCATCGTGAGATGTCATAAATTAATATGAATAAAAATGAATTAAGCATGAGTCCAGTGGAATAGAATAGATCCTAATGGGAAAAATTCAACCAGTATTTCACCCTTAATACTGGTTCTGTTGTTGATAGTTTAGGAGCTTGTGCTACACTTTTACTAGATTTCCAATGTTGAGGATCATTCCCAGTGTTAAGGGTCCCTTCTCCTCTTAAGCTTTCCAAGGTTTCTTTTCTGTGTGGTTCAGAGGTGCCTGTATTTTGGTTTGATAACTTTACATTGAGCTCAGAATGATGTGGTTTTACAGAATGGTTCCATGTCTTTATTGAATGCTTTTTTCTTTACTTGCTATGCTAATGTTTGCACATACCCCCTGTTAATGGAAAATTTCTCTGCACATTGCAACACCCTGTTGGCTATAGTCATGTGAATTCACAGTAGGTTTCATACATGTTCCTAAGACACATTGTAGTAAAATAGGATTTATTACAGCCCAGCTCTGTAAACTTTAAACATATGTCTATGAATAATTAAATGGCATAGTGAATTGCTTTCCACCAAGTCTGCTGTGTAATGTAATTATCTCCAGAAGTATTTGTGTGAAAACCTCGCCCCAGGCTTTGCTGAAATGAATGGTGATTGAGTGGTAGCTCCAGCTTTTTCAGGGAGAAGAAGCACTTTTGCAGGTGGGCTGATCCATTTAAGCCACATGGTAGGAAGGTTTTGGTGACATCACCAAAGTAAGGTGCTCCAGCTTAAGACTGATATATGTTATGGATCATGCCATAACATTTCTGCTTTTCTTTCAGTTTAGTGTTCAAATACGAATCAGAAGAACAAGTCCTTGTCAGGTACTTTTCCTGCAATTATGCTCTAGTGAAATATGTGTGAAAGGTGAAAGGTCCCCTGTGCAAGCACCGAGTCATGTCTGACCTTTTGGGGGGATGCCACTTTTGCGATGTTTTCTTGGCAGACTATAGCAGGGTGGTTTGCCATTGCCTTCCCCACTCGTCACCTTCCCCAGCAAGCCAGGTACTCATTTTACCGACCCCAGAAGGATGGAAGGCCGAGTCGACCTGAGCCGGCTACCCAGAGAGAATCCAGCTTCCGCTGGGATCGAACTCGGGTTGTGCAGAGAGTTTTGGTTGCAATGCTGCCACCTACCACTCTGCGCCACACGAGGCTCTTAGTGAAATATAGGGAATAATAATAATAACCAGGATCTTATGGGATTGCAATTTTATGATGATTGTGGAATGCTTTGAACACTTGAAAAGCAGTGCGCAAATATTAAATACTTATACTACTACCCTGGCTGTTGCTTTTTTTTTTTCTTGTCTTTTCTACAGATAAAGTTGTGACACTCTATTTCTCCAGTGTAGTTCTGATATGATTACAGAAAAGAGGAATATTACAGTGAGACTATCAAATTTAGCTAGGCGAAAGAGATCTAAAGGTCTATGTGCATGATATCGTGGCACTTTAACTTCGGTACTAAAACCAATATTAAGAATTCAAAAATTAAATAGTGTTACATAGTGATTTATGAACAGACTTATGTGGTATGAGCCCAGTGAGGCTTGGGAAGGGTGCGGAGGTTGGCAGGGAGGCATGGGACAAGCTCGGCAAGGCTCAGGGAGGGTGCACAAATGGCTGGACAGGCACAGCGTGAGTGCAGCAAGGCTTGAGAGGGTGTGCGAGGGGGTGTGGGTGACCAGCAAGGCATGGTGCAAGTGCAGAGGGTTGGGGGAGGGTGCATGGGTGGGGGAGACTTACCAGAGCAACTTGCAACCTTCTCTGCTGGCTTGTCCATTGACTTTGCTTGTGGAAAGCTGGCAGGGAAGATTGCAAATCACAGTCATGTGACTGTGGGATGCTACAACTGTCGTAACTGCAAGTCGGTTGCCAAGTGCTCAGATCATGATCACATGACCACAGGGGTGCTGGGACAGCTGGAACTCGAGGACCAGTTGTGACCATCACTCTTACAGCGCCATCATAACTTCAAATAGTTGCTGAACAAGTGGTCATTAACTGAGGACTACCCATAGCTGATTCCATACAACACACAAAACCTAAACCAACCAATCTTCTTATGGCTCTGCAAAGTGCAGACTTGTATTTACTGCCTGCCACTTCCGAAGTAAATTGTAGTAAACATTATCTAGGATTCTACTTTAAAAAAAAAAACTGGGTAGAGAAAAAGTAAATGGTGGGAAAGTTTGCAGCCTTTCCTTTGTAGCTGAAAGGCTGGCAGTTTCCCACTGGTGGGACATCTTGCCTGTCCTGATTCCTGGCAGATGGTATCAGAGGGAATGGCCATCACTCCCTTGGTGTTTAGGAGTAAACAAAGGAACAGCATTGCTGCTTCCCTTGCATGACCATCCCCTCCTTTCTGCAAAAGCAAATGCAGTGAAGAAATGAGGAGAGGAGTGGGGGTAAGGGGGTGGCTGGAGCACTGGTTGTTCTGCTTCTCCATTGATGAGCTAGGCAGCCTTCTCGCTGCTCTCTCCCTTCTCATTCTCTTCTGACCCAAGCAGCAGCAGTGTCAGGCTCTTTGGCAGCTGCCTGAAACTGAAAGCAATTGTTTTCCAAGCATGATGCTCATGGAGTTCTTTGTAGCAAGATTTATTGAGATCAGTGGATGGAGCTACAAGAATTCCGGAGACTAAAATACATTCCATTGTTCAACCAATACACTCCTGTGCACGTCAGGGCAGAGACTTCCTGACTTTATTTCGGTCTGCCTGTGATCCAATCTGGAGGTGGGTTTCTTCACCTTTAATGGAGAAGCTTGCAGCTGGCTGTTTACATAATGGCCTCCTGAATTCTTACCAGCCTGGGAACCAGCTCTTACAAGCTGTGAGGACACTCATGCAGGGGCAATAAAACTACTGCAGTGAGTAAGAGGGGATGCTGTACAGAATTGCTCTATGTTTCTTTAAACAAAAAGCAATTTTATGTCTCACTGTTCTAAAGGAAAAGCAAACTAAAGTACAAATGGGAGACTTGAAAGAAAGGGAAATGGATGTGCTAAATTACAAGCCCTGGTGTCCCTAATCTGCATGACTGTGATCCTGAGAATAGGAATTTAGTCCAATTATCTAGCCATGTGATGTAGCCTTATGTTTCATATTTAACCAGGAAGGATTAGAAATAAAAAATATAAGATGCATTTTTCTTAAAAGGAAAAAAGTTTCCTCTTAGGAAATGGACAGATACACATATGGGCTTATGGACTTATTTTCTTCTGTCTGGTACTCCCCATTATTCATGCATACCCATTTTTAGCAATAGGGTTCCACTGATGCTGCCTGTGTCGTAGGAATGAATGTCATACTATGCAGGTGAATACGATAGAAGTAGGCAAGATATTCTGCTTGACATTTGCACCTTTCTAAATGGTAGGTAGCACCACACAGAGAAAATATGGGAAAGTCGTATGAATCAGATTTTAAAACATTCTATTTTTATATCTGCCTACCCCATCCTGATGATCTCCTGATATCTTGGGTTTCTACCATTATAATCTTCAACCAGCATAGACCATGCTGGCTGGGGTTACTGGGAGCTGAAGTTCAATGCATATAGACAAAACCTGATTAGGAAAGATTATGTTACGTTATCATCTTGTATAAAAAAAGTTTGAACACACCCTCTAGTCAAGCTCAATTTCTGGTGACTACATCAACACAATCATGCAATTTTCTTGACAACAGGACAGAAATAGTTGACTGTTGCTATCTTCTGGTCTGAAAGGAGAAGACAGAAGAAGAAAAAAAAGCAGCTCTGAAATGTTCTGTGAAATCTGTCTGAGTGCTACTGAATATACAACTGCATTCTTGAGATCAAAGGGCAGAATCAAAGATTGTTACAATATTTGTAAGTGATTTAAGAATCAAATAAAACGGTCACCACATTTCCAGGCTCTTTACTAAAATAATGTATTAATTTGGACCAGCAACAGCATTTTAGGAAGGCAGTCAAAAACTGCATAAATTGCTACAATGAAAATAGATTGTTGTTTTTAGGACAAGAATTTCTCTGTTGTGCAAATTGCAATGCTTATTATGCCTTGATCGAGAGATAAAAAATCTTGCCGTCAATTCATTCTGGAGTGCTAGATACTCAAGAGAGTTAAAACAAATGGCAGGTTCTGCATCACTTTTCCTTCAGCATTCTTCAGCAAAGGGAATATGAAAATCCTGTTCCCACTTTGAGTTTTAACACTGGAGTATTCAAATACAGTTTACCCAGTTCTAAACTGTGGAATTAAATTCCACTTTTCAAAATGAGAAAGTGCATTTCCTGTCAGGGAGCAATAGTAAACAAAAGCCTGGGACCAAGGGGAGATGAATGTAAGAAGCTAGATCAGACCAGGGACCCATCTATTCCAGCAGTTTGTTCACCAGTTGGCAGCCAGATGCCATAGGAAGTCCACAGTAGACTGTGAGATGTTAGCATCTTTCTGCTCATAATTTCTATCAGTTGGAATTGAAAGCACACAGCTTCTGTTACTAGAAATACTATATAGCTTTTTTTTTCAAATAGCTATTAATGACCTTACCTTTATGAAAGTTATGGAATCTGGAGACACTTTCAAATAAGTTGGTAAAAGGTACATCTTTAATTTTTTGAAATTTGTGTTAAAAACCTATCTTGCATGTATCAGTATAATAAATATTGTCATTCAGTTAACCATGGATATTATTGCTAAAATCAAGGTCACACTGAATGAGTTGGGTATGAGAGTTTTAGGTTTATAAAGCAATGGCACTTTGCTGGTTCTGCCAAAGCTGAAGGGTGTTTTTGATTATTCAGTTATCCTGAGATCCTTGAGAAAGATTCTGAGAATTCAGCATGGGAAGAACAGATAATGTGGATGTAAGAGTATACAAGTCTGGGGCATCTAAAGGCAACATTTGGGCTTTAGTCAGTGTAATACTGAATATCCATTAAAGCTCTGTCTGAAATGTGTTCAAACCTTTGGATGTGATCCTAGCTGCCTTCATTGAGAGGAAATACACAACCTTCAAAGACCATTTCTGGCATGAAATTCTATAAGAATTTTACATCCAGCTGATTTCCCTCATGAGCCTTATTAAATTCATCAAAATTATACAAATGATAGGGTAAAAAATCTTCCTCAAGCTGGTGTTCTCCAGATATGCTGGACTGCAACATCTGGAGGGCACTGTAGGATTTCTTGTCAAGTTTTCATAATCAATGATTATATCACACAAATTGTAGTCTGAAAGTGACCTCATATGATAAAACACATTATTTGTTATGCTGAGTTGAAGATGTTCTTGAAAGAACGTGAGGGGAGGAGGAGGAGGAGGTCAGTTGAAACTTTTCCATCCATGGAGCTACCATGAAGCAGCCATCTTCCAAAGAAAGATTTTCTTCCAGGGAGGCATGAGAATCAAGCTGCCTACAGTTGTGTGAGCATGGGTGAAATCGGGGTGGGTAAACACTTGATTGGAGTGACCTACCTTACATGATTTTCCTTGTGGAACTCATATAGGGGCTTTCAGCTCTGTAAACACCTTACATAATAATGTATTTCTTAGTCTTTAAGATGCCTCAGTACTAATTGCCATATTTATTAGTGAAGTATGTGCCACCAGTTTCTCCTACAAAACTGATCTATTAATCAATCTTCTGTAATCTAGGAGGAAATTAACAATAAAAGTATTTGCCTACTCAGTGTAAGAATTTGGAAGTATAAATCCCCTTTAGAAACGCAACACAAACTATAATTACTCTAATAAGGCACTATGGAAGGCACTTTGGTTCTTTATTAATGAAAATGAAACTCTTGGCATTGACTGCAGTGCATTTTCTTACTTTGCTTGACTGTTTGATCATCATGGACTGATCAAGTGAGTATAAGGTAACATCTGAAAATATCAAAACTTTGTAATTAGCTTATAAATTAGAAATGTCTAGTTTATAAGCTAAATTAGAAGGAGGAGTAGGAGTAGCAAACTAAAAAGGAACATGTAACATTATTAACAGCATCCTATGACCACACATTTGAATAAGCAGGAAAAAGATATCTGATGTATCAATATACAGATTCAGGTCACTTATATCACCTCTCTCATTCAAAGATCCATCTTTTTTGATGGCATAAATTATACATTGCTAGTTACAGTTTCAGGATGATTTAAATGCATTTTGAAGTACATAGATTTGGCTTTTTAGAACTGGGAGCAAAAATATACGTTAATATGTTTAGATCGCACAATTTCTTAAATGTACTGAGGATGCTTTTAAAAATATAATTAATAGGGTAGATATGCCAACATTAAATAAGCATGCAGTAAATGGGAATTTTTTTGCCATGTCTTCCAAGTTATTTATCACCGAAAACAAGAATATATTTAATTCTAAATATATGCCAAGAACAATGATGTTCAAACATTTTGTTCTGAGATTCAAGATTGTCCTTGTTAAACTGCCAGACCCTAAAATTCTTCCCTGCTGGGATTCAAACAGAAAACTGAGATGACTAAATGACCACCAGCAATTTCTCTGTGTGAAAGCAGTGAAATAAGAGGTCATACTTTAGCAACCTTTTACAATCTGGTGCTCCCCAGATGTGTTGGACTTCGGTTTCCATAATTCCTGGCCAGAATGGACTTCAGAATTCAGTAGGACCATCACATTTTTAAAATCCTTCCTCCCCACCACCAAAGCAGAAGCCTGTAGAAAACTAGTATATGTAAGAGAGAAAGGTTAGCCTCATCTTCTGCATTATGTGGCAATTATATGGACATAGGGCATTTTATAATATATAAAGAACAGCATGAAAAATGCAAACCCATCACTGGCAATTGTTATGCATCACTGTAATGATCTTGAGGTACCTCTTTGATTAATCAACTCCCTTGCCTTATTGGAAATCCATACATGCTATAATTTTTTTTCCCCAGCAGTTTCACACTGACTGAGTATCATTAATGTTGACATGCCACAAATGTCCTAACAGCCAGGAACCATGCTGAGACAAGGAATAGGTCTCTAGTGTTTTATTACTGCTACATTAGACAGAAAATCCTAACAAACTGAAGAAGTGTGGGAAAAACCCAGACTGATAAACCCCAAAAGTTAAGGCGGGTCTGATCTGTGTCTCTTTGAATGGCTGCTCAACTCCTCAGTACTATGCATGCGTTTTCCCCCCTGGATAGGGGCCCCCTCCTGCTCACCATCAGTACTCATGACATCACCCTCCCCTCCAGATTCACATTCCATTTCAGCCCCCTCCCTTCCAGAGGTCTCTTGAGAGTCCATCTCCCCCTCCAAGCTCCCATGGCAACTGGGCAACGATGGAAATTCTTCAAAGGAAAACTCCTCCAAGGACGAATCAGTGCTGCTCTCCAGGTCTGATAATGCTTCTGGCCCAGGTGGCTGCTGCTGGAAAATAGCTAGATAATTAGAAGATTCTTCCCCCCTCCCCCTTGGGAAATGCAAGCCTGAGGTGGAGGGCTGCGGCTCTCCCTCCTCCTCTCTCTCTGGCCTCAGAGCCTCTGGCGGGGTGGAGGTTGCCAACTTACGAACTCCTCTGCTTGGGATTCCTCTGCTTGCTCAGTCAAGTGAGGAATCTCTGGTAGAGTGTGAGGCTTGGGTTTGTGAGGGAAAAGCTGATGGAATCGTTGAACCAGCGCTGGTGCATGCACATCTCTGGCATTTTCCCACGTGCGCTCTTCCTCAGGGTACCCTTTCCAGTGTATGAAATATTGGATGCCCCTTCCCCTCCTCCTAGAGTCTAGAATTTCATCGACTTCGTATTCCTCTTCCCCCTCCACAATTACTGGAGGTGGGGGGGGGCATTTGCGATTGTAAGGTACTTGGGGAAGGGTCTTTGGCTAGCAAGGCTCTGTGAAAGACTGGATGGATTTTCATGGATGCTGGGAGCTTTAAGCGATAAGCCACTGGATTTATCTGCTGTACCACAGTGAAAGG
Source organism: Candoia aspera (assembly GCF_035149785.1). Lineage (NCBI taxonomy): Eukaryota > Metazoa > Chordata > Lepidosauria > Squamata > Candoiidae > Candoia > Candoia aspera. The sequence goes on from NC_086159.1 coordinate 24,407,857, forward strand.
GCCAACAAACTTAGAGTCCAACTTCTTGGAGGGTCTGGTAGAAGTCAAAAACTTGGTAGAGAGCCACACTCTGTCTCCTGCAATCGCTGGCCCCTCTTGTCTGTGAGCATCTGCAGCTCTCTTGTAAGCACTCTTTGCCCTGTTCAGCTGCTCCTTTAACAACTCCTGTGCGGCTTGTTGCTCTTTAAGAAAATCAGCCACCGCTGGAACAGTTCCCTGCTGGGAGGAGGTGGGCAACACCCAAGGGTTAACCCCGTAGAGTGCCTGGAAAGGGGACATCTTGGTCAAGGATTGCACAGAGTAGTTATAAGTAAATTCTGCCATGGGGAGCAGGGCTGGCCAATTGTCTTGCTGATAAGTGGTGTAACACCTGAGATACTGCTGTAACCATTGGTTAATTTTCTCAGCTTGCCCATTACTAGCTGGATGATGTGATGATGATAGGTGGATCTGGACCCCTAATGAGTGGAAAAGGGCCCTCCAGAACCTGGAAGTGAACTGAGGGCCTCTGTCACTCACCAAGTGATTTACCGTGCCTCTATACCTAAAAACATGGTCCATGAACAACTGCGCTGTGGCTTGCGCAGATGGGAGGCCCTTGCAAGAAATAAAATGTGCCATTTTAGTGAAAAGGTCCACCACCACTAGTATGGAAGTCAGCCCCTGGACCGGGGGTAAATCAGTGATGAAATCCATGGAGATTGTATCCCAAGGCCTACTGGGGGTGGGTAGGGGTTGCAAGAGTCCTGTGGGCTTCCCTGGGAGAGGCTTGGCTCGTCTACAGGTATGACAAGAAGCAACGTAACCCTTTATATCTGCAGTCATCTTAGGCCACCAGTAGTGTCTCAGAGCTCTATGGAGAGTTTTGAAAATACCTCCGTGGCCTACTGTTTGATGGTCATGGCAAAGTCTCAGTACTTCTTCCCTCAATGAGGGGAGAATGTATAATTGCCTGCTATGCCAGAGGATTCCTGCCTCCACATTAAAGGGGGAGGTGGTGTCTTGCGGGTCCCTCTGGAGGTCATCCATCCTGGCCCTGGCATATGGGTCCTGTTGCTGCTGAGCTCTGACTCTTGTAAATAGGTCCATATCTAATCTTTTCATTACAAATCAGTTAGATTAAAGCCTTTCTCAACCTTTTGACACTGGAGGAACCCTTGAAATATTTTTCAGGCCTCGGGGAACCCCTGTACATTCAGGCTGAAATATAGGCCAGAAGTTACGAAATTATATTCATTTCATGTGTAGGCCTTTATATATGCATTAACAGTGTTCTTAAACTAAAAACAAAGAATGAAACTTATCTCTTTAATATGAAGTTGCTTGAAATATATGCAATAATTTTTTAAATAAATGGTGCTGTCCCAGGGAACCCCTAGTGACCTCTCGTGGAACCCTAGGGTTCCATGGAACCCTGGTCGAGAAACCCTGGATTAAAGTATCTCCTTATCAACCATCAGCAACCAGCATTTGATTCCAACACTTAAACACATAAAACTACGATTTTTAGACCTTGGCAATTTTTAGACTGTGTTCTTTGCAATTTTAAAAAATAAGACTCACTTTAAAGAATCTTGAATTTAGCTGGCAAGGATGGACATTTTAAAACAATACTTAGTTCTCAGTAGCTATAATTTCAGCTATGGTAGTTCCTTGTGCCACACTAAATTGTCAAAATGCTATAAATCTTCTGAGACATCTGCATTTCAATGCACAGGCATTCAGAGTGGCAATTAATGATACAAACTGCAAAAAATAATGCTTTGGAAGCAGAGGTATGCAAAAAGTTAAGAATGGGATTTTTAAAATACATAGGAAGAAGATACTGACGAGCCATACATACTTGTAAGAAATGATGGAGAACAGAAATGTGCTATCTGTGTAAATGAACAGCAAAGAATTTAAGATATTATAGGAGAGAACCTAGCAGAAATTAAATGACCATATCTGAAAAGGAACAGAACCTGACATCACATTTTGTTAGCATATATGTCTTGAACTTGACTCAACTCTTATGTCCTGGTAAAACTATACTTCATTAGCGTCAGATCTTTTTCTTTAAACGTTGGTCTTCCCAGTCACATATGGTTGTGCTGGTACTGCTACTCCTACTTTTGAGTTGGGGGGAGGATTTCTGGGATTAACTGTGCATAACTTGGAATTAAATGAAAAGGAGTACCAAAGAATAGAATCCAGAATGTTTGTTTGTTTTCTCCAGTAGCCTGTAGAAAGGCAGTTTTTGAAAAATTAACAGCTGAAGACCCTGGCGCACTTTCATATCAAAAGAATGTCCCCTTTCTTACATGCTTTCAGGTATTCACCACATTTTGTTCTCCATCCTCCCTTGTAAATAGTAGTAACACAAGCTCTGTTGAAAATGCTCCTTTGATGCGGTTCAGCTGTTCACTCCTGCATGTGAACTAAGACTCTTGCAAATAGTATTGAGCAGCTGAGGTGCCTAAGGGGGAACTCTTGACTGATCTTTACTGATGCTAACCCTGGGAAGAGGGAGGGAATGAAGGAGATCTTTGCTTGTGTTTCTAGAAGGCTGAAGTTGGGTGTGAGCATTGACAGAATCTTTCTCCTTTTGCTCAAATTGAGAGGAATGGGATAGAAAGCCTACAGTTTTTCTATCAGCCATGCAGACACTAGCTGTATAACTATGCTATTGCCTTGTAAGCCCCTTAGTTCAATTATGGTCCGTGTGACCAAAAATTAATTGTAGGACAAGTCTCTGTCTGAATTCCTAATGACATGTCCTTCTTGTTGCCTGTTTCAAATGGCAATCACAAGTGTGATTGTCTCTTATACACAGACACTTATGTGCCCAAGCACTAAAGCTTTCCTGAAGCAGAGGGTTGGTTTCAGGCATAGATGAAGTGCTACAAATACTGCTTGAATGATATGACTGCAGCCTATTAATTCCATTCTGCAAATAGTATTGATTTGAAGGATAGCTACTGCCCTAATCTCAGAATACATTTAAGAAATAAACTATTTGTGTGATTAAGGATTTGAAACTGTCAGCTGTGGTCTCATTATCCTCATCAGTGTTTCCTTGCCCCTGTGGTCCTTTTGAAGAAGGTAGCATTTAGAAAGTTTCTGTGTCAGGATTAAAGGAAGCATGAGTCACTATGAGTCAGAGCCAAGCTTATATAGGCTGAAGTGAAGTAGTTTCCCTAGGTAGCAAATACTAGGTAGTACTGAGGGACAGGAAGATGTCAGAGGACAGAACTGCTTGGGCATTTAGCCTGTCCTACCTCTCTTAAGCTGACCTGTTTTCCCCAGGTGCATTAACAGGCAGTGGCTCAATGTAAGTCTGAAAACAAGACTCAGTTGCTAGTCTGAGCATGTTGTGACGTGGGGTTCCATCTTGTCTGCCATCTTGGGTAGCGACTAGCTTGGGCTAGACCTGATTATGAACTTATTTCTAATATATTACTGACTACTGTCACATGTCGAAACTGAAAATGGGGAAAGGATGTTATTTTTTTTGGTTGAAGAAAAAACACAGAAATGGCTGAACAGATTTAGATCAACTGTTACATGTGGACATTCTTATGCTCTTTAAGGAAGTAACTGGACATCTTAAATACTCAAACACTGAATGTGCAATAATTAAAGCATTTAATTTGGAGTGATGGCATTGATTTTAGTGAGGCCACTTTCAGAATAATCATCTATAAAGTAGAAGATTATATACAGTATATAGCTTAAAAGAGTTTCTTTGTATAGAAGACATCTAATAATGGAAGTGTTTGGAGCTGAGAACTGGTGATTTATCCATAGACAATTGGTTTAATCATCTTTCATTTATGAGAAAAAGATTAAAGAGAAATCGAAAGATTAAATAACAATCGTGTAAAATTTATGCTCCAAAACAAACATAGTATCCTTCTATTCTGAGTGGAAGTCTGCAATACAGATTTAGCTATGACTACATCTTACATTTTGCAAAATGCATAAAAATCACCCATTTAAATTATCAAAGAGAACTACTTTGTATATATAATTTTGCTCCAAAAAGACAAGGGACAAATGAAAAATTGTAAAATCTGCAGTTTTCAGTCTGCAAAAGCAGATGTACTGTAACCCAGTTCTTTTCCTTTCCAGTGAATAATTTTTTGGCATGGAAAACAGTAGTGTGAAAATCATAGAAACAATAAGAAGAACCGCAAAAATAATTACCAAGCAAGAATAGTAGCTTAACCTAAAAATATATAGAATAGAGGATCCAGGAGAAAATAGTATGGTTGTAATACATTTCAAGATGGTTTGGAAGTGTTGAATGCCTTGCACAACCACAGTACCTCTTGGTGGTTTATTAAGGCGATCAACTATTTCAGTCTTCCTTATGAGCCTTAAAAAGCTGCCACTTTTTAAAGAATTACATTAACTCTAATTAGTAGATTCCTTCAATAGGTTTTGGTTTTACACAGAACCTTGAAAAAAGTTGGGCTACTTTACTGAATAGAAAAGAAGTGCCACTCTTGTGTTCTCCAGGGGCCCTGCTGCTGAATCATTTTTAAAATATGCAGTCTTGTTTGTTGTTTATTCGTTTAGTCACTTCCAACTCTTCGTGACTTCATGGACCAGCCCACGCCAGAGCTTCCTGTCGGTCGTCAACACCCCCAGCTCCCCCAGGGACGAGTCCGTCAGCTCTAGAATATCATCCATCCACCCTGCCCTTGGTCGGCCCCTCTTCCTTTTGCCTTCCACTCTCCCTAGCATCAGCATCTTCTCCAGGTGTCCTGTCTTCTCATGATGTGGCCAAAGTATTTCAGTTTTGCCTTTAATACCATTCCCTCAAGTGAGCAGTCTGGCTTAATTTCCTGGAAGATGGACTGCTTTGATCTTCTGGCAGTCCAAGGCACTCTCAGAATTTTCTTCCAACACCACAGTTCAAAAGCATCAATCTTCCTTCTCTCAGCCTTCCTTATGGTCCAGCTCTCGCAGCCATATGTTACTACGGGGAACACCATTGCTTTAACAATACGGACCTTTGTTGTCAGTGTGATGTCTCTGCACTTAACTGTTTTATCGAGATTTGTCATTGCTCTTCTCCCAAGGATTAAGCGTCTTCTGATTTCCTGACTGCAGTCAGCATCTGCAGTAATCTTCGCACCTAGAAATACAAAGTCTTTCACTGCTTTCACAACCAAGGTCACCCAGCTGGCTTTCATGCCTAAGATGGGACTAGAACTCACAGTCTCCTGGTTTCTAGCCCAGCACTTTAACAGCTAGACCAAACTGGCTCTCATGCTATCATAGTCTTTAATGGCTCTGTAGTAATGCAAAACACCTTTTATCATCTTTTCTATATGCCTTATTGAGGAAAAGAGACCTGTAACATTCCAGATGATGGACTACAATTCCTAGCATACCTAGGAATAGCCAGGAATGAAAAGTGATGGAAGTTTGGCAATACAGATAGTCCTTGCTTAACAACCACAACTCAGACTGGAATTTTGGTGGCTAAGCAAAGCAGTCATTAAGTGAATCTGACATGATTTTAAGACTTTTTTGCAGTGGGCGTTAAGTGAATCACTGCGGGTGTTAAGCAAACCATGTGGTCGTTAGGTGAATTATGTGGTTCCCCATTTATTTTGCTTGCCAGAAGCTAGCTGAGAAGGTTGAAAATGCCAATCACGTGACCACGGGACAGTGTGAGTCATTAATTCAAACCGGTTGCCAAGTGCCCAAATCATGATCACATGACTGCAGGGAAGCTGCAATGGTTGTAAGTGTGAGGACCAGTCATGGGAAAGGCTCTTGGAAATGAGCTGCTGGACATTTCCTTTTGCTGATGAAAATGGAGCAGTTCTCTATTTTCCTTGCACTGGGAAGCCAGAAATATGCATTTCTAACTTGCTAGCTGGATGACTGAGTGATATAAGCTGGCTCAGGTACATTAGCAGGAGGCTATTTTGACAGAATTGCCTAGAAGGTATCTGCTGGGAGATACATGCCCAATTTCCTCTCCGGGGAGACACTGACGTGATCTTAATTTGTTCCTGTAAAATTATGGGGGAAAGTCTTGGCTGCTTTGTCTTCAAGATACAGTCTAAGGAAAGGTCTTATGCTGCAACTGTCTATCTTGCAGAAAGCCTGTGGCTGAGAGACCTCAAGGAATGATCAAAATGAAACAGAGCTGCTAAAAATGCTTCTAAAAGATTTTTTTTATTTATTTGGTTGCTTGCTTACTTATTATAGCTTATCTGCCGCTCCAGTCAAAAAATGACTTTAAGCATAATCACCTTTCTGACATTCCTCCACATCCATCAGGCCTTTCACATTCCTCCACATCCATCAGGCTTCACATCTTTGGATGCCATTTACTTCTCCAAACCATTCTCAAAGGCTCTCTGGAAGGCTTAATTGCCTCCTAGAACAATTATCAGGGATAGGGTTTCCCCTATCTCTGGGGATACACTGTTCCAAAACTGAGGGGACATTACAGAGAAAGCTCACCCTTGGTGTCCCTGGTGATGACATTTCCTAGGGACTGAGATCCACAGCAAGCTTCTCCTGCTAGATCTAACTTGATGGGCAGATTCCACTTGGAGAAGGCAGTCTTGAAAGGTCCTGAGTCATAAAGTCATAAGCCAACATCCTTAATTTCACCTGTAAGCCAACTGTTAATCAGTAGAGTTCCTGAAGTAATTGTGTAACTTGGCTATACTGAGTCAAACCCCTTACTGTGTGGGCCACTGCACCGTGGACCAGCTGTAACTTTCCGTGTCTTCAAGGGTAGTCCCATGTAGGGTACAATAATCCCAAGTGTAAAATGCTGGGATTGAGCCTGAACCTTTTTCCCATCTAGATCCTAACAGCTTCCAAGCACTGAGACAGAACATTGCAAGCTGCGGGTGGAGATGTATAATTGTGTATTATCAGCATAGTGATGATAGCTTCTCCTGTGCCAGTGGATAAACACTTCTGATGGCTTTATATAAATATTAGATAGATTAATGGATGAAAGATACTGATAGATGCTTTAGAGATCTCATATTCTAAGCAAAGAAATCTGGCATTGCAGGCTGAGACAGGTAGAAAATGTAAGTAATCAAAGATGGCTTAATAAAATACTTATTCTTCATTGTGATTTATACACATGGGTTGTGCAATTGCACAGAGTCATGTTTGGGAACTTCTGGAGCTTGCAGATGGTACACAATTAGGTTCCCATTGTCAATAATATTCTACACCCATAGATAGACAAGGAGGGCAGGAAATTGAATATTCTCAGATGTAAGTTGTGTTCTCTGGAATGCTCTTCCTTCATATTGCCTGTTATCAGGTATGTATAGCACAACATCAATTTTTGTGGGGAAAAAGTATCCCTATTCTCATTTCATTTCTAAGAGGACAAGAAGAAATGGTTCAAGCTCTTCAGACAGAAGCAGCATATCTTGCCAAGCAGGAATTAAATATAGTTCATCATACAAATGACTTGGCAGCTAAGGTTACAGCATTTTCCATTGCCCTGTATCTTCTGTGTTGGACTGACATTGAAAGCTAAATCTAGAATTGAAGACCTTCCCTTCAATTGGGGTGAATAAGAGTAACCTTGAACAGGGTTCATAAGCTTCATATCACAACATGCAACTGGGGGCTGCCATTTTTATGCTATGCTCATCATGGGCTCTCAACAACATCAGTACTACCTAGACATCCACTGCAACAAAACCATAGGAACCAGCGTCAAGGTTTTATATAGGATCTTTGACCTTGATCTTCTGCTACATGATTTTGTTCAGAGGCTTCCTGACTTGCTTTCAAGGTATGAGATCTTCCATAACTAATGAGCTTCAGATTTTATTGATAATTTCACAGGAAAGGGTTACCACACTGAGTTTTAGGCTAACCTGGCACCAGATTGCTCTGTTACTTCTCTGGCATCTCCAGAGGGTTTACTTCCTTCCACAAAAAAGGTGATTAGTTACTTTTGGAACTATGTGTAACAGTATGTGGGAACGGCCTTGGGAGATGAGGAAGAGAGATGCTGCCAAAAGAACAATCAGATAAGTGGGGGAGGAGCCCGCAGCTGCATAATGGGAAGAGAAAGAAACTCAGAAAGGAACCTCCCTAGCTTATCAGGCTGTAAAAAGGGACGGCGGGAGATTTGTACTTTCAGACCTGCAAGATTCTGTTAATGTAGCTTTACAATAAAGTAGAATTAGCTCATCTGGTCATGCCAAGCTGAAATATTGTGTACCTTACAAATGATTCTCCTTTCCTTATGTTTTATATGTTCAGAGTAATCCTTCACCTAGATATTTACTTCCTCACAAAGTCAGTCTAAATCAAGAGATTATATTGCTTTTTTTCCAATCCTTCAACAGTATTGGAAATACAGTTTCATTTCTTGGATGTCCACTGTGCTGTTTTTACCTAGCACCATTTCACCATGATCAGCATTTATCCCAGGCCATCCAAGACCCCAGATTTTTCCAAATATGTGGCAACATTGAGCTTTGCTGCAAACTGGTCAAATAACTGTACCCCACTGATTCTCAATCACTCCATAAGCACAATGGCAGCATCAGCAGCTTTCCTCCATGGTATTTCTTTACTGAGTTCTGCTGGGCTCCCATGTGGTTTCACCCTCCACCTTCATTCAGTATTATAGACTGAATCTCCACTCCCAGAGAAATGCAGCCTTTGGAAGTAGATCCTCCTCCAGGAAAGCAGCTTGCTATTCACTCATATATGAATAACATATATGAATAAAAGAGGTATTTACTTACCTATAACTGCAGCTTTTCAAGAGGTCATATGTAGATTCACACAATCTGCTCTCCTGTTCTGCTTGGTTTCAGATGATCTAACAAGTCCTTTGAATCTACTGTATCTTAGGAACTGAAGGGGCTCTGTAGAAACACACTTAGTCATGTGATACGTGTAGAGGCAGATTTCCCACCAAACAATTCTGTGAGCTCTAGAAAATTCTGAATCGAGGTCTATACTTCCCAGGTACATAATCCTTATATAGGAACATGAAGAGGTGACCATTCAACAAATTTCTAATTACGGTTGAGAAACCAGTTCTTCAAGTATTCCTGCAATTTATTACTTCTCAAATAACATTTTAAAACGTGGGTGTGCTCTTGTGTGATACAAGAACAATTCTATGTGCATTTACTCAGGAATGAGCCACTCTTGACTTCAATGGCATGATGTCCCAGTAGATTTTGTTGATGTGTGCAAAAATATGGTTATATGAATATTATTCATGTCTTCCCATTGGAGTCAGAAGCCAAGGATAGCAGCCACATCTTTTGTTGGGGAAATTTACAGAATGGTTAGAAAGTATTTGGAGACATCCCTGGAAAGTGAGAACTATTATATAAAAAATTAATTCTTTTCTCCCCCTAAAGCAAAGCTTGGGCTTTCAGATGTTTGCAACTGTCAATAGAGCAATAAAATTGTTTGAGAATGATATGGGGATAGCAGAAAAATATAGTTTAAGAGTGAGGTAGAACATGAGTTGAATAGGAAAAGGGCTTCCTTGAGAATGATGTCCTTCATGTACAAGCAAGAATTACAAAAACTCATAAAATTTTAACGATCTCTCCTTCTAATCCAGATAATTATTGTTTCTTTGAAACTTTTCACTGCTGTCATCACTGGTAATGAAATCGCTGGTAATGGGGAATGTGAATGAAAATGCATAATGTGCCTCTTTAATACTAGCCGTACAAGATTGAAACCTATGAAAAATGCTAGAGTGCTTTTATCTGATATCTTTTAAATCATCTTGTCTGGTAGTCCTGTGGCCCTTATTAAGGCTACCTGAATGTCCAAAGCAAGTTTGACGTAGCAAACTATTCAAAAATAAATGTTCACTTAAATTAAAAATAGATAGGGAGCTTGCAAGCTGCAAAATAAAGCACCACCTCTTGCTTTGGTCCTATATGTTTGTGAATGCTGGTCGGTCCAATAAAGACCCTACTCAAATGACAATATCCTGGGGAATTGTTTGTTTTCTATTAAATTGGATTGGCTATGCTTACTGCAATAGCCATTTTGTGAATGTGCTTACCATTTGTTTCATAATTCCGAATGGGGCCTCCTCTACATTAAGCACATTGCATCATCACAAAAAATAAATGCAGAGGAAAGGAGAAAAAGTATTTTAAAGGACAATGTGAGGGAGGTGGATCAGGGTTAAAACCAAGGCTTTAGTTTAAGATTTCAAGTTGGAAACCTCATAAAACAAAGCGAATGTAGACCCTTGTTCATATTAAGACATATAATATTCTACAATATTCTGTAGGGCCCAATAGTGGGAAGGGTCATATTTTAAAGAGATAAATAATTCTGTGTGAGCATCAGGCAACTGAAAAACTAGATAAACCCCCAAATTATTTTCCCACCAATCTTTATTTCCAAAGTAAGGCTAGAAAATAACCTTAAGTGCATTTCCCAGGGCTCTATGATTAAGAATATGCTTGAAAAAAACACTCTGCATGGTAGCAGTGTTACAGAAATTAGTATTATTCTCTTTTCCTGAGTAAATAACATACTACTTTCTTTATTTGGTATTTATAACTTCCTGTTTTCTGGGGAATTATCCTACAAACAAATTCACTTTTCTTTAAAGTTCTTTTTTCTGGGAGAATGTTCAGCTTGTCACACTTAGCAAAAATTTAATTGGTATTGAGCTTCATCATGAATAATGCTCCTGGGTCATTTTGTGGAAACAAATTATCTTGTGTAAAATTTGATGCCTCTTTCTGGCTTGTTTAATAGTAGGAAAGTGGTATGGAGGATGGGGATTATGTGATTGTAAACAGATGGGGATATATTCAGTCAACACCTTTAGCAAATTGACTGCTGTGCCATTATTAGCAGTGTTTGAAGAAAAATACTCTGCATCTCTCATCCTTCAAACACAATTTATCCATCAGCAGAGGATATCTGCCTGGTGCTTGAAATAAGCTTTTCCTGGGCAGTTAACTTACTCTATTGAAAGAAAGGGCTGGTGCGGATCGGTTGATTAGGTCCTTCCATGATGTTGGTTGTGCAATCAACCTGTCCCATACAGAAAATTATGGGGAGTCCAGATTATGATTCTCTTGAATATTCCCTTTGCCTTTGTCTTTATAACAAAAAGAAGAGGGGAAATTGCCGTATGTCTTTTGACAGGTCTCATTAAAAGCCCTTCTGTGGAGGTCTCCATTTCAAATGCTCCCAACAAGATGTACCATAGTTGTGGCAGATCTTGGTCATTTCTTCTGCAGATGTTTTGACTGTTCATATAGTGGGTGAGGCAGGAAGTTTGGCAATGCTCAGTGGTAGGAAGACTGACAATACTTAATGGAGTGGCGATTCTGAATGACAACCAGATCTGCCTTTACTTGCGTTTCAGTTATAGAGTTCTTAAATAATCTGATTTTAAGGATAAGAAGTAGCAATTCTTTGCAGCAGTCAATTTAAATAGAATTTAATGCAGCAAAAGCATCTCATGAAATGAGCTATGATCCACAAAAGCTTATGTGATAATAACCTTTTTAACCTTTTGGGTGCCCTAACACTTTCTGTGGTTATTCCTATAATTCCTGGTTGATCATTGTTCAGCATTTCCCTAAAATAATTAATCATTCATAAACTGTTAGTTATATTTGCATATGTAAAATGATATCATATGGCAGAAGCATTCGTTTTAGATTATATTTGCAAATATTGTAGCCAGCATAATTTTATGTTCTGCCTACCTCTTACTTTTAGCAATGCTTATTTTAAAATCCGCTGTAGTAATTGGTGAACCTTTGAATTTTATTATATAATTGATAATACATTGCAGTTCTACTCAGGAAAAGTTCTTCAACTGTTCTTAGTGCGCTTGAACTGTAGTTCTGCGTCTACGTACAATACATCTGAAAGTTAAAAGAAGAGGTGATGAGCTAAAACAAGGAAAGGCAGCTTCTGTCTCCTTCTCCTCAAAAGGAACCCCTGAAAATCTGATTTTCAGCACTCTGAAAATTCTTGGCTCAGTATTTGTCCCATTAGCTGCCAGATTCTTGGATTCTAATGTGAAACTCATTATTATAGAAGTCGCCCCTATGTTTTGCTTCCTTTCCCCTCCCCAGCAATAAATGACGGAGGGAGGCCACTGGCAAATAAGATGGGCCTTCCTTGGGTTGGAGGGAAAGCCAGTTGGAGGAGGAATTCCCTAGGTGAAATATATTACGCCTTAACCACTACACCAAACTTAGCTGCAGGAAGGGATCCAGAAGCTCTCTCAGAATGGTGTATGCAGTCCAACTTCCATAAGCTCTCAGAGCATAGAGATACAGATGTGACATTAAGTCATGCCCCCATGTAGGGGGTTTTACAGGATATACATACATACATACATACACCTTCGAGTCTGTGTTGACTCCTGAAATTGCCTGGACAAGTCCCTGCAGTTTTCTTGGCAAAGTTTCTGGGAAGTGGTTTGCCATTGCTTCCTTCCTAGGGCTGAGACAGAGTGTCTGGCCCAAGGTCACCCAGCTGGCTTTGTGCCTAAGGTGGGACTAGAACTCATGGTCTCTTGGTTTCTAGCCTGATGTCTTAACCGCTACACCAAACTGGTTCTTTTTTATATTGAGATTACAGTTTCTCTATTGAGGGAATTATGAAAATCTTAATTTTGATTTGTTCTTGCATAGGTAAAGAATTGCTAGCAAATATGCTTTTTATATAATTATGAGAGACAATACTGAAAACCTTGTAAAAGCCTTCTCTGTACTGGGAACCAAAAGGATCAGTCATTTAATAAGTTACATATTTTTCAAATAAGGTTTCTTTATTCAAGTCTTAGGAGGTTGCGAGGAATCAGTGGGACAACTGAATTTTAATACTTTATCCCTGAAGAAGAAAAATGCTTAAGAGTTCAAAGAAAATAATGTCATGAATTCTTGAAAGTTAAAACTGACTTACAGAATAATTCAGTGTGAAAATATAAATACTTTAGGTCAGTTTTCCCTGAACTGCTGCACTCTATGTAAGACTGTAATTTCCACTGTCTTCAACAAGCGTGGCTTTTCAAGAAAGTGGTTTTAGGTTTTGCATTCATACTTTTCAGCTCTTTCTCCTCATTATTCATAAACCCAGGGTGTCTGGGGAGGAGGGTCAAAAAAGGGAAGATGGCATCAACAGACATAAAAAAAGGAGTAGGGCTTCAATCCCATGGTTGTGGCTGCCATTTTGACACACACCTTCCCTGCCGATGTCCCTGATTACCAGTTCTTGTGCTGGATTGATCATGGCTCTTTGACTTGGGCCAGACAGTTTCATATGCAACTAAGACCCCTTCTATATGGCAAAAGAAGAACACATGGCACTTTCTGCCAAGTTTTCACCTAAAAAGTTGAGGTTTGGCCTTTCAGAACTCTGAGATGCTGAAATATGTAACAGCAAAATAATGTTCTGATCTGGTTCAGTTAAAAGAAGCTGTAATACCAATATTTTTAGCCACACATAAATGTCCTCATTAATGCTTCAATATTAAATGATAATTTAATTTAGGGAAAGAAATGGATATTCAGACGTACACTGAAAAGAGACATATATAATGTAAAAAGCTAGTTTTCTTGAAGACATAATAAGGATGCATTTGACTTCCTTCTTTTATTTCTTTTAACCAACAACGGCTTCACAGATTGCTTTTCAAGCACAGTGCTCAAGTAACTATAGAGAAAGAATGCTGAGAAACCTATCTTCTTGGGAAGAGTATACTGAGGGAGTATTTTAGTGAGTCATCCATTGCTGAAAAAAATTGATGACACATTATTGCAGCATTAGATTTGAGGGAGCAAGTTGGATCTTGGTAACATGGCTCAGTAGAAACCATCTTTCTCTACTAAAGCTATGGTTGCAGAGTGGTATAATGTCATTTGTCAGGCACACATTTTATAGGTTATGCTCTAACCTCGGAAGACCTTGCTACTGTCTGTACCATCTCTGTGGTGTGCTAAGCAGTGCTGTCATTTGCATTGAGATATCATCACAGGAGTCAGCAACATTTTCTCACCATGGGTACGATGACACAGTCTCACACGAGAACCCATGCACCACTTCTGAAATAAAATCTTATAAGATCACACAATCTTTTGAAAGTTTGGTACTCTGAGCTTTTAGAATTATTTAATCTTCAACCCCTGGAGGCACTAATTGTGATCCAATGGCTGTTTTGAGGCCATGAATGCATTTATACATAGATACATGTCCAGCCATCATATAATTCTTTTTTGGGGTAAGAAAGAGTGTAGAAAAAGAATAAATAGTATGCCAAAGAAATTAAAGTTATGAGATGAGAAAAAGAAAATGAAGCATAGCCAAAGTAGCTTACACCAAAACATCTCCATATGTCTCTATCCTATATACTTCATACATTACCTTTGCCCATTCAACTTCTCACCTCTCTTTTTCAGGATCTCAGCAACTCCATTCAACCACAACTTTCTTGGTCTTCCCCTTCCTCACAACCCCTTCACTCATTCTTCATATATGTGCTTTGCAATTCAGTTTTCCTTCATTGTCTCTGAATGACTAAATCACTTCAGTGCAGTTCTTCCATATTGGATATTTATTTATTTATTTATTTACTTACTTACTTGCTTACTTATTTAATATACAGTTGCTGCCCATCTTATGCAACATTACCCTGGGAGGCTCACAAACAATAGTAACAACAATATCCCCACACATGCACAAAGAACTTTTCTAGGCTCCAGCTTCACGCTATCCTAATGCTTGTGGGAAAATCAAGGTCTTGAAGGCAAGGAGGATAGGGGCCTATCAGATCTCAGGAGGAAGGGTGTTTCATATTTCATCTACATCCATTTAGCAAGCATTCATTCTTGACTCCATTTCTTCTTGTTTTATCATACACACTTCTTAAGTGCCCAGTTCCCACTGCATTCAACTCATGTTTTCATTTCTCCTGACATATCCGACCCTATTTCCATACGACAAAGTGGTTAGAAGCACACTCTTATACAGAGCCCCTTTTGATTCTTTTGACAAATAACGCTTTCCTTGCAACAAACCACATTCTCCCCACTACTGTACCAACATTTGCACACTCTAAATAAAATTTTTATTTATTTATTTAATTATTCATACATACATTAATTGATTATGTGCTGTCAAGTTAGTGTCAGCTCTTAGTGACAACACAGATTTTTTTCCATTATGATTGGTCCCTAACTTGGTCCTTCAGGCCTTCCAACAGTACACTCATCGCCACTGTAACTGAGTCCATCCACCTTGCTGCTGGACGTTCTCTTCTCTTTCATTAGAGCCTGTTCCAGAGAGCTAGATCTTTATATAATGTGTCAGAAGAAGGATAATTTGAGCCTGGTCATTTATGCCTTGGGTGAGAACTCAGGATTGATTTGTTCAATGATCCATTTGTTTGTTTTCTTGGCTGTCCGTGTATTCTGAGGAGTTTTCGCCAACATCAAATTTAAAAAGCATCAATACTCTTTCTATCACGCTTCTTCAAAGTCCAACTTTTGCATCAGAGGGAATACCATTGTCTGCACTATTCTGATCTTTTTACAATTTATATGGCCCCTCATCTCATGGCAGTGACTCTGAGCAGTGTACAATACTAAAAACTTTAATTTAAACAATCCAAATCATAAATATCTGAGATCACAAACAGCAATTTCAACTTATAATAAAATAACATTAGCTGGCAGAATGAACTTACCCTCCTGGATCAAACACCTGGGAGAACAGTCAGGTCTTTAATGCTTTGTGAAACACTAAAAAGGCTGGGAGCATTTGGATCTCTGGAGGCAGCTGTTCCACAGGGAGACACTGCCATAAAGAAGGCACAACTACTAAGACCAACAAGATGACATTATTTAACAGAAGGAACCTGTTAGATCAGTTGGGGAGAGTAGAGACAATGGGAGAAAGGCAGTCCCACTAATAGTAGAATTAAACCAAAGTAAACCATCTACACAGATTCTTCTCTTTGCCCCAGTTTTGTACCATTTATATTGAACTTGCAATTGTTTGTCCCTTTTCCCTGCCAAAAACAACAGACTTGGACTTTGATGCATTCATTTTATGATGAATACTTCTTATAACATAATGCAATCGATGTGAAATTTGTTACAAATAATTCAGGCTCTCAGTCAACAATATGGCATAGTCTATGTACAAAAGTATGCATACGTTTATATCTGTAACTGACACACCTCTGATATAACTACAAGCATTCCTTATGGATAATTACATTAAATAACTAAGGGGACATCACACATCCTTGCCTTACTGCTCAATATTGAACCATTTGCTAATCACTTCCATTGTCACTCTTATCTCATTCAGCACCTAACTTTCAACTCCATAGTAATGCAAAACATTTCATAATTCAAGCCTATACATGTTACTATGTTTTTTTCTAAATTAGCAAATTATGTAATAAGCTTTCTTTATCACCTTCACATATTACTCAATAACTTTGCTAAAGATTAAACATCTAGTTTACATAATCCCTGTCTGCCATAAAGTTCAACTGCACTGTTCAAATTTTGTTCATTGTCTTCTCTTGCACTCTTTCAGTCAAAATTCTGCCAAACATCTTCCCAGGCACACTCAGTAAACTAAACCTTCTGTAGTTTTTGCATTTATTTTTGTTACCTTTTCTTTTGTGTAGGGAAACAAGCATGACATTCTTCTAATTGTCAAGCTTGTTTCAACTTCATAAAGTAAAGGTAAAGGTTTCTCCTGTGTAAAAAAAGTCACACAGCCACTCTATAAGTGAAGTATATCTTATTTCAATGTTACTTCAGATATATCATCCACACTTTCAACATTACAATTTTTCAACATTTTCACAGCATTTATGACTTCCTTTTCATCAGTTTGGGCACTACTATTTATAGCAGGTGTGTCCAACCTGCGGCCCACAGGCCACATGCAGCCCCGATCAGCTAGTAATGCAACCCCAAGGATAAAGCACACAAAGAGTAAAATTAGAATTAAAATTTCTGATGAGCACCTTGAGAACTCACTGAGAATTGCAACCACTTTCATCGAACCAGACATTGATGCATTTTTTGTTGTTTATTCGGTTAGTCGCTTCCGACTTTTCGTGACTTCATGGACCAGACCACGCCAGAGCTTCCGGTCAGTCGTCAACACCCCTATCTCCCCCAGGGACGAGTCCGTCACCTCTAGAATATCATCCATCCATCTTGCCCTTGGTCGGCCCCTCTTCCTTTTGTCTTCCACTCTCCCTAGCATCAGCATCTTCTCCAGGGTGTCCTGTCTTCTCATGATGTGGCCAAAGTATTTCAGTTTTGCCTTTAATACCATTCCCTCAAGTGAGCAGTCTGGCTTTATTTCCTGGAGGATGGACTGGTTTGATCTTCTTGCAGTCCAAGGCACTCTCAGAATTTTCCTCCAACACCACAGTTCCAAAGCATCGATCTTCCTTCTCTCAGCCTTCCTTATGGTCCAGCTCTCGCAGCCATATCTTACTACGAGGAACACCATTGCTTTAACTATGCAGACCTTTGTTGTCAGTGTGATGTCTCTGCTCTTAACTATTTTATTGAGATTTGTCATTGCTCTTCTCCCAAGGATTAAGCGTCTTCTGATTTCCTGACTGCAGTCAGCATCTGCAGTAATCTTTGCACCTAGAAATACAACGTTTTTCACTGCCTCTACGTTTTCTCCCTCTATTTGCCAGTTATCAATCAAGCTGGTTGCCATAATCTTGGTTTTTTTGAGGTTTAGCTGCAAGCCAGCTTTTGCACTTCCTTCTTTCACCTTCATCATAAGGCTCCTCAGTTCCTCTTCACTTTCAGCCATCAAAGTGGTATCATCTGCATATCTGAGATTGTTAATGTTTCTTCCAGCGATTTTAACTCCAGCCTTGGATTCCTCAAGCCCAGCATGTTGCATGATGTGTTCTGCGTACAAGTTGAATAGGTAGGGTGAGAGTATACAGCCCTGCCGTACTCCTTTCCCAATCTTAAACCAGTCCGTTGTTCCGTGGTCTGTTCTTACTGTTGCTGCTTGATCATTATACAGATTCTTCAGGAGGCAGACAAGATGACTTGGTATCCCCATACCACTAAGAACTTGCCACAATTTGTTATGGTCCACACAGTCAAAGGCTTTAGAATAGTCGATAAAACAGAAATAGATGTTTTTCTGAAACTCCCTGGCTTTTTCCATTATCCAGCGGATATTGGCAATTTGGTCCCTAGTTCCTCTGCCTTTTCTAAACCCAGCTTGTACATCTGGCAATTCTCACTCCATGAATTGCTGAAGCCTACCTTGCAGGATCTTGAGCATTACCTTACTGGCATGTGAAATGAGTGCCACTGTTCGATAGTTTGAACATTCTTTAGTGTTTCCCTTTTTTGGTATGGGGATATAAGTTGATTTTTTCCAATCTGATGGCCATTCTTGTGTTTTCCAAATTTGCTGGCATATAGTATGCATTACCTTGACCGCATCATCTTGCAAGATTTTGAACAGTTCAGCTGGGATGCCGTCATCTCCTACTGCCTTGTTATTAGCAATGCTTCTTAAGGCCCATTCAACCTCACTCTTCAGGATGTCTGGCTCTAGCTCACTGACCACACCGTCAAAGCTATCCCTGATATTGTTATCCTTCCTATACAGGTCTTCCGTATGTTCTTGCCAGCTTTTCTTGATCTCTTCTTCTTCTGTTAGGTCCTTGCCATCTTTGTTTTTGATCATACCCATTTTGGCCTGGAATTTACCTCCAATGTTTCTAATTTTCTGGAAGAGGTCTCTTGTCCTTCCTATTCTATTGTCTTCTTCCACTTCTGTGCATTGCTTGTTTAAAAATAATTCCTTATCTCTTCTGGCTAACCTCTGGAATTTTGCATTGAATTGGGCATATCTCCCCCTGTCAATGTTGCCTTTTGCTTTCCTTCTTTCTTGGGCTACTTCTAGTGTCTCCGCAGACAGCCATTTTGCCTTCTTGGTTTTCTCTGTCTTTGGGATGTATTTTGTTGCCACCTCTTGAACAATGTTGCGGACTTCTGTCCATAGTTCTTCCGGGACCCTATCTACTAAGTCCAGTCCCTTAAATCTATTCTTCACCTCCACTGCATATTCCTTAGGAATGTTAGTGAGCTCATATCTAGCTGATCTGTGGGTCTTCCCTAATCTCTTTAGTCTGATCCTAAATTGTGCAAGAAGAAGTTCGTGATCTGAAGTACAGTCAGCTCCAGGTCTTGTTTTTACCGACTGTATAGATGTCCGCCACCTTTGGCTGCAAAGGATGTAGTCAATCTGGTTTCGGTGTTGTCCATCTGGTGAAGTCCATGTATAAAGCCGTCTCTTAGGTTGCTGGAAGAGAGTGTTTGTTATGCTGAGTGAGTTGTCTTGGCAAAATTCTATCAGCCTATGTCCTGCTTCGTTTTGTTCTCCCAGGCCATGCTTACCTGTAATTCCAGGTGTCATTTGACTGCCCACCTTAGCATTCCAGTCTCCCGTGATGAAAATAATATCTCTTTTAGGCGTGTTGTCCGGTAGGTGCTGCAGATCCTCATAGAACTGCTCTATTTCAGCTTCTTCAGCATCTGTGGTTGGGGCGTATATTTGGATCACTGTGATGTTAGATGGCTTGCCCTGAATTCGAATTGAGATCATTCTGTCATTTTTTGGATTGTATCCAAGCACTGCTTTAGCCACTTTACTATTAATTATGAAGGCTAGTCCATTTCTTCTGTGGTCTTCTTGTCCACAGTAGTAGATTTGGTGGTCATTTAATGTGAAGTGGCCCATTCCAGTCCATTTCAGTTCAGTGACACCCAGAATGTCTATCTTTAATCTTGACATCTCACCAGTAACCACATCCAATTTGCCCTGGCTCATAGATCTTACATTCCAGGTTCCAATGGTGTGTTGATCCTTAGAACATCGGATTCGCCGTTCACCACCAGCACCGTCGTCCGCTAGCCGTCCTTTCGGCTTTGAGCTAGCTGCGTCATCATGTCTGGGGCTAGTTGAACTCATCCTCTGTTCCTCCCCAGTAGCATTTTGACCATCTTCCGAACTGGGGGTCTCATCTTCCGATGGTATACCGACATATCTCTGGTTGTACTGATCCATTTAGTTTTCACAGCAAGAATACTGGGGTGGGTTGCCATTACCTTCCCCAGGGATCGCATTTAGTCTGACCTCTCTGTCATGACCTTCCCGTCTTGGGTGGCCCTTCACGGTTTAGCTCATGGCATCATTGAGGTGCTCAAGCTCCAGCACCACGACAAGGTAACGATCCTTTGCTGAAGATTGATGCATTAGTTTCACAAAAACAAGGTCAACTATCCCACTAGTTTTATGTTGCCCTCTTTTTAAAAAATTTATAATGAAAAATATTTTTAAAAATGAAGTTTTATTACTTACATACATTAACTATATTATATATTTTATGTGTGCCCCAAGACAATTCCTCTTTACTCAGTGTGGCCCAGGGAAGCCTAAAGGTTAGATGTGCATGATTTATAGCATTCATTTCAATTCCACTATTTGATACATCACTATCATTCCCCCAGACATCTCTAAGTTACCCCTTCCAGCATTTCCTCACTTTAGTTTCATCCCAAATTATTCATCACTTTTATTTTGAATGCCATTCATTCTGCTAGAGGCTCCTTGTCTGGCCCTCTTTACCCATTTCCAAAACAGTGTGTCATTTTCATAAAAAATGCTCTACATTTACTCTGCTTCTTTGGATCGTAACTGTCATCTGCTGTCTTTGTCTATATTCTTTGCAACTAACTATTTTTTTCTTTCTGTACACGTTACACAGTATGTTTCCCTCAACCTCATTTTGTAGCATTCTCATACATTTTCTCATATATTATATTCCCTATCCACAGCCTATTTTATTTCATTCCACCAAGCATCCTTTTCATGCTTTGCATTAGCATAAGTCCACACATGTCTGTCCCATTTTGTAACATTAACTTTTTTTCTTTTTTAATAGTAATTTTATTAAAGATTATAATTACAACAGTAAAAACTAATACAAACTAAAAAAAAAGAATAAAAAGAAGGAATAAATAAAAAGAAGGTGCAGAAAAGAAAGAAAAAAGGGAAAATAGAGAAATAGAGATATAGAAAAGAAAGAAAAAATAAGAATATAGTAAAGAAAAAGAAAAGAAATATATAAAGAAGTGACTTCCCACCTTCATCACAAGTATAACAAATTTTAGTGACTTGTCATCTTCTCTTAAATTACAACAAATGATCTCTTCTTCCCATATCCCATCTCTTATCTATAAACAAATCCATAAAGCATCGTCATTTCAGTCCTGTTAGCAAAAGTCCATTGTTACCAGAGATGATAACATACCTATTTTAACCTTGATCAAATAAACCAACTTTATATTCCTTCCTTTTACTTCTAACAATGTTAATCTTTAGTCCCTTCAAATAATGTCATAGAACTTGATCTCTTCATTTTTTTCTTTGTCCCTTTTCACAAAATTCTTCAAAACTTTAACAAGCCTCTTTTGTAAATCCAGTATAGGAAAATTATCCAGGTCACTCTCTTGGTTTGTCATTTGTATTTCCCTTTTCAATTTTAAAGCCTTAGCCGGTTTCTTTTGTAGATCCAATGAAACATTCTTTTCTAAATCATTCTCTTGACCTGTCACTTGTAAATCCACTTTTGATACTATCTCTATCTTGTCAGATAAAATATGTTCTATATCTGACATTTCATCAATAACACCTTTTGGACATAGTCTATCCATAGAAGCAGATCATTATTGACATTGTTGATATTATGGCTACTATTTTCTGATTCCATTCTTCAAAAGTCTCCTTCAGTATTTTTATTGTCATATCGTTTTGCATCATGTTACAGGCCTGTATATCTTTTCTCTACCTAAAATCTTTAGTCCCCTCTAGTGCCCAGTTTTGGAAACCATAAAATTGCTTATATATATAATATATCTTGTAAAAACCAAAACAGGATCTATTTCCCATGAGAAGCTGCTTGTACTTTATAATCAATTTCAAAATCTTACTGTAAAAGTTTCAGTTTTTGCTGTGGACATTGCTGATGAAGGAGAGGGGGGCCCTCAGTTTAGCAGGATTGATGTCAGGATATAGAGCGATGAACCACGCTGAGATCAGATGCTTAGCTCTAGTGTTTATTGTTCTGCTCTACAATGCAAAATCCTACTAAACTGAGAAAGTGCCAGCAATTCCTACCAGAAAAACTCAGAAGGCTAAGGCAGTTCCTTTCTGGATCTTTTGATAGGGAGGCAAAGAGAATCAGTACTGCTCATGTGTTTTTCTCCCTGGAGGGGGCCCCCCTGTCCTTCTTCAGCAGTGTCCGTAACAGTTTTCCAATTTATCTGGACCCTTAGTCCATTTATAACTTTCTAAGATCAAAACCTTATTTAGCTTTTTGCTGTTTATTTCAGATTCTTTAAATTCGTAGGCTCGTGATTAAAATTTTCTTTCATTCAGGATTGAAGGCAGGCTCACATAGCATTTTCAAACTTCTTGTTCTGAAGGTCTCTAATAGCTTAGAAATAGTTAATGAGCAAGTTCCAAATGTGATTAGAAAGCGAGGTTTGCAAACTTAGTGTCCTTTAAAAGTCTCTGCCACAGTTGTAAGCAACATGGCTGTCATCTCCCAGTGCTCAAGCCTGTGGAAAACCACTGTCCTGCAGTCTCCTCACAAGGACAGCCATCCAGAACACACATGGGTGATCTCCCACCCTCTCCTTATCCAGAGAGGTTCCAAGGGACCGGTCTACTCACCGGTTCCTTGGTCTTTGCTGCAGTTGTTGGCTTTGCTTTTGCAGAGCCATCTTCAGTTCACCGTACCTCCCCTGGAGGTCCATCTTCCTGCTGTTTTTTTTACTTTTTCTTTAAGTTCTTTCTTTTATTTCCTTTTTTCCCTTTTTGTCCCTGTCTATTTTTCCCAAGATCCACTCTTGAGACAACAAAAAAATGATCTCTCCAGTATTAAAAAAACTCTAATCCATTTATCCTTCACTGATTCTCTTGATTTTTCATTGTAAATAATCAAATTAATTATGCTTTTAGATTTATATTCATTTCTTTGTCATGCATACATATTAATAGATCAGTCTCAATCTCAGATTCAAAGCAGACCTTCTTCTAAGCAGATACTCATCAAAGAGTCACCATTTTCATTTTCAATTGGGTATTTAAATAGCCCAAGCACTTTGCTGTACCCTCTTGTCGCATTCTGACAGATACATTCATGTCACTTCGCAGAATAATCTTTTTCCTTGGATTGCTTTTATTCAGAACGTTACACACTTTTTTCCAACACTCCTATCTGGTTCTTCCATTCTCACTGTTCCCTGGAGACTAACATGGAACTGTCATCAGTTTATGGATTTCTACTTTCATATGCATCTATAACAATCTAGACAATACCAATTCACAGTTTCTGGCATACATTTTTTCTTTCACGCATCATTAAACCCACACATTCACTTCCCTGCACGTGTTTATCAACTCCACCCCACAAGAACACTTCATTCACATCTATTACCTCCTTAGCTTTTCTCTTAGTTTCGTATACACTGTCCTTACCTATGTTTCTTTCATGTCCTTCATTGATACATGTTCTTTGCTATTTGCTGCCCTTACTTTTTAAGACTTGATAATGCTTTTTTAGTAAAATAGATAAGGAGAAGATTAAATTAACAGCTTTAACCACACCTGAACCATATAAAGCCTTCCCTGCTATATAATAGTAAATAATAATAATAATAATAATAATAATAATAATAATGATGAATGTGTATGCTACCCAACTCTCAAACTGTGGGTGGCTTACAACAATCAAACAAAGAAATTACAATAAAATCAATGAAACATATGTTGCTCTTCTAAACAACAGTAGAGTAGGGGCCATCTGGATCTCAGGGGGAATCTTGTTCCAGAGGGTAGGCACTGCTACAGAGAAGGCTCGCTTCTCTGCAGGATCGAATTGGCCAGGCAGATGTTATAGGAGATAGGTGGTTCCTCAAGTAACCAGGCCCTATCCCATGCAGGGCTTTATAGGTAACAACCAGCACCTTGAATCACACCTGAAAGCAAACTGGCAACCAGTGCATCTTACAAAGCAGAGGTATTACATCGGCATTCCAAGGCATGCCCATTAACTGCTCGCGCCACCGCATTCTGGACCCACTGAAGCTTCTGTGTGGTCTAGTTTTACCTCAGCCATACCTGTGCTAGTCTAAGCAAGTTAGAGTCTCTACTGTGGAGACTATTTTGTAAGTCAACATACTGTTGCCTGAATCCCAACAATTAGCAGGTGCATACAGTCTACTGAAATTCTGTGTTGTCATATGCTATCCATCTTCTGGCTTTTAATTGGTGTTCAGGATGTTCAGAATTTAGGTTTGTTTTTAGTATCTTGTTCTTGGAATAGCTTTTATTTAATGTACTGATAACCCACTTTTGATACTGCAGGGCAGCTGAACAAGCTGATAATAGCCACAAAAGCCCCTTCTTTATTTTAGAGGTCTTATCTCCTGCCATTCCCTGCTCCAGCTCATAGAGATGCTTAAGTGAGCAAATGGCTATGAGGTAGAGGAGCAAATGCAGCTGAGGTTTTCTAGAGACTCCTTTTGGATTTTCTGAAAGGAAAGCTGTGCTTCCTCCTACTCATGGCAATAGTTTCTTGCCAAGAAACAGGGCCTGCTGCTGCCAACAACTTCCTTGTTGCACTGGGTACAGTGAGGAGACTGATGTCATTCATGTTTGTGCTTCCCATTACTGTGGCCATACAGGTGAGGAGGAAGAGCAGTTATCAGTGGTTCTTCCCTTTGGGAAGATGGGTCTTGACAACTGCCGATCTTGACTAGGACACAGGCATGATGAAACAAGACAGGAGTATGGTAAGGTTTACTTGGACAATGTCTGGGAGTTGATGGAATACTTTCATTTCTCTGGGTCTATGTTGCCTCTCAAATGTCTCAGCCTGTGCTAAAGGATTGGAAGACTTCAAAGCAGGATGACAGGGTGGTTGCAATTAAGGTTTCAGATTAAGACCAACTCTGCCCTTAATTGTCTCTTGTTACTGAGAAAGTCAGATCCAGAAATGCACATTTAAGTTGGTTAAGGATTCATTGCACTTGATCAGTTAGAGTTTCATACATTTCAGTATTCTAAACTGCTGTTATAGAATAGGCTGCCTCCTTTTTTTTAATGGGAGATTAATGCAGGAAAAATTAAGGTTTGCAATTAAGGTTTCAGGGGAGGACCATAGATGCAAAGTGGGCAGCACTGTGAAATGTCTGGCGATCAGCATAGTTAAACTTTAAGTGAAAGTCATGTACATACTCACCTTAATTAACTATTAACTTTTGAGGTTATAAATGAGATGTTGCCTTTAAAGCTGACCACTACTGTAGGATTTTTATTGTTGCTTTCCTAAGACAAAGAATAGTTTTTTAAAGTGCTTATAAACAGTGATCTGGTTTCAAGGAGCTCTGCTATTAAGTCTAATGTCCAAAATTACCTAACTACATCATGGTTACAGATTTTGCTGTTTTGTTGGTTGATTTTGATAATAGACACAATTGTATGTAATTTATATATCTATTTATAGTGTTGTGTTTTCTGGCAGGTTGCTCCCATCAAATTTGTAGTGATTGTTTGATTAACTTGAAAACCTGTGTGATTTATTTCATGGAATTGTCCAATTTAATATGCATGAGTAGATTCTGCAGTAAGGTGAACTGCTTAGTAGTTTTTCTTTTTTTCAGCTTTAAATTTATAAGGTTTCAAATTATCCCCAAAAGATTTCAGTAGAGAGGATTTGGCTGATTTACAGAGTTAATTTATAAGTGGATTTATAATCCCTTGCCTTTAAAAAAATAAAGAATAAATTATTGGACACAGAAAAGTTTATATCTGTGACCAAAGATATGACAAATCCTTGCAGGGGGTAGCATTGCACAATGATAAATTGATCCCATGCAGAAAAACCTAAATAAATAGAATTTGGCTTTTAATTACCCCCAAAACATCGTCCATGTAATTCCGTTTGTATGATGGCACAATTTGTGAAAACTGGACAGTGCTATTATCATTCACCACAGGACTTTAGGAAGGTGAGCTTAGCCACTAAGTACTTTCAGATCTTCTGATTCAGAGATGGAGCATTTTCCTTTATCTGGCAAAGCAACAGTCAGTCCCATCCCACCCCCCAAGAAATGCTTACTTATTCTCCATTACATTCTGTAAGACTGATGAGAATAAAAAAGGAAGAAGAGGGCTTGCCCATCAACATCCAAGTAAAAAGCCCAAATGATCTATTTCTAGCCATGTATGTTGAAGACATGCTATTCATCTCCTGGTTGGTTAGATTGTGTTGAATAATAAATGTTGAATAGGTAGGCTCAATCTGATGAATATATTCTGAACAACATCTTGAAAATCTACCTTGGGAGATACTATACAGTATTTGAGTTGTAAAACTGTGTCCAGCCACTACCTGGCACTAATACAGAAAACTTAAACTCTATGCTGCCATCTTGTGGTTATCCAGATTTTTACAATCATGATATGATTGCCCTAGTTAAAAGCTTAATGTGTAAAATAAGTTTTACAACCCTGATATGATTGCTTTTGTTAAAAGTTTACACATAAAATTTGACAACACCACACTTATAAGGTATGTTTTTCCTGCATTAATCTCCCATTAAAAAAAAGGAGGCAGCCTATTCTATAACAGCAGTTTAGAATACTGAAATGTATGAAACTCTAACTGATCAAGTGCAATGAATCCTTAACCAACTTAAATGTGCATTTCTGGATCTGACTTTCTCAGTAACAAGAGACAATTAAGGGCAGAGTTGGTCTTAATCTCTCAGCCAAAGGGATGGCTTACATTCACATATCCCATTACATTTCCTGAGTTCTCTGCCTCCACAACTCCTTGCATGATCTCCTGCA
The DNA here is from genome assembly GCF_035149785.1 of Candoia aspera. Lineage (NCBI taxonomy): Eukaryota > Metazoa > Chordata > Lepidosauria > Squamata > Candoiidae > Candoia > Candoia aspera. Next base: position 24,434,821 of record NC_086159.1, read on the forward strand.
GAAGGTAGTATGTCCCTAAAAACACCCTGGATAGCTATTATAGAATATTTTAAAAGAATTGATACCTTTCTCCCATTAATGCAGAAGAAAACACATATATTTGGAACTGCAATTTTACAAATTCTATCCTAGCAAAGGCAAGAGAAGAAAGAAATTATTAATTAATTTCTGAGAATATGTACCTCATACCTTCATTGTAACTACAATGCTCAATCCATTACAAAATAAGTTAAATAAATAACAATAACACAGGAAATAAGTAGATAAGATAAATATATAGACAGCAAGGGGACATTCATTACAAATTCTGAACCCTACATGTTAAATACTTGCAGGGGCATGTTGACTTGGCACTAGAACACCAGAAGAAGAGATTTCAATAAGGCTGCCTTCTTCAACTTGGAATGAAAACATCCCAGATTCTCAGAGCTAGTCATCTCAGTACATCTGAAGGCAACCAAGCTGGGGAAGACTGCCATAAAAGAAGGGCACATAGCTCATGGGTGGAATGCAGAGAAGCCTGACATTTTCTGATAAAGGGTCAGGTAGAAAGTACTGAATCAGAAAAGGTCTCATCTGCTATTCTGCAGAACTGCAATTAAATAGAATAGACTAACATTTATTTATTTATTTATCCATCCATCCATCCATCCATCCATCTATCCATCCATCCAATTTATCCCTGCCCATCTCCTCCCATTGGGGAATTCTGGGCAGTTATCCATGAAAGTGTGGGAATTAGGAGGGGCTGAGGCCTAAAATATTTGGAAAACAATGGGCTAGGAAAAACTATAGTAAATAATAGTTGGCAAGATAGATAAATAGTCTGAGTGGTACACTGCAGACTAACACATGGTAGAGTAGCCATAAAGGACTTGGAAAAAGTACACAGATGCCAAGATGTGCAAAGATCAGAATTGTGCAGGCAGTGGTTTTCCCCATGACACTCTATGGAAGTGAAAGTTGGACTCTGAAGTACCTGGATAGGAAGACTATTGATGTTTTTGAACTTTGATTTTTGAGAAGGACCCTAAGAATACCTTGGACAGCCAAGAAAACAAACAAATGGATCATCAAACAAATCAATTCTTTTTTTTATTATTAATTCATATAGTCAATTTTTATTATCTGTTAACTTTATTAATTTATTTAAATAAACATAAAATTACATACAAACAATAATATCTTACAATACAAAAAAGAGAAGAAGAGAGAAGAAAAAAAAGAGAAGAAGAGAAGAAGAGAGAGGGGAAAAAAAATAAATGAAAAAATAAATGAAAAAAAATAAATAAAAATAATAAAAGGGGGGGGATAAAATGATAAATAAATAAATAAATAAATAAATAGATAGAAAGATTAGGGTTTCCAACTTTCTAGACGGTACAGCTTAGCATCCTAGCGTGTTATTTTTTTTTCCTTAATTCTCTAGATTGCCTTCATTAATTCTAATAAGAGATTAAACAATTAAAGTAATTTGCTATTTACATACTATATATTCATATTAACTTTTTGCGTCCATTCCACATATTTAAAAAAGGGTGTCCAGTCCTTTTGAAAATCTTCCATATTTTTATCGTTTAATTGGTCTATTAGTTTTGCCATTTGTGCCAAGTTTAGGGATTTAAATATCCATTCTTCCACAGATGGGATTAATTTTTCTTTCCACTTTGCAGTGTAGATAATTTGGGCCAAAGTAATCAAATACAGTAGAAGTTTTCGGTAGTTTTTTTTCCAAATCTTTGTTCATAAAGCCGAATAAATAGAGTTCCGGTAATTTATCAATGTTAACTGCCAACATTTTACAAATTATATTATGTATAGATGACCAAATTTTTTTCGCTTTTTTACAGGTCCACCACATATGGTATAAAGTTCCAATTTCTTTTTTACATTTCCAACAAACATTTGACGTATTTCGAAACATTTTCGATAATTTTTCAGGGGTAGTATACCACATGTACATCATTTTATAAAAATTTTCTTTTAAGTTATAATTTCATGTAAATTTTAATCCCTTAGTCCACATTCTTTCCCAAACATCGTATTCAATATTATATCCAAAAAAATTTTCCCATTTGTTCATACATTGCTTAATTTGTACATTTAGTATTCTCATTTGTAATAACATTTTATATATTTTAGAGATCATGTGGTCTCTAAATAGATTTGTTCATCCCACCAAGATAGTTTTTTTGTAAATTTGTAACTTTTGGCATCTATTTTAAATTGTTCTTTTAATTGAATATATGTAAACCATTGACATGAATATCCTTCATTTTCTAGTTCTTCTCTTGTTTTCTGTCCTAGACACATGCTGAGACGAGGAGTAGTTCTCTAATGCTTATTACTGCTACATAAACAGAATCCTAACAAACTGAATAAGCGTGGGAAAAACCCAGACATATAAACCCCAAAGGCTAAGGCAGGCCTGATCTGTGTCTCTTTGAATGGCTGCTTAATTCCTCAGTACTACGCATGCGTTTTCCCCCTGGATAGGGGCCCCCTCCGGCTCGCCATCCATACTCATGACATTTTCATTGTAAATTTGGTCCCTTCAAATTTTATTAAATCCGAATATTTTAGCCACTTATGGTTACCTATTGTTTCTCGCCTTACAAAAGCTTCTTGTGGGGAAATCCATAGTGGTATTGTCAATGTTAAAATAGATTTATATTTTTCCCAAATTTTAAGAATAGACAGTCTAATACAATGATTGTTAAATGTTTTATTTACTTTCAATTTGTTATACCATAAAAAGCCGTGCCATCCAAATTTTAAATCATGTCCTTCTAAATTTAGTAATTTATGATCTTGTAGGGTGATCCATTCTTTTAACCATAATAGACCACATGCCTCATAATATAGCCTGAAGACCCAAGCCTCCTCTTTCCTTATCTTCTTGTAGTAATTTAAATTTAATTCTTGGTCTTTTCCCTTGCCAAATTAATTTTAAAAGATCTTTTTGCCATAATTTAAAAATTTTATCAGTTATAAATATTGGAATAGTTTGAAATAAAAATAGCATCTTCGGCAGAATATTCAACTTAATTGCAGAGATTTGTCCCATAAGTGATAAATTTAATTTTTCCCACCTCAATAAATCTTGTTTAATTTCCTTCCATATTTTAACATAATTATTTTGGAATAAATCACTAGTATTGGCTGAAATCTCTATCCCTAGATATCTAACTTTTTTAACACTATTAAATCCTGATTTAATTTCTAATACATTCTGATTATTTTGTGGCATATTTAAATTTATCATCTTCGTTTTTTGATTATTTATTTTAAAACCAGCTAATTCTCCATATTCTTGTAGAGTCTTTAATAAGTAATCAATTGATATTAACGGGTTTTGTAAAGTGATAACTAAATCATCCACAAAGGCTCTTAATTTATATGTTTCTTGTTTAATCTTTATCTCTTCAATTCAATGATCCTTTCTGATAGCTTCTGTTAGAACCTCCAATACCAATATAAATAATAAAGGAGATAGCGGACAGCCTTGCCTTGTTCCTTTTTCTATTTGACATTCTTGTGTTATCTCTTCATTGATCACAATTCTGGCTTTTTGAAATGTATAAATTGATTTTATTGCTTTTATAAATATATTGCCAAAATCCATAAATTCTAAAGTCTTAAGCATAAAATTCCAATTTAGGTTGTCAAAAGCTTTTTCAGCATCTAAAAATAACAACATAATCTGTTTTTCATTATGAAATAGAGCATATTCTATTATATTTAAAACCGTCCTTATATTGTTTTTGATGTATCTTTGGGGTAAAAAACCATTTTGATCATAATTAATTATTTCTTGAAGTATTGTTTTTAGTCTTTCAGTTAAAATCAAAGTAAATATTTTATAGTCATTGTTTAATAACGAAATAAGTCTATAATTTTTGCATAGTGACGGGTCTTGTTTTTCTTTTGGGATTAGTATGATATTTGCCTCTGACCAAGATTTTGGTATTGGATTTCCTAACAGAATCGCATTCATTAAATCTTTAAGTGGTAACAAAATTAGATCTTGAAAATATTTATAATAACCTGCTGAAAATCTGTCTGGACCTGGAACTTTGCCTATAGAGGCAATTTTCTAATTGCCTCTATAATTTCCTGGGTTGTGATGGGATTATTAATTAATGCTTTTTGGTCTTTAGTTAATTTCTTTAAATTTTGTTTTAATAAATAGTTCTCAATTTTATCAATTGAAATTTCTTGTTTCTTATATAGACTTGTAAAGAAATCATGAAATGCCTTTTTAATTTTTTCATTGTCAACTAATTCTTTCCCATTTTCTCGAATTTTAGTAATAATTTTTTTTCCTTTTCTTTTCTTAATTTGTATGCTAGCCATTTTCCAGCTTTATTAGCATATTCAAAATTTCTTTGTTTAATATATCTCAATTTTCTTTCAATTTCATCTGTTGTAAGTATTTTTAATTGCTGCTGTAAAATTTTTATTTGATGGTTTATACCTTCATCTGATGGTCTTATTTGAAGATTTTTTTCTTTTATCTTAATTTGATCAAGAACTGTTTGAATTTTTTGTTGTGTTTTCCTCTTTAAGCAACTATTTAAATACATAAAATATCCTCTCATATATGCCTTGCTAGTATCCCATACTGTCCCGATACTCACTTCATTATTTAAATTCCATTCAAAGAATTCTTTTAATTTCTTTTGGCAATCTTCTACAAGTTCTTTATTTCTCAACAAAATTTCATTTAATCTCCACCTATAACTTTTTGGGTGGAGTTTTATAGCCAATTGAACTGGATTATGGTCTGAGAAGGATTGGGGGAAAATTGATACATTTAAAATTTTATTTGCCAAATTTTTAGATACCCATATCATATCAATCCTGGAGAACGATTTGAATCTGTCTGAATAAAATGTATAATCTCTAGCCGTACCATTTTTATATCTCCAGGCATCTACAATAGCCAAATTTTCTGACATATCAAAAAAAGATTGGGACAATTTTCCTTGATTTTTTTTTATTTGTTGTTCAAATTTTCTGTCAATAATTGGTAAGGTAACTCCGTTCCAATCTCCCATCATAATCCAATTGTTATAAGATAATTCGGAAAGTTCATTTAATAAATTTTGATAGAATTTATTCTGATTATCATTAGGGGCATATACTCCAACCAATATTGCTTTAGAGTTTTGTAGTTCTAATTCTATTATTAAATATCTCCCATTTTTATCAACACTTATTAATTTAGGATTTAGATGGGGCTTTACATATATTGCAATTCCATTTATTTTTTTTTCATTTGCTGCTATAAATTCATTTCCTAATTTGTTATTTACCAGATATTTACTATCTTTTTTCGCAATATGAGTTTCTTGAAGACATATTATATCTTGTTTTAATTTGTATAAATAGTGAAAAACTTTTTTCCTTTTAGCTGGGGTATGGCTCCATTTATATTCCAGGAAAGGCATTTTAATTCACTCATTGGAAAGGAGTATTGCAAATTCTTTAGAACTTGAAGCTAGTTCCTCTGCACTTTGTTCCTCTATAATTAAACATTTCACTTTACTTTCTTTACTTTCTGGCCTTTCCCTTCTATCTGTTTCTGATTCTAAATCTTTCTTATATTTTCTGAGAAATTCCTGAGCCTTAAAAATAGTTTTCAGTTTATATCTTTGTTGTTGGAATGTGACATTCACTCCTTCCAATACTTCCCACCTAAAGGGGATTTTATTTCGTTTAAGGACCTCAGTGAGAAAGAAATAATCTCTTCTTTTTTTTAATATTCTCAGTGGTATGTCTTTCAATATCAAAATCTCCTCTCCTTTGACATTAATTTTTTCCCCCCAGGCGGCCTGTATTATCAATTCTTTTGTCTTTTTCCTAGCAAATTCAATTATTATATCTCCTGGTTTCCAGTTAATTTTTGCATATTTCGAGTTAACTCTGAATATTTTTTCTATATCTTCTTCTAGCCTTTCTTCCTCCCATTCAATTAAACTTGCAAGCATTTGAACCACTATTTCTCTTATTTCCGCCTCTTTTTTTTCAGGTACACCTCTAAGTCTAACACAATGTTCTTTTTCTTTTAACTCTAACACAGTTAATTGGTCTAATTCTGTATCGTTTTCTACTTCTAATTTCTCCACTCTTTCTCTTACCTCTTGAATGTCTGTTTTTATTCTATTGTCCATTATCTCTAACTTATGATCTAACCTTTTTTCAAAGCCATCTATTTTCTCCTCTAATAGTTGCGTTAAATTTTGAGTAATATTTTGAATTGTTTTTTGCATAAAATCTTCAGACATGGCTTTCAGCCATTCTCCTTCCCCGGCTTCTGAGCCTCTCCTATTCTGTCTCCTTGTGTTCATTTTGTTCTTATAAAAATCTTTATTTACCTATCTTAATCACTACACCTAATGTTATATTTATCTATATAAAACAATGTATAATATTTATATCAAAACATACAGAGCATACAATTCAAAATAATCTTATAAACATCTGCCATATAGTCCAATATGGCATTAGAAATTAGTTAATTAATTCAGTTCCTTTTAAGTGAGGACTGGCAGTAAAGTTTTTTTGTCTCCAAAGTATAGAACAGTTTTTTTTCCCCTCCGCTTAGAAAGTTTCTTCTTTTTCACTTTTGTAGTCAAAAGTTGTTATTTCTTTTACTAGAGATGAAGGGGGCTGCAGAATTGCCTAGATAGCTAGGCTACCCACGCGGGTTCTACAGATGTGCCTCCAGGCTTCCTGGCTGCTTTGTTGTTGCGGCAAAAGTGAAGTATTGAAATAGAAAGCAAAGCTTTCGCCTGCCGCTCCGAAGCCGCTGGAGTCTTTTGCCAGCAGCGCTCCTTTTCTAGCGCTGCCTATGAGGTCTGCCCGTCTCTCTCCGACTCCGCAGAACTCTCAACCTCCGCATGGTAGATATTAATTTTTCCGAGCTGTTACAAGGCTCGACCAGCCGCCATACTCCTTCACCGGAAACCCATCAAACAAATCAATTCTGAGTTCTCACTTGAGGCACAAATGACCAGATCTAGAAGATCTGAAGGACTAGGTTGGGGACAGATCCTCCCGGAGAAAATCTATGTAAGTGTTCAGTAAGAGTCAACACCAACTAGATTGCACATAATCATCGATCAGTTTAAGAGATACTTAACAAGCAATCAAAATAATAGCAAGTCAATGACTAAGCATATGGATTCATTTTATTTTTTTAAATGGACTGAGTGGAATTGTTTGCTTACCAAAGCATCTCTTGCAGTTGTGAGATGGTGGCTATATAAATTGATATGGTAAATAAATATGAATGAAATGGAGCTGTATGCAGTTTCTTTTTATATTGCTTAAATAAATACCTTTTTTTATAAGTCTGAAAGTTTAAAGTTAGCCAGTTTGGTCTAGTGGTTAAGGTGCTGGGCTAGAAACCAGGAGTCTGTGAGTTCTAGTCCTGCCTTAGGTATGAAAGCCGGCTGGGTGACCTTGGGCCAGTCCCTCTCTCTCAGCCCTACTCGGTGCAATGTAGACTAGCCTCCTCGTGGTGCACCCCAGGCAATGTGATTTGTCATGGCTAAATAGTCTACACATCTGGCTGCTGGACCTCACAAGGATTTCCCAGCAAGAAAAAAAAAGCAGCATGAACTGCTATGCCATACGATGTCTGTCTGTCTGTCTGAAAGTTTAAAGTTTAAAAGATGCCTGCCCAGAAACCCTTTCTATATTGCTGCCAAGAAAACTACATGGGTAGTGTGAGGGCAAGAGCGTGGTCAGAAGCAAATGGCTGGAGACCAGATTGGTCTGGTACAATAACAATGTAGAGGTACCAATTACTTCTCCCGCTGAGAAACAAGTGGCTTTCAGTGTATTATGACGTACGAGTAGGGAAATAGATACAGGATTTGTATCTGGGGATGCAACCTAGAGTTTTGCAATCACTGGTTTACTTTGTTATTTAGGGTTTTTATAATATCTGTAATAAAAGTAGGTTATCGCTGGTTGCAAGCCGTTTAGCCAGATGCATCCATAAAGTCATTAGGACTTTTGGTGGACTTGTGAGAAGGCTGAAAAATTCTGGGTTAAAATATGTGTTAATATTCAAAAGATTCTTAAAGTGGACTTACAAAAGAAACCAGAATTGTTTCTCTTGGGATCGATGGAGAAACAGCTCGAGAAACAACATGGAACTTTGCTTTTATATATGATAACAGCAGCAAGACTTTTATATGCAGAAAGATGGAAAGACTCACAAATCCCTACAGTGGAGGAATGGATGATTAAATTAATGGAACTGGCCCAAATGGCTAAGCTAACAGCGTCGATAAGAAAAAATACCGTGTCTGGATTTGTTTCTACTTGGCAACCACTTTTAGCTTATTTGCTTGTATCTGAAAAAAATGAAGCTTTGATTTTGGATTTTGATGATTAAATGGTTTGATTTTATAGAAATAATGTTACTAAGGTTTAACTAATGGTAAGAGATGATATCTGTATAAAATGCGTTTATATCTGTATTGGAGAAGGTCGGAAGTCACTTTCTTTTTCCACTTTCTATCTAGTTCTGCACTTTTAGTTTTTATGTTTTCTTTAGTCCTGTACTTTGTTCTATCTATACTCTATATTTTGTATTTTAGCTATACTTTGAAAATCAATAAAGTTCTTTAAAAAAAACATAAAGTCACTAGGAGTTGAACTTAACTTGAAGGAGACTTTACCTTTAAATAAAGTTTATGCTAAAACTGTTCTGATTATGTAAATATACTGGAGTGTGTGTGTCATCTATATACTTTTCTGGCTTAGAACAATGCCTTCTGCTTTGGTTTTGTTTTGTGAATGTCAGTGCCAATAACTCATTTCTGAAAAAGACAGTTTTAAAGGCTGCCATAAATTCTTTGCCTGTTGGCATTTCAAACTTGAAAAACGATTTAACATGAAGTTTTATTAACTGTAGCTATAGCAATTTCAGAGACACTGGTTATGTTGGAATCTTTCTTGACACAGTGTACTCATAATGTTCTGAGTGTGTCAAAGGCAGTATGATCTATAGCGTTTAATCAGCTAATGGTCTGATTCCCTCTATAAATGTTGGTGCATTCACTATTGTTAGAACTGTAAAGATTTTCTTAACTTGGAATAGAATTATATTGGTTTTAGACTAAAGCTACAAAGAAATGTTGAGGTTTTGGAGTAACACAGAAACTAATACCAAATTATTTTAAAAAATGGTTGATTTGCATATTGCACTAAAACCACAGAATTGTTTAATCATGGTTTGTAGTCTAGGTCCACAGTGCTTCAAAGAAACCCCACAAGTATTCATTTATACATTTAGTTGACATCTTGTCAGATCTTCAAATCTTGCAAGATCTTGACATGATTTCAGTGTTCTCATGTGAAAAGATGATATGGAGATCTCAGTGGTGAGACTGAGGAAATCTTGTAAGGTATTGCCCATTTCTGTAAATATGATACACATAGACCTTGCTTAGCAACTGCCTTGGTTAGCGACCATTCACAGTTACGACAGTGATGAAAAAGTAACTTTATCACCAATCCTCTCATTTATGACCTTCGCAGGCCTGTAAAGCAAAGGAAAGCTGAAGTAAAATCATAAGCACAGTCACTTTTTCACTTAGCAACCTCTTTGTTTAACAATTGAGTTGCCGGTTCCAATTGTGGTTGCTAAATGAGGACTACCTGTATTTGTAAATATGTGTACCATTGGATGGCAGTGCCCAGACCTTGAAACGGTTATTGACCTGTTGACTTCTGGTTTATTGAATAAATAATAATTAACTGGGTTTGTACAATATGCTAAACCATAACCCAAGATTTAAAAATCATAGTTACATAACACGCTAGGAGAAAATTCACCTGCAGTGTGTGAAAACATGGGTCATCTTAGAATATTTTAAGCCTGGGAGCTATTGTGTTCTGCCCTCAAGAAGAAAGCTTTTCCTCTTATGCTAAAAGAGCAGAGTTCCATTAATCAAGCAGAAAATTCAGCTTTCATCTCTGGAATCAGAGATGGGGAAGGAGTGACATGCATTTGCTAGCTTCTTGCTGCTCCTCATTGCTTAACTGCACAAAGTCATTTCATCTCACTGTTTACAATGCAGTGTGCTTAATAGCCGGTCTCTCAGGGAAGGGGTGGAGTGAGGCACTAGAACAGAAGGGGAAGAGGACAGGAATCTCCTGTGAGGCAAAGCCTACAGGGAGAAATGTTCAGGCCAACTGCCTGGCTAGCTGATTTCAATGCTATCTGACCTAGCATTTCATCTCATTTTTTAAAAAAAACATAAAGATGGAATAGAGGTGATATTTAAATGAAAGTTAATTAGTCTACATTTGAATTTTAGCTTGGCTGGTGGCAGAGTAGACAAGTTTGTTTCTCATCCTATCCTAGTCACTGGTGCATTTTGGCAGAATAATGCTTGAGCTTTATTGAAAATATGGAAGACATTGCAGAAATCCTTGTCATGAGCATTTTTGCGTTCAATCAGCACCTGCCTAAGAATCTTAGGCGTCTCTCTGATTCATGTTAAATAGCAGTCCATTTAGATGTTGTTTATTTGTGTCAATATTGCTTGTGTTAATACTAGTCTCATTTATTTAAGATGCATTAGATATTCAAAAGCACTTTTTCTGGATTCAAGTGCCTGTGCATCTTCTTGGCCAAAATAAAGATGGCAACTCAGCTCCAGACATTCTTAGATGACTGAGATTATCTAGTGGTATCAGTGGTATCCAAATTTGAGTTCTCAGCTGCTGGAGTACAGTTCCCAGTATCCACAATTGTCATATCCACCTGTGATTGAATATAGTGAGATATAAAGTCCAAGGCAATTGGGAAAATAAGATTAGGAACTACTGATTCTAGATCCAACATAGTCTCATTTTTGGAGTGCTGATATTTGTTACATTTCCTTCTCCCCACCTTCCCTCAAATGTTCAGGATGGCATCACATTATCTTCACAGCACATCTTTGAGGTAGAGTTGACTGGGGAAAAGTGACTGACCCAAGGATTGTATTTGAGCTTCATGCTTCAGTGGGGATTTCATTCACCAGAAGACACTTAGTGAATATATGGCAGAAGTGTTGTTGTTGTTGTTGTTTGCTTATTTATTTAAATGTATTGGCCTCCCAACTCCAGTGGACTCTGGGCAGTGTACAAAACTAAGAAACATAAAAACAGCTAGAAACATGAAATCAACAGGCTAAAATGCACAGCTAACAAAACCTACAAAACAAAACGGGGGCCATTAAACAATGACAAACATCAACCCCAGGCGTGGGACCAAAGGCAGGTTTTCAAGGCTTTTGGGAACCCTAGGAGAGAGGGCGCCATCCTTATCTCTGGGGGGATGCAGAAACGATTGGAGATAAGTGGTCTCTCAGGTATCCAGGCCCTGTGCCATGCAGGACCTTATGGGTAATAACCAGCATCTTGAATTGCACTCGAAAGCCAACTGGCAACCAATGCAGCTCACATAGCAGTGGTAACACATGGGCACATTTTGAACCAGCTGTAGGTTCTGGGTGGTCTTCAAGGGTAGCCCCATATAGAGTGCATTGCAATAATCCAAGCGTGAGGTGACTAGGTCATGAGTGACTTCTGAAGTAGGAATTTCTCTCATATTCTCTCTCCCCCTCCCTCCCTCTCACACAGACATATATATTCTTTTTGAAATAAAAAATGTAGCCTTAACATGATAGTACTTCATTTTTCTTCCACTGATCCATTCTTCTCCTCTCCTAGCCCTGCTCCCTTGCATTCCTGTGTACCTTTAAGTAAATTCTGCCACACTAGTATTTTTCTCTCCTGCAGTGCCTTCCCAGACCTCCTCTTGGTTCTAATAAGTCTGCTACATTCTTTGTCTGCACCTTCTGGCTGCCAGCAAGCCTCTTCTGGGAGCTTCTCTGTCTTCCTGCAGTATCAGGTTTTCCGTTTTTCTTTCATTCCACAAAGTCTCAAAATGACAGGAGTATGTGGACCAGGGTGATGCTGGGTAAAAGAAAATCCCTTTCATCTGTTGCTGCTTTTGAAGCTTAAGTGCCCACTCTTACAAAGTGTTGCTTCAGGCATCTGATGCTCTTGTAAGCCTCCTCATGTTGGGGGAAAAGCAGGACGGAAACACAAAGCAAAAGAAAATAGACTCAAATGGAAGCTGTAATAAAATATTTCAGTACAGAATACTTGATTTCATATTTCCAACTAGCTGTGTCATTAATCTATAAATGAACTTATTTCCACCCCTTCTAATTAATTATCATTTTCAAGGGTGGATGAAGGGGGGGGGCTAAAAAGGTGAAGATGATGGTTGTGGTTGCATATGGGGAGGCTTAGATTGCTTAGTCATGGCCTTCTTGACACACATGAGAACCCTTCACAGACACTTTTAATCACTATTCCATGGGAATTGCTATGTTCAGCTCTCATTGGGCTGGATTTTGGAATCTCCACCCTATTACATTTCCATCCTCCAATCTTGGCTGTGGGAGATGTTGTAACTATTTTGTCTACCTTTGTAAAGTAAAGATGGGATGTGCAGACCTTACCTAACAATTTAAGGAATCTAAACAGTACAGTTTTAATTTGTATGTTTTCTCCTTTTCTTATTATTTTGTATTTTTTCTTTATCCTTGCTGTGGTGTCTGTTTCAGTAAAAAAAAATAGAAGAAAGAAGTTAGAAAAATAGACTGTAAGAATGATAATAGCTCAGAATCAGTTGGTGACTGAAGCAGAGCAACGGTTGAGAGGTGGTGGTGTCAGATTATCCTGAATGTAAATATTTAGGTAAGATAGAAAACAATTAATAACAAAGAATCATGAGTTGGAAGACAGTGAAATGCTATTTGCCCTTTCTAGCTCTTTTGATCTGCTGACCAAAAAGAGGTAAATTATCTGTCAAATAAAAAGCAATGTCATATTGGAGTTGAACTATAGTAAATCCTGACTGAAAAGATGCATAGAACGTTTTCTAAATCCAGCAACTTTGCCCTCTATTTTTTGGCAGTGATATAGCAAAATAAATAGGACAAATCCAACCAATGCTACATTAATTGAGCAAAGCAATGTGGTACATATTATCTAGCAGTGAGTGACAAAAGGGCAGAAAAGATGAAAGAAATAAGTATTCATTTCAAAATCTAAGTAAATTGAAAACTTTTGTCCTGGACAAGAATTGATATAGCAGATTCTGCAAAAAGATCACTGAGTCTAAGTGAAAAGTATTCATTGTTAAAATGTGGTTAATTAGTCTTGATCCTTATGCATAAGGATGGAAAGCTTATCACAAGACAAGCTTACAGCTAAGAAGGAAAGAAAAGAATATATAGTCAAATCAACATACTAAACAGCTGAGCAGCTGAAACAGTGGGAAAGATTAATAACCTATCAACAAGAAGTTTCAGTTTGGCAGCAAGAGAAAGACTACATCTGTGGTTGTTACTACTGTGGCCATCCAGTTGATAATATTGGATTCACTTATCAGTTTCAGTAAGTATGATCAGTAACCAGAGTAGTACTCCAGTAACATGCAGAGAGACACAAGTTCTCCACCTCAGCCACATGGGAAGGGTGTGCAATAATTGAGGCAGCACTATAGAAAAGAGAGAGCCAGTTTGGTATAGTGGTTAAAGCATCAGACTAGAAACTGGGAGACCATGAGTACTGGTCCTGCCGTAGGCATGAAGCCAGCTAGGTGGCCTTGGCCAGTCACTCTCAGTCCTAAGAAGGAAGGCAATGGCAAACCACTTCTGAAAAAAGTTGCCAAGAAAACTGCAGGGACTAGTCCAGGCAGTCGCCAGGAGTAAAAAACTGATTTGAAGGCACACACACACTATAGAAAAGTACCTGAGGGACCGTCTCGTCCCCATAACATCAACCTGTCCCACCCGGTCAGGCAGGGAGAGCATGCTACGGACCCCATCAGCAAAGGAATTTCATCTACTGGGGTCCAGGAGGCGAGCCTTCTCTGCAGTGGTGCTCGCCCTTGGGAACATCTTGCCCCCGGAGTTGAGACAGATTTCCTCACTCTCGGACTTCCGGAAGAAACTTAAGACCTGGTTCTGCCTCCTTGCTTGAGAGGGGGAGAGTAATAGCTCCACCTGGGGATGGCTGGCGCCATAGAACCGCTTAGTGATCCATCTCCACTTGGATTTTACGTTTGTTTTTATGTATATTTTAATGTAATTTTTATCTGGCTATGTTTTAATGCTATTATTGTAAACCGCCCAGAGTCCCCCATTGGGGGAGATGGGCGGTGATATAAATTTAATAAATAAATAAATAAATAAATAAATAAAAGACAACTTCTTTGTATGCCTCAGAAATTCTTAAGCTATTGACAGATAGATAGATATAGAGAGAGATTTTTTGCTCTGGGATTCTGTTTAGAACACTAGCTGGTGCAGGGTTTTCCCCCCCCAAATACTGCCCTTTCTGGTAAATGTTGAGAAATTGGCATCTACACCTTCATTGTGTCCAGTTCTTGCTCTCATATTGGAAAAGTCTTTGTGCAAAGATTACGGGGCAGTGCAGTACAGTAATTAAAATATTATTGGAAGGAGTTGGTTTGCAGTACATTTCTTCTTCAGCAAATGTGCAGTGCCTGTAATGAAAATAGCTTAGCTGGTCTGCATTATATATCAACAAAGGAATTGAAGATGAAGAATGAAGTTGAGATAGAAGTTAATAAAGAGGACTTTTCCTCTGGTACATTACAGTTGTTATTATTATTATTATTACTAATATTGTCAGCATTCCCAAACTTTGGGTTTAGAGTTTGGTCAGTAGTATTTGTTTTGCAATATGACAGTGTTAAAGCGCAGAAGACGCATCCCAGTTAATATTTCTCAATACTGATAAGAACTTTAGAAGATTCCCTTGATGCATGTTCTCCCAATATTATTGACCAAGCCCAGGGGAATGTAGCAGAAGGAGAAGCAATTATTTAAAGGACTTTTAATCTATCTTTAATTAAAAGGAGTGCTTAATTAAATATTGCAAGAGTGATATAACAGTTGTTGGCTTATTGCAGGATATTAATTGGTAAAAGTTGTACTAGATGTTGCTGAGAAGTATATCTACATTGTTTTATTTATCAATTTACTTTATTTATACACACACACACACAAGGGCTTGTACCAGTGTACATAATACTGTAATTATAAAAGTAATACAGAATTCATAATCCTTAGTGAAATCCTTTCATAAATTACTATAAACAATAGTAAACCTAATAATGAGTGTACTGATGACAGATCTTAGATATCTACCTCCTGAACAGTCCAGTTTTTATTTTATTTTTAAATTATATATATGTGTGTGTATATATGTATATATATATATATATATATATATATATATATATATATATATATATATTCATTCATTCATTCATTCATTCCATTAATGGAATAATGAGGCTATCTGGATGTCTGATGGAAGGGTGTTCCATGGGGTAAGTGCCAGTATTGAGAAGCCAGATTATCTTGTGAAAGGTGAAAGGTGAATGGTCTCCTGTGCAAGAACCGAGTCATGTCTGACCATTTTGGCGGGACGCCGCCTTTGCAACATTTTCTTGGCAGACTATAGCGGGGTGGTTTGCCATTGCCTTCCCCAGTCGTCACCTTCCCCAGCAAGCCGGGTACTCATTTTACTGACATGGAAGGATGGAAGGCTGATTCGACCTGAGCCGGCTATCCAGAGAGAATCCAGGTTCTGCTGGGATCGAACTCGGGTCGCGGGGAGAGTTTCGGTTGCAATACTGCCGCCTACCACTCTGCACCACACGAGGCTCTATAAGATTATCTTAATTTAAATTAATTTTTAGCATTTACTCTCCCAGCTAAATTAACTATTTGCCTCTAGTAATTTAACTACTCCAGGTTATACTTTTTACTAGCTCTTGCTGCCTGAAATTGAAGCTACTGTTATTTAAACCAATCATTGTGGGAAATGTATTTGGTTTATTGTTGTGCTTGTATATAGCATATTAATATTTCAGCCAACCTGACCTACATATAGTTCATACAGTGCATTGTTCCTATTCCTTCAGGGTAAATATTGGACTCATCTTCTTTAGAAACTACAAAAGAAACTTGCATTTCCTAATCTCTTCACTCTCTCCTCTGCCCTTCCCTCACCAAAAGCTGGATCCCTCTCAATCATTCCAAAAACAGCTTCCTATTGTTGCAGCATTGTTGGAGTAGGTAATTGGGATGCATCTCAACTGAATACAGTCACAGCCAGATGCTTGCAGAAAAGACGTTCCCTTTGCTTTGAAAACTGAACCCTGATTCTATGTAGTTAGTCTCTGTGCAACAAGTAAAGGAAGAAAGAAAACCCTACTGTGTCATTGCTCTTGTGCTATCAGCAAGAATCTGAGGGTTAACATTTCAAAAGCAGAGACAGGACAGGCTGACTGAATGTATTTTCCCTAGCATCCTTAAATTTGACCAAGTCAGCTCAGGAGAACAGCATCTGATTTTAGTTAGACAGTTGCTTGCTCTTGTGTTGTCCAATATGACTATAATATAAAGGACAACAACATTTGCTTCACTGGAAAATAATCTTTCTCAAACAGATGGAGGAACGCACAATTTATTTATGATTGCAGATGACTCCAGTATGTTTCATGCCACTTTTTTCCTTCCTAAACAAGCCCTGGACCAATATTGAAAATTTTCTGACACTAGAACATTGCCTCTTGATCAGGGATTCTAGGATTATTATTTTTTAAACTAACAGGTTCTGCAACCTGAAAGAGTTTGAAAGCTCCTGCCTCAGATAACTAAGTGCAGATGTGAATAAGAAAAATTGTTATATATGGACCAAGTTAGCGTTGGCTCAGTTATGCAGCAAAGTGAGATGAATGTTAAGTAGGAAGTGATGGCATAATTTGGATGACAGCACTATAGGTGCTGTTGCATCTACTTCCCATTAAGGTGCCATGGAAGACTCTAACCCAGGGCTGAGGCTATCCTTCTTCATTTTCTGTTGTACATAAAACAGATGCAACAGAAAAGCCCTTGCAACATTGTGCTTTGTCCTGGAACATTCCATTTCCCCCCAGAATGGGTTAGCGTCACTGTTCTGGAGGTGGCTTGTGCATTTTCTGGAACAGAAAGTGGTTTCTTCGTTTTGCAGATTTTTTTCCCTGAAAGACACACTTCCGGAAATGCACAAAGTACCTCCCAAATGTTCAGAACGGCCTGTTCCAGAAGTAAAAAAACCTTCCATGAAAAAATGACCCCCTTTCTTCAGCGTATCCCTCTTTTTGTTTGTTTATTTGGATAGTCAGGGGCCAGTGTGGGCAACAATGATGTCACTAAAAAGAGAGCAAAGCCAGGATTTATCTCAGAGTGTACAAGTTTGCTTTTCAGAGGGTTTTTTAATGTGCGCATTTGTGTATGTAGGTGTGTGACATGTAAAAGAAGCCTTACGCATTTTTAATGTCTTTTTCTGCACAAGACTGCAGAAAATCTTACCTCCGTTTTGTGGTGGTTTGCTGCCAGAACCCACTTCTTTGAGTTCTGTCAATCCCCAAAAAAGGGCTTAGTGGCCATATGTGAATCATTGCAAGAGAAAGGCTAGGTTCACATATTACAGTAAACCATAAGATGATCTTGTTGGGTTGTGTGTTACCAAGTTGTGAACTCAGATAAGTTGTGGCTTATCTAATAAAACATGTTTAAACTATTTCTATACATACAACCTTCTTGTCCTTCTTTCCAGAAAGCAAAATGTCTAGAGCCAAAACATTCTAATGTCAATATTCAAATACCTGTTTTGATCATTCTGGGCCCAGCACTGTTCTGCTTCCATTCATAGTGATTGGATGAAGCTCCCTTGCCCTATCAAAAAAATTAATAATGTCAAACTTTTCAGAAAACATTTCAAAAGTTAAACCACTAAATCATCAAGGGCTATCAAAGAAGTTTAAAAACAAATTGGGAAAAGGGATAATTCTTTCTCTAATCTTCAGACCTTCACTTTGAGAATACTGAAGAAGATCAGGAAAAAGGAGTTTCTAGAAGACAAAAGAGGAGAGTTCACTTTCCTTATTTGGAATTACACTAGTCCATGGGGTGAAATTTCATCCTCAAGTGCATAGGATTGGCAGGAAATCCCACCACTGATTTTTGGCAGGACAGGTACAATATTTACAACAGAAACAAAGAGGAGGGCTTTTGGGGCCACAAGTGGCTCATTGCTGAGCCCGTGGGAATGAGTCAAATCTGTGTGTTCTTTCTCTTTGAAATTGCCCCTCCAAACCAGGGTCCAGTGAATAGTCTGAATGGGTTTCGTTAACATCAGTTTTTATGTTTCTTCTCATATTGGGAATTATGTCTACCCACTCACACCCCACCCTGTTCCCCAGCAAGTAGGACATACCTTGCCTATAGAAAGCGCACTAAAATAACGCATTCATGAATTTCCTTCTAACCATGAATTTGTAGTTGCAGCAAAGCATTACAATGAGGCACTCAGGACTTGGATATATGAATGTCTAATATCTGTATTGCTTGTTTGTGATCTGTATATTAGGATTGGGCACAACATTAATCAAGTGAAATATTGTACATGATATTGTACTCTAACGTTATAGAATAGAATGCTTAGAGAACACACACACAGACACATGTTTAAAATGGGAAGAAAGGAGAAAGTGATGATACTTAAGATAACAAGTTATAAGATATTGGAAATAGCTATACCTTCCTTGGAGGGACTGGTTACTGCTGTGTTTAGAGTTATTATTTATTTATTTAACCTATTTATCACTTTCCAATGTCCAGAGGAGGAAGATGGGATCACCACTGTGGTTCAAGGTAGAAAGCAGAAAAGGGTATACTGTACATTATGATGGGCGTAACACAGGCAACTTCTCTGAGCCTTCCAAATGGTATTAGTAGTCCCTTCCATTTTTGCCACTGGAGTTCCATGGTGATAAATTTCTTCAGGACTAGTCCTTCTGCCAAAAAAAACGACAAGCCAAACTGTCTGTTTTGGGGGTCTTTAAAAGGAAGGACTTGTTATAGACTTCTTTGAAGAAGTTAAAGGTTGTTTGTCAGATTCTGAGGTTAATATGTAAATATGTATGTGTGTATGTGTATATATATATATATATATATATATACACACACATACATACACACACACACACACACACATATACATATACATATACATTTATATCTACAATTTATATATCACCTGTCTGCCCAGAGGGATCTCAAGGCAGTGAAATGGATAATCCACACCTTTCATGAAGATCTTCATTCAGCAACAACCTAAGGCCACTTCCATCCTTGGCTATGCTACTGACTCTCCAAAGTAGGGTGGTGTTCCTTTCAAGTTCCAACTCCTTTCCCTGAAGGATGGGACAGTTTTCACACAAATATATTTATACACACACACAAACACATATCACGTGCTACTCCAGGAAAAGAAACTGTTTACTAAGAATAATTATTTGTTGCTGCTGCCTGTTAGTCTTCTATCTTAGATTAGTTCCCTTTGCTGTGTGATGAGGGCTGTGCCTCCAAATGGCTGTGTTATTGCAGACCAATAAATATTCCAGTGAGAAAAGAAAAGCTCAAGATGAAGCACATGGCCATGTTCGATGAGAATTGTCAGCTGGTTGGCTGATTTAGACATAACATTCTTTTCTCTAATTTATTTATTTATTTATTTGGAGTTTTGCATGCTGCTGAATGGCACAGAAGTAAAGGTTAGGGTGCAATTTAAAACAAACCTGAAAATATTTTAAATTGTAAAACAATGTATTATAAAACAATCAATATTCAAACAGTTAAAAACAATTAAACCAAAAAGATCTAGGTAAGTGAATCCATTTTGAGGCTTCTCTTTAATGCTGATGAGGACAGGATTTATGGCAATGTGTATAACCTCAGATCTCTGGGGTGTAGCAAAGTGTTTACCAGTCCCTATGCTTAGTTCTTGTTGAGTATTGTAAGTTGCAGAATAGAGAGTAATGCATTGATGTGTTTGCCTTTGGAGTAGGTGGACATGATAATAGCCCCTGATATCAGTTCTATGACATATGATTGCCTGCTTCCATCTGTCAAGCAGTAATCACATACCTTGCTGACCAGCTTTGTTTTGTGTACAATATCTGCTGAAACCATTCAAAACATTACCTTCTTTTTTTAATAATAATATTTTTTATTAAAAGTTTTAGTTATAACAGTAAAAGCTAATACAAACTAAAAAATAAAAAAGGAAAGAAAGAAAAAGGTGCAAAAAAGAGAAAAAGTATAAAGAAAGGAAAAAGAACCCCCCTGAGAATACCCTTAGGGCTATTACCATCTGTGTATAATCCCATTTTATCAAATATCCATCTCTGCTTATCTTCACACTCAAATTGGCACACTTGTACCCTTTGAATTCACATTGTGAAAATGGAGTCTGGAATATGCACTGTTTATAATGCAGTGGAAACTATTTTTGTGAACAGTTTCAAAACTTGGTCTTGGCTAATGGCAATGATAGTGCCAGCATGCTGGAATTTGAGTAATTTGCTTCCAATTTAATACAGTGAAGCTCAAGAAAATATCATCAACAGGTTGCTGTGCCAATAAATGAGGCACTAAGGATCAGGATGGTTTCCATATTTCCCATTTAGATATAAAACTTCAGATATATTAAATAGGCAGTAGCTCACTCCTAAGGGAGACAGTCTACTTAAAGAAATGAAGGAACACGGTGGAGTCCTTGGTGCTCTCTGAGCTTGGTTGTTTGATTGCAGACATTTCATTACCCAAATAGGTAACATCATCAGTGCCAGTGAGTGTGAGGTTTGCTCCCTGTTTATATAACTAAAGCTACTGTATATAAATAAGCTACTGTAAACAGGGACAAGCTACTGTGTATAAACAGGGAGCAATCCCCACCCTCACTAGCACTGATGATGTTACCTAGTTGGGTAATGAAACGTCTGCAAGCAAACAGCCAAGCTCAGAGAGCACCAAGGACTCCACAGTTCAACCCTGAGCTACATACGAATATTCTCTTCTATTAGATGAAGAACACCTTCCTCAGTGCTTGATGACTGGGTGACCAGTGGTTCATTTTTCTTTTCCCTAAAATGCCTTGCCTGTTAAAACAATTTTAGGACCAGATCTGCATATATCACTGTGTATAGAGAATACAGATTTTTTAAGTGTCTGGAATATGTAGTTTTATTTATTTCAAATAGAAAGAACTATTTCAATATAGAAAATACATTTTCTATTTATATTAAATTGATTTACACTGAGTTCATCTGATTTCAAAGTTTATCTATAGACTTGTCATAGGCATCATTTTCTAGGTCAGCACAAATTTTACATTACTTTGATGATCAGTTCAGCCTTTTCCAGTTCAGTGGTCCTAGATATGTTGGCTTATGCATTGGCCTGTGACACTGAGTGTGATAGTCCAATATTTCTAGCAGGTACTGGCTAGGGAAAATACCTCCAGCTTTGAGAACAAGAGAAATAGCAGCCCGAGCTCATTCAACATGCTAATCCAAAACCAAACAAACCACATTATGGTTTAGTATATTGAGTGTTGCTAGCCAATATGCCTTCTAAGACATGACTTATGTTTTCATGTTTATGGATTTGCTTCTTATAGCTGAGTCAGAGAATGGTGATTAAGCAAACTGTAGCTTAATATGCTGTGTGAATCCAGCTAATAAATCTTCTATTTTCTCCCTAAGCTACCTACCTCACAAAAATTATTTCACACAACCCACTCCCCCATCAGAACTATGTCCTTAGGCCCCAACCCTTCCAAATGCACGGTTAACACAAATCTGCACGCACCTTTTGAAACCACTTGAAAGCAGAACGATGGAATCTACATAAATTTTGAATGTGGGTTAATGAACCAGAAACAGCTATAATGAGTAACTGCTGCAACTGAACACAATTTTTTGCCACTACTAAGTCAAAGCGTATCATTCTGTGATACTATTTTTTCCTCATTACAGTTGAAAAATACTTCTGTTTTCAGTAGGGTTTTCAAAATCCCCTATGATGTTTCTGGTATTTTTCACCCAAGTCCAGGATCCACACTACTGATCAAAAGGAAATTGTTCATGAAGCTTTAAGATATGTAGTGCCTTTTTAAAATAACACTTAAAAATATCCAGAATATAAATTATAACAAAAGAGCAAGCTTGTGGAAACTCTCTTCCCTTAGTCCATAGGGCTGTGGATAAAAACAAGTCTGATATCACTGTGTGCTCTATCTATCATCCCAGTGGGATTTGGCCAGTAGAAAGTCCTGGTAGATTTTGCTTCTTTGTTTTAAATTCAGTCTCTGTTCAGCTGGAGCATCTCTGTGAGGTATTTCTTATCTCCAGTGTCATTAATGTCACTGACACAGAGGGAGAATGGATAGGCTGCACAGAAATGATATTTCTGCTAAAGGAATCTGCAGTTGTAAGTGTTTTACTCAATCTTGACAGAATATTACATCATTTCTCGTTCTCGCTCTCTCTTGAAGGAATGCACAGAATCAGAAATATAGACTTAGAAGGATTATGATATTACACCTCTCACAAAGGGTGTGAAATGCTTCCTAAGTTCTGGGTGTATATTTTATGGACTCGATGGGCTGCGCAGAAGGTGAGGATGCTATTTAAAGTATAGAAGCACATATCTTATATATAGATAAGGGCTATGTTGCTTCTGCCTCAGTTGTAGCTACTTTCACATGTCCAGTATTTTAATTATACTACTACTACATAGTACATGCAGTAAGATATAGGAAGTCTGTGTGCAGGATGGCAGGATTTGACACTAACAGAAAAATAACCATATCACTCCTGGAAACGGAAGAATTTGTTGTCATAATAATAACCAAACACACACTGAGACCGTAAAAATGGAGCGCAATTTACCTTTTGTTGTCTTCTCTTTTTCTCTGTCACAAATAGACATATGCCCATCATAAGCCAGATGTCAGCAATGCTATAAACTTCAGCACTGCCTTTACAATCAAATAATACCCCCCGCAAAAAAAAAAAAACCCAGCATAGTAAAGTGGTTTAGATGTTGCTCTAGAACAGGGAAGGCTAGATTTAAATTTCTGCATACCCAGAAAGCTCACTGGATGACCCAGAGTCAGTCACTCTCTCTTTTCCTGGCCAATTTCACTGAATGAAGATACTATGCTTGATCTTAATCCAAAGGCCAAGAGGTGAGAGGAAGTTAAATACAATGCCCTACTATTGCTTGGAGGAGAGAATGGGAATTGTGAGTTAAATCAAGACTTCTCTCTCTCAAAACAAACAAATAAAAATAAAACCCAGAAGTGTTGGCATTCAGTTTTTAGTTAACTCACGCTCTCAAGAAAATAAAATGTGCTCCATTTTTTTAATTGCTTACTCTTCTAAAAATGCATTACATATGGAATTTCTGCTTAAGCAAACACAAAGAAGCCATGTTACTACTTTAAAAGCATAATTTATAATTGTGACATCTCTATTAGAAACAAGGCATTGTTTCTATTATTCACTTATGGATATTTTTATTTTTCAAAAATAGTATTGTGTTTTTAAGCTGACAATCGAAACATTAAAAAAAACCTTGTCTTTCAGTGAATTCTGTTCTTATCTACCTGCTCAAAAAGCCTAAACTAAATAAATGGATTTGTGAATCCTCAGATATATTCTGTGCAATGGCATTTTGTATTATTCTGAAATAAAGGCAGAACACTGGTAATAGGAAAGAACATATATAACAATTTACCAAGGTTACCAGAGAAATTAAGAACATGGATTTAAACCACCCCAAATTATTGAAGATAAGAATATAGAAAGAATCACAGGGTGCTGAAATAAAATCTTTTCTTCCCTCAGTCATCAACTAGATATCTGGAAATCTCAGAAACTGGACAGGAGCACATGACCATAGTTCAGTCTGTTTTCCAGCAACTGGGGAAACATTAGCAAGAAGATCTAACCAGTCCATCCTCCAGGAAATAAAGCCAGACTGCTCACTTGAGGGAATGGTATTAAAGGCAAAACTGAAATACTTTGGCCACATAATGAGAAGACAGGACACCCTGGAGAAGATGCTGATGCTAGGGAGAGTGGAGGGCAAAAGGAAGAGGGGCTGACCAAGGGCAAGGTGGATGGATGATATTCTAGAGGTGACGGATTCGTCCCTGGGGTTGCTGGGGGTGTTGACAACCGACAGGAAGCTCTGGTGTGGGCTGGTCCATGAAGTCACGAAGAGTCGGAAGCGACTAAACGAATAAACAACAACAACAATTCAATAGCTGTATGTTTCAAGGTGATCTCTGCATTCCATTTGTAATGGGCCGTGACCTTGAAAAACAGGAGGAAGAGCCACAGCTGAGACAACAGTCTGATAAGAGAAATCTGAGTCCAAAGCTGGAACAGGGGTGGAGAAAGCATCTCAGAATTGACCCTCCCTAGTCCTCTGGAATGTAAAGGCAGGGGAGGGGGGACATGCCTTCAGACCTGCAAGATTCTGTTACTGTAACCTTACAGTAAAGGTAATATTAATATTCTTAGTTTTGGTTTCCTGGCCTGGACTACCTTGAAGGGCTGATACCACTATAGGTAATTCTAGATAGGTGAAACAACAGTGCTCCAGGAGAGTGGCATTAAGTTTTCTCTGCCCCCCCCCCCCAATTCACTGTTTCTGGTCCTTTCATGCTATAAAAAGGGAAAGTATCAGTTCTAAACATGGTTGAAGTGGATTTTCAAATATACAATTAATTTTCCAACTGGAAAAAAATCAAGTTGTTGAGGTAATTCTGGCAACTGACTATAATGCAGTGGTACAACTGCAAGTTTTTTTGGCTAGAAAAGTTCATGAGTATGGAAGAAATATTACATCAGCAGATTATAGGTCAGGCTAATTTAATTGAAGTTAGGCATAAGAATTCACAGCAGAGGTTTATAAGTTTTATTCAACCACCCATACTTCTGTTCAAGATTATATTTTGCAGTTGTATCACTAAATTGCACAGACACAGTTAATAATATCACTGTTGCAAATTTTTGTTCAGGTCATGACAAGCTAAATACAGGTTGTTTATTTATATGTTTAAAAGATGTATATTCAAGGCCTTTGTGCTGAGTGCATTACATATGGTAAAAAGAAAGAAAATATAAGTTATCTTAAACTAGGAGACAGATTTAGAAATTAATATAGCAGAAATGTGTAACTGTTCCTTTAAGTGATTTCTTAGTGTTAATTTTGAGACTCTGCAGACTGTATATAGCATCTATGTGGCTTCATATACAGAAAAACATAATAGGCTTTTTGGAAAGGATATAGAAATAACACCTTTCTTATTTGACTTTCTTATGACTTCGAGAGAAAACAAAATCCTAGATGTTACAGGATGTAATCTTGTTGTGTCCCTTTTTGAAACACATAGACTTATACTTGCGAAGTTAACTGTAATTCTTTTGCTAATAGCAGTAATATTATTTGCTCTTTGATATTAGAAGAAGGTTCCTTAGGTCCCTCTAATTTCACATTCTGAGTCTAGAGCAGTGTTACTCAACCTCGGCAAGCTGAAGATGTGTGGACTTCAACTTCCAGAATTCCCCAGCCAGCCAGCCATGAGGAAGATAACTTGCATGAGTACAGATGGTGAGCAGGAGGAGGAGGCCCCTGTCCGGGGGGGGAAAACGCATGCGTAATTTAGAGACTTTGAGCTGTCATTCAAAGAAACCCAGAACAGACCCGCCTTGAGTTTTGGGGTTTATCTGTCTGGGTTTCCCCACACTCCTTCAGTTTGGTAGGATTTTCTGTCTACTATAGCAGAAAAATAAAACACTAGAGACTTTCTTCTTGTCTCGGCGTGGTCATTGCTTAAGCCAGGACAATAACCAAGACATTACCTGTGCAGTGGGACTTTCCTGGTTCCTTCCTCTATTATATTCATTTATGTCTCTCTCAAAGCTTATCCCATGGATAAGGAAAAAAAGTAAGGGATTTCCAAAAACAAGCCTGTTTTTTGCTTTGTTGATTATACAAAGGCTTTTTTTATGGTACAGACCACAAAGATCATGGATAGCCCTTAAAAGCCTGTGTGTACCAGACCACCTCTTCTGCCTATTTGAACAATTTGCACAAGGATCAGGAAGCCATTATTTAGGCAGAATATGGAGCAACTAAGTAGTTCAGAATTGATACTGTATATGAAGTTATTTGATGCAGTGGTAAATGTGTTTTTGTGATTTTCTTGGCTACTTAGAAACTTCCTTTTAGAAGGAAAAGTAATACAATGTGTCATGAGTGCCGTTGAGCTAAAGTCATCAGCGCAATGGCACTCATGACAATGACAAGGAAATAAGTGAAGGGGCACAAGTTAAGTAGCCATCAACCCACAACGACTAACGGCTAACAAACAATAGTTAAACGAATCACGGAGCCACCCAAGCCATCAGCGGCAATACAACGGGGATCGCCCAGCTGAAAGCAATCAGCAGAAGAATGGAAACCTGAGGATGGGCGATCCCGGAAACCCTCAACCAATGGCAGGGCAACGCATGGGACAAAGGGGGGTGACGTGACCGAGAGCGAGGGGGCGCTGACCGGCGCGGGGTATTTAAACCCCGCACCGGCGCGCTCCTGTCACTCTCAGCTTTTTTCTACCAACGTTGTACCTACCCTGAAATAAACCAGAACCTGCTTTGCAAACCAGCGTCTGAACGTTATTCAGAGGTAGGCAGCGCATGACATAAAGCTGAGAGTCATAAACTCAGCCTCGCCGAGCCCCACCGGACGACAACGAGCCGCGGGAGGAGTAGACGGCGAGAAGACCAGCAAGATGAGGCCGGAACGGCGCGGGCAAGGAGGGCGAGCCGCGCGGCAAGAGACAGAGGAGGACCGACCGAGGCCAGAGGCACCGCGGACTCCCGGAGCCATGGACGCCCACCCCACCCGACCCGAGCCTCAGCTCCAACCCCAAGGGGAGATGGCGACGGAGGCAACCCGACCGCGGGAGGGAGCAGCACGACTTCCGAAACCAGCGGAGGACCCCGCGCCCCACATCGCACCCCAGCAACGGGCGTGGAGCGACAGCCCCACGGTGCTCAACACGGAGGAGGACGACGGAGACACCCATCAGACGGAGGAGGAAGCGGACCCGCGGCGGAGGGACGATGAACCCCACCGGCAACCCACCCCCGAGGACGCGCCAACGGAACCGGCCCCAGCGGCGGCGCGGGCTGTGGACGAGGAGGCACGAGCTGAACTCGCGGCCATGCGGGCTCAGCTGACGGAACTCCGGACCATGCTCCAGGCGCTTATGCCCCCCACGCCACCCAACGACGTCCCCGCACAAGCCCACACCCCGAGCGAAGCACCGAACCCACACGGGCCAGCGGAGAGCCAGCAGACGGCACAGGCGGCCGACACCACACCCCGGGAAGCGAGAGGCGGGGCCGCACAAAACGCCCGGGCCCCAAAGGACTTCCCCATCTTCTTCGATGGGACCCCCTCAAAACTCTCGTTTTTCATTACCAACGCTAGGGAATTCATGGGGAGGCACGGACACTCCTATGACTCCGAGGCCGACAAGATCGCCGCCGTGGCGATCAAACTCCAAGACAGGGCGGCGGACTGGTACGTCCAACTGTACGAGTCCAGCTCCCCCGCCCTCGCCACCTTCCCTGCTTTCATCAAAGAGATGAAAGACTACTTCGAAGACCCCCTAGCTAAAGTACGGGCGAAAAGCGCACTCCAGAGACTTAAACAGGGCACACGCACGGTCCCTGACTACGCCCTGGAGTTCAAAGCCCTCGCGGGAAAGGTCTGCGACTGGTCTGAGACCACCCTGCTGGAAATCTTCAAAAGGGGGCTCAACCGCGACGTTCTCCAATGGGCCCTCTACCGCGACGACCCAGAAACGTTACACGGGTGGATCCACCTCGCGGGGAGAGCCGAACACGCGCACCGCACCTTCCTTATGACAACCACGGAAGACACAAACTATGTCGGGAAAAAGGTACCCGCACCACACGGGGGGATGGCCGGCCCCATATACCCAAAAAAGAGGTTCAACCGGGAGCCCTGCGGGAAGTGTGGCAAATTAGGGCACAAGACGGCGGATTGCTTCGCCAACCGACCGCCGACCAGCGCGCCCAAGCCCGCCCCGAAAATTAGCCCCAAACCACCCAACCCGGGGCCGCCCCCTCACCGCCGAATGACCGTGGCCACAGCGACACCGGAAGAGGGCTGGGACGCGTACTGGGGGGAAGAGGACAATACCGACCCCGACCAGCCGGCGGGAAATGCTCCCCGCCTGCTCTGAGACGCGTGGCGAGGCAGGCGGTGGGACAGCAACGCGGACCACCTCAACGAAACGACAAAAGCTCCGTAATAATGGCAGCAATCCAACTCTCTGCCGGCAACGGAGCCACCACGGCCGCGGCACTAGTGGACTCGGGGTGCTCAAAAAACCTCATCCACCCCGACCTAGTCGCCAAACTCGACCTCCGCTGCTTCCCCCTCCCCACGCCGCTGGCATTCCACCAGCTGGACGGCTCTACAGCGGGAGGGAAACCAGCCACGCTACAAACCGAGCCGGTCACCCTGCAAATGGGCACTCACACCGAGCGCACATCGTTCGTAGTCACGCCCATCGGACGGCCCATTGCAGTCCTGGGGATGCCATGGCTCGCGAAAAACAACCCGTGGATCAACTGGGCGACCCGCACCTTCACATTCGGCGACGGCGAGTATCGAGCACCAGCACCAGCTGGCAAAAGCAACCCCACGGTAGGACGAGCGGAGGCGACCACACAAGACAACGCCGCTACCACAGCAGACCTACCAGAACAATACGCCGACTTCTCCGAGGTCTTCGGAGAGGCAGAGGCAGACCAACTACCCCCCCACCGCAAGACGGATTGCCGGATCGACCTACTGCCCGACGTCCCCCTACCTAGACCAAAGATCTATTCGATGACCCCGAAGGAGATGGCAACCCTCCGGGAGTTCATCGATAAAAACCTAGACAGGGGATTCATAGAGCCAGCATGCTCACCGGTCGGAGCCCCCGTCTTATTCCGGGAGAAGAAAGACGGGACCCTACGGCTCTGCACCGACTACCGGGGCCTAAACGCGGCTTCCCTGTCCAACAAATACCCCTTACCCCTGGTAAAGGACATGCTCGCCCACCTCTCCACGGGCAAAGTCTTTTCCAAATTGGACCTTCGCGAGGCGTACTATCGCATCCGAATCAGGGAGGGGGACGAATGGAAGACGGCGTTTAACTGCCCCCTAGGCGCCTTCCAGTACAAGGTACTGCCCTTCGGACTCGCGGGGGCCCCTGGGGTGTTCATGCAGCTCATCAATGAGGTACTGCATGAACATCTGTTTAAAGGGGTCCTGGTCTACATCGACGACGTCCTCATTTACACAAAAACACACGAGGAACACGTAACCTTAGTCAGGCAAGTCCTCGACAAGCTCAGAAGGGCGCAGCTCTATGCAAAGCCTACAAAGTGCGAGTTTCACAAAGAGCGCCTAGACTATTTGGGGTATCGAATCTCCGGGGATGGCATCGAAATGGACCCCGCAAAAGTCGAAGCGGTGCTAAACTGGGAGCGGCCCCGCAACAGACGGCAACTACAGAGCTTCCTGGGATTCGCGAATTTCTACCGGTCCTTCGCCCGGGGGTTCGCTGAGATAGCCCTCCCCTTAACGGACCTCCTCAAAACCAAAGGGGTGGGGGACACCCGACGCGCCAAGAACCCAGGCACAGTGCTGAATTGGACTCCCGCGTGCCAGACCGCATTCGACAAGCTGAAAGCGCTGTTCACGACGGAGCCAATCCTCGCACACCCGGACCCAGAACGGCCGTTCGTGGTCCAAGCCGACGCCTCAGACTTCTCCCTGGGAGCCATCCTGCTACAAAAAGACTCCACGGGGCTCCTGAAACCATGCGCCTACCTGTCAAGGAAGTTCTCCGAGACAGAGAGGCGATGGCACGTCTGGGAGAAAGAAGCCTTCGCGGTGAAATCGGCACTAGAGACATGGCGTCACCTACTCGAGGGAGCCACCCAACCATTCGAGGTCTGGACGGACCACCGGAACCTCGAGGCCCTACGAACGCCCAGACGCCTTAGCCCAAAACAGGTCCGATGGGCCCAATTCTTCAGCCGCTTTGATTTCCAGCTGAAGTTCATGCCGGGCAAGAAGAACTTCCTGGCCGACGCCCTCTCCCGGCTGCCCCAAGACGAAGAGCCCGCCCCAGACACCATTGGGACGGTCCTATCCGCCTCGCAACTGGGAATGGCCGTGACCACCCGAAGCGGCGCACGGAGGCAGCTCGACGCTACGGCGCAGCCGATGGCGGGACAACCGGCGACGGAAAGAAGCCAACCGCAACTACCAGGGGGAATGCGCACGGACCTCGCCGCCGCCCTCAAAACCGACCCCTGGTTCCTGGCAAACCCCGACAAGGTAACGATGGCGCAAGACCTGGCATGGGGGGAAGGCAGAATCTACGTCCCGGACTCGCAACGCCAGGCGATCTTGCATAGGTCACACGACGCCAAGCAAGCGGGACACTTTGGGTTCCTCAAGACCCTACACCTAACACGGCGCCAATTCTGGTGGCCCGCGCTCAGGCGAGACGTAAAAACCTACGTGGCGTCCTGCCCAACGTGCGCTAGGGCCAAACGGGCACCAGGCAAACCCGCGGGGCTATTGCAACAGGTGGCAGAACCCTCCCGCCCATGGGAGGAAATCTCTATGGATTTTATAGTGGACCTCCCACCCAGCCAGAAGAAAACGGCCATTTGGGTGGTGAAGGACTACTTCTCAAAGCAGGCCCACTTCATCCCCTGCACGTCGGTCCCATCCTCACAACAACTAGCCAAACTCTTCCTCATCCACGTGTACAGGCTACACGGATGTCCCGCACGTGTGGTGACCGACAGGGGCACACAGTTCACCTCCAAATTCTGGCGGGCCTTCCTGAAGCTGACGGGGACCCAACAGGCCCTATCTACGGCTTGGCATCCGCAGACGGACGGAGCCACTGAGGTTCTTAATGCCACCTTAGAGCAATTTATACGATCATATACGAACTACCACCAAGACGACTGGGCTGAACTGCTCCCGTTCGCCGAAGTCGCATACAACAACGCCGTCCACACGAGCACGGGGAAAACCCCGTTCGAAGTAGTCTCGGGGCGCGACTTCGTCCCCATACCGGAGCTACCTCAACCCCCGGAACCACAGGTGGACGCCAGCGACTGGGGACGGAAGATCGCGGAAGCATGGCCAGTAATCACGGCGGCGCTGAAGGAGGCACAGGCTGCTTACAAAGAGCAGGCCGACAAGCACCGGCGCCAACAACCGACGTTCCAGGCGGGGGATATGGCCTATCTCTCCACCAAGTTCCTAAAGTCAACCCAACCCTCGAAAAAACTGGGGACTAAGTACATCGGGCCGTTCCGAGTCACGCAAATAGTGAACCCGGTAGCAATACGCCTGGACCTGCCACACAACCTCCGGAGACTCCACCCGGTGTTCCATACCAGCCTCCTAAAACCGGCAACCACCTCCCGATGGCACCCAAGCACGCCACAGCCCGCACCGCTAATGATCGACGGGCAACACCACTTCGAGATCAGGGACATCCTCGACTCCCGCAAGCAACGAGGAACTCTACACTATCTGGTCAGGTGGAAACACTTCCCCCACCCGGAATGGGTGGCGGCGCACAACGTTAACGCGCCTGACCTGACCAGAGCATTTCACCGGGCATACCCCGACAAACCGCAATCAAGGTCAGCAAAACCAACCCCCCCCGCGCAGGCCCCCCCCCCGCCTCCCGTGCCCCAAGGGAAAGGGCCCCCCCCAAGCCCGCGACTTGGGTGGACCTTCCCCCCCCGGGACTCACTCCCCCCGCCCCGGGCCCACGGGGTGGTGACAAACGATCGCCAGCACCCTCCCCCCGCCCCCCGGCCGCGGGGGAGTGGCAAGCAAGTCAACAGGGCAACCTGGGGGCAACGCCCAGGAGACACAACAAAGGCGACGCACTCTAAATAAGAAAAGAAGGGCCCTACCTGGAGCTGAGCAGCACCCGACCAGCCACGCCTCTCGCCTCGCTGAACTGAGCCAAACAAACAGGGTGTGGTTGGAGCATGCGCACGCCAGGTCAGAACCCGAGCATGCGCACCATGGACACACCCTGGGAAGGCACGTGGTAGAGGGAGGAGCAAAGGGAGGGGCGACAACTACTCCGGCGGGAACTTTAAAAAAAAAAAAAAAAAAAATGTGGCGTTTTGACAGCTCCACGGGGAAAACCAAGAAAACCGGGGGAGAACACTATTCGAAAAGGGGGCAGTATGTCATGAGTGCCGTTGAGCTAAAGTCATCAGCGCAATGGCACTCATGACAATGACAAGGAAATAAGTGAAGGGGCACAAGTTAAGTAGCCATCAACCCACAACGACTAACGGCTAACAAACAATAGTTAAACGAATCACGGAGCCACCCAAGCCATCAGCGGCAATACAACGGGGATCGCCCAGCTGAAAGCAATCAGCAGAAGAATGGAAACCTGAGGATGGGCGATCCCGGAAACCCTCAACCAATGGCAGGGCAACGCATGGGACAAAGGGGGGTGACGTGACCGAGAGCGAGGGGGCGCTGACCGGCGCGGGGTATTTAAACCCCGCACCGGCGCGCTCCTGTCACTCTCAGCTTTTTTCTACCAACGTTGTACCTACCCTGAAATAAACCAGAACCTGCTTTGCAAACCAGCGTCTGAACGTTATTCAGAGGTAGGCAGCGCATGACACAATGGTTGGTTGGTTGGTTGGTTGGTTGGTTGTTTATTTATTTATTTGTATGTTATTTATAGTTAATATGCCACCTATCATCTCACTTATTTCCAGCAAATGTACAATATTAAATAACTATCCAAATCTATAAAAAGTAAAAAAAAGTAGTAAGTCTGATTGATGAAGATAACATGATTTTACAGAACTGAAGGAGATCACATGTGAAATTTATCTGGTAATGATTAATAGCCTTGCAAACCATAAGGAATCCAGATGTCCTTAAGACTCCTTTATTAACCCTAGAATTAATGAA
The DNA here is from genome assembly GCF_035149785.1 of Candoia aspera. Lineage (NCBI taxonomy): Eukaryota > Metazoa > Chordata > Lepidosauria > Squamata > Candoiidae > Candoia > Candoia aspera. The sequence continues at coordinate 24,467,931 of NC_086159.1, forward strand.
GAAAGTATTTTAGATTAAACAAATGGGAAACATAATTGGATTTTTAAAAGAAAGCATGAAATATGTTTTCCCTTGTAGACAAGTTGAAAAGCGGTATTGTTCCTTTACTATTAGAAGATGTACATCTTGGTACATCTTCTTATAACAAATTGATAAACAAAAGAAAACTGAGAAAAGCATTATGGAAAACAAAACAAAACATCATCCTTCTTCCCATTACTTGAAACAGTATGTTTGAGGAGTGCTTTTCATTCTGTGTGTCCGCCAGTCTGTCTCCTTTTCCTACAGGGTTTGCTAAACAAATCTTGAAGATTCACTGGTACGAAAATAATCAATCCTGGTGGCGTCAGTGGCTGGTGTGGATTCAATTGTTGATGATATGTACTGTAAAACACAAGAGGGAATCAGTCAGCACATGTTCCAGATTTGTAAACCCAAGACAACAACTTAACCTGTATCATAGGCCACAATATAAATATGATGAATCCTGTAGAATTCAACTGGTGGGATTCTGTCTACAGTTCCACTGCAGATCAGATAGCATATGTATTATATCATAATATTATTCAAAATTATGTTCCTCTGACAACAGCTGAGGATTTCCTTCCCATGCTTCAAGGAAAGACATTTTCTTCCATATTGGTGGAGGGAAATAAAACAGCTGAATTCTACTCTACACATTCTCCAATCCTGTTAATTATCTTTCTCCAACAAAAGTACTTTTTAAGAGTACACTCAATGCAGCTATTTATTTAATATCAAATCTAGGCAGACCCTAGGTAGAACCACATTGGCTATATCCTGTGGATAAGTCTTTCCCTCCACTAAATCCTTGCAGAATATAATTCCAAGATGCATTGCTTGGCTTTAAAAAGAGATTAAAATAACATTCCAAGAATACCAGTAGCTGATAAAAATGTTGAAAAATGATTTAGAGAAATTCTCTCTAGAAGAGAGATTGAGGAGAGAGACAGAAATGATAATGAAAGGCAAAGCTCCCCTGTTTATAAATGTCACACAGTCAGCATCCTCATAAATTTCAGACAAACCTCTGTGCACAGTTCTGGACTCTAATATGTAGGGTTCATAGAAGCTTCATTATGGTAATGAACCTTAAATTGACCTTTAAGCATGTGATATAATGAGGTGGCTTTGTCATTATAGTAATTCATTTTTAAGCACCTTTAGAAGAATTCATTTTTTAAACCCCTAGAATGGAAGGAGAGATTGCCATTTCAGCATATTTTTCAGTTTTTAACAGCTAGTCAATTGTCCTACTTAAGGCAGAGAAAGATGTTGTCTTGGTTTAGTCAGTAGCTCACAGAAACCCCTATTCTGTGTTAATATTTTATATTCCTACACTTTGCAATACAGAATTTGTTTCCTGAGATAGACCATCCCACACAGTCTATCACAAATATATCTGGTCAGTGCCAGAAGGAAAGCTGAGAAGTGATCAAAAGTGGGGGAGAAAATACTGTAAATATGTTTAAGTGGATATAGAAAATTTGTAAGACCATACACAAGCTTTCACTAAAATCTGAAGTTATAAGGCTAAGTTACAAATTAAAATGTGGAGTCCTTGGTGCTCTCCGAGCCTTGTTGTTTTCTTGCAGACATTTCATTGCCAGACTAGGCAACATCTTCAGTGCAAAGAGGGAGAGGGCCTTGCTCTCAGTTTATATACTGTAGCTTGCCCTGCTTGTGTTGGTAGGGGAGTTGTTCTCTCCTTGGGAGTTCTTTGATTGGGCTGTTGTTTGCTGCTTGGTTGATTGCCTGAGTTAATAGTTCCTTGATTAGGGTGTATTGTGCTGCTTGATGGTTCATCTGGTGTTAATCCTAGTGTTGATTTTTGCCTATCTGAGTGTTGATTGCTGGCAAGGGAGTGTACTGGTCTTTTGGTCTGGCAATGAAACGTCTGCAAGAAAACAACAAGGCTCGGAGAGCACCAAGTACTCCACAGTTCAACACTGAGCTACAAATATTTGCTTCGATTGGTACAAATTAAAATATTTAGAAGACTCTCAGAGTGTCACTGAGAAAGTAAGATGTCCAACTGTGGATTTCCAGAAAAGGAGACCAAAAGGAGGAAAAAAGAAGACATTAGCATGTGCTGATTTATATTATAGGTAAGATCAAATATAAAAAGGATTCCTATAATTTAAATAGAAATAGGATATATTTTCCTGTAGTGGGAAAGGCTATGACCAAATTGTCTATATGCCCACTAAGCCTGCTCTCCAGGTGCTAATCATTGGTGGTCTTTCAGATAAAGAATATTTCCAATAGAGGATTGCCCTTAACAACTCTTCAATTTTGGACTGTTCTCTGGAAAGTACAGCTGTGAGAACTGAGAGCCAGAGTTTCTCAAAGTAAAGATTTTAGTTACGTCAACAACCAATGTTTGCCCAATTTCAAGTCCAAAAAGCACAGAGCAAAAAGTGCATTAAACAATGGGAGCAGTGGGAAGAAAAAGCATCAGAGAGGATGTAAGAATTGTAGAGGGCAATCATGTATTTCAAAGGATTCTTCCTAGTATACAAGGAAGATTCTTACCTATTTATAACACGTTTTGGGTCTGAGGACCTTAAGTCAAGTGTGAGCTTAGAGCCTAGTCAAGCTGTGTTGAGTTCAACATCTGGGAAATATGTCTGAGATCTTGCCAGCTCAGTGCCAGACAAGTGTATGTGACTACATGAAGGATTAGTTCACATGTATGTTGG